>NC_132868.1:2779891-3087934 GCF_048164855.1 Canis lupus baileyi | reverse complement strand
CTTTAAATAAAAGTCTGATCTCACCTCAGCAGGAAGCACCACACTTACTAGTTGGGAATGATCTTCAAGATATGTTTGAAAGAAAAAAAGATCAAGATAAATAATAATATGCATGATATATTACCATTGTAATTAAAGAGAAAACTGGAGCACATAGTTATATGTGACTTTTATCCATAACGATTCTACAGTTAGTTCTAATAATTTTTACAAATTTCAATTAAAAATAATGTACAATAATTTTATGAAAAGTGTTATCTTTATGTGCTAAATGAGGGAGAGGTGGGATATCTGTAGAAACACACAAATGACAGGGAAGTATTATGCTACATGGCATTGAAATTATTCAGATTTGAACTATGTGAAACAAATGTCTATTCCAGGGGCACCTGGGTGGCTCAGTCAGTTAAGTGTCTGACCTTGACTCAGAGTCCTGGGATCCAGTCCAGCCTCACATCGCCCCAGGTTGGGCTGTGCACTCAAGTGGGAGTTTGCTTGTCCTTCTGCCCCTCCCTCCCTTCACATTCTTTCTTTCTCAAATGAATAGATTCTAAAAAAAACAAAACAAAACAAAACAAAAACTAAAAAAATATCTATTCCAGAAAATTTTAAAACTGAAGTCCTTAATTAGGATATTTTGAGCGTAATTTGGCTATGTTCTAAGAGGAAACCTTTATAGATAAATTCAAGCTACCTCTTATTTGTATGGTAACTCTCATCATCTACTAGGATGACCCCCAAAGCTTCTTTGCATGGTTCCCAAACACCATCCATCAATAGGTTGACCTTTTTGTTCTGAAAAAAAAAAAAAATGCTCTTTCTTTACTAAATCTTTCCTATTAATTTCTTTTTTGTGGGTATCTACCAATTAGTAACCTGCATGCATTGTATCTTTCTGCCAGCTGCGGACACATCGTAACAATCACTGATTTTACTTTTGACACTAGTGTTCTGAAATTTGAGTGGGAGAGTTTTGCATTACAGACCACAAAGTGGAACAGAAAATAAGATGGGAGCACCTGTAGAGTTTACATTTTAGGTACCAAAATTAACATTACAAATTTTTTTCACGAAATTCTGTTTGATAAATTGCTTCTTTATGAAGTTAAAAAGTACTTTTAATTGAGTAAAAGAAATTACTCAGTTTGACATTATATCAGAAGATACTATGATTTTGATGCAGAGTTTTAATTATGTCTGGTCCTACAGGATCCCATTTCTACAGCTTCCTTGACACTGGAAAGCATTTAGTAGTTCGTGGGCCTGGAAAAAAAGGTCTTAGAAATACACTTTCTACATAGACCATTATTAATTTTTTTTTCATTTTAAAGACATTTTATATGGAACAAAAAGATAATATTTAATGCTCTTTGAGACAAATTCATTTATGTTGATACTAACATAGATTTGTTTATTTCTTCTCCGGAACACCACTCATCCCCAAAACAGAAATCACACTTAAAAGCAGATATTTGACGAAACAAACGTTTACATTTTTTGGCCTATTTTTGCTAAAACTTTTATATATTACATGTTAATTAAAACATTAATTTAAAAATAATCTATGTCACTTATGTGCTTAGATCATCTGTTCTAAAACAGATTTTTGTTTCATCTCAGGAGCACCATACAATTAAAACATATTGAAATTGAGAAACCAAAAGGGCTTTTATTTAGGTGGGTTATATATATTGATATCTACCATATTAAAAATGAGAATGGAGATATTTTAAAAATATGTTCGTTAATTCTTTTTAAATAACAATAATAAGTGTATTTCATGTTAATGTAAGTAATACAAATTTTTAGTAAAAAAAAAATACTATATACAACTATACTCTTCTTAAGAAAAGAGAAGAAAGGGCAACCTTGGTGGCTCAGTGGTTTAGCGCCGCCTTCAGCCCAGGGCGTGATCCTGGAGACCGGGAATCGAGTCCCACGTCGGGCTCCCTGCATGGAGCCTGCTTCTCCCTCTGCCTGTCTGCATCTCTCTCTCTCTCTGTGTCTCTCATGAATAAATAAATAAAATCTTTTTAAAATAATAAAATAAATAAAAGCTTTAATTAAAAAAGAAAGAAGAAGAGAATCATGTTACAGTTTTGCACATTACTCTACTGTCTAGCTTAGACCACAGGAAGTTTATCATCTCCTAATACATTCCACCTGTTGCCTCTAATGTGTATGTAGCTGGAAAAGGTAGGAGTATTTATTTATTTATTTATTTATTTATTTATTTATTTTTAAGATTGTATTTATTTATTCATGAGAGACACAGAGAGAGAGAAGCAGACATAGGTAGAGGGAGAAGCAGGCTCCCTTCAGGAATCCTGATGCAGGACTCAATCTCAGGACCCCAGAATCGTGACCTGAGCCAAAGGCAGACGCCCAACCACTGAGCCACCCAGGCATCCCAAGGCAGGATTATTTACAAACAATTTTCAGATAATTTTAAGTAATCTTTTCTTCTACCACAGTGTGACAAGTTGTGTTTTCTTAAAGGTTAAGTCCAATGTAGAATGTGAATTTGATTCGTGTACTTTTTGTACTCTGGTACATTAAAATCCATTTTCCTGAACTCTGAATGGATCATTTACCCATGTATGATTTTGTAACATAATTTAAGGATCATTTGGCAAACATTGGTACACAGATTTATGCAGATAATCAAAATGCTGACTAATTATGATATTAAGACAGCCCGTTTGTTAATATCACCAGTGATCCAATCAGAAAAGTCTTTAAGAATCAGGACGCTCTCAAGATCATGGTGACGGCTACAAGTTTTCAAAAGTTCTAATTTTCACTTGAAATGTTCAATATAATCATTGGTAACAAATACTGTCAGTTGTTCAATCTCATTCCATTGATAATTTCAAGAAAATATCTTTCAAAAGCCCAAATCCAAATAATTGGTGTGATTGTGAATCATTTAAAATAAAAATGATAGGTATTCCAAGTCAATAATTGTTTAAAATAAAAATGGTGGTCCATGGAAAAAGCAGCTAGTGTATCTCACATCTCAAACAATTCCATGAATACTTCTACTCAAGATAAACATCATATTTCATCTTGCAACAAATGTGCTTAATTCATACTTCCATGTTGTTACATAGAATTTTTAAAAGACACATACTCAAGGGTCACGTGAGTGTTACTTTCCAGAACAGTAAAAAGAATAAAGGGAAGCTTCTCATTAGAGTCATAAATGATAAAATATTGTTTCATAAAGTGAAGTTTTATTTAGATCTTACTTCATTGCTTTGTATGATAGCTTTACTACCTTTTTAGTCAAAATCAAAAGTATTCCCAAAATCTACTTGGGTACAGGATAATGTTAAGTTTCAGTTTCTATCAGAATTGCTTACTCTTCTATCATGTCAATGGTATAAATACTCTCAATCTCTTAAGGTTATTATTTACTTGGAGATTGAATGCTGATCTGAATTTAATATTAATCACTTTTCACATATGTTATCATTTAGTCCTCTGGGTCATATTATACATACAGTTTACATCATCTTTCAACATTTGTAAGAGCTGCATGGATGGGGTTAAACGTTAAGAATGAGCAAAAGTTTCTAAGCAGCATTAATTTTCTACCTCACTTCAACTACAGGCAAAATTCACTATAGAATTTCATTAGCATTCAAAAAATTTAAAGATAACTTCACAATCATTTCACATTTTATATCTATACCCTTATAATAAAGACATTGGATTTGGTATTTTATTGGAATTCTTTTTTTATAAAGTGTATTGAAGTGCTCAAATTTACACTGAAATAAACTGAATGAAATAAATGAACACAAATAAATACAAAGTCATAACCCACCAGGTTAATTGTGTTGAACATAGAAGTACTTCTATAATAAGTAGAAGTACTTATTATAATTTTGTTAATTGGTTCAAAATATTTGTTTATTTCCTACAACTGCTACTATTCCTGTTCTGTGGGAATTTGTGAGAAATTTTAAAAATGATGTTCTTGAGAAAAGGGAAAAATTTGAGGTCAAATAATGAGTTGATGAAAAGATTAGTGATAAGTTTCATTAGATAACAGATATAGGGGTCTCTTAATTATAGAGACCAAACTGATGGTTACCAGAGGGGAGGTAGGTGGGGGATGGGTTAAATAGGTGATGGAGATTAAGGAGTGCGCTTGTGGTGAGCACCAGGTGATATATGAAATTGTTGAATCACTATACTGTACACCTGAAACTAATATAATACTGTATGTTAACAAACTGGAATTAAAATAAAAACTTAAAAAGAGGTATGGGAGAAGGGAGCTAAGATAGGTACAATTCCGACAGCAGATTGAAATTAAAAAAGGAACGTTTACTACCATACTAGGGTTAATAGAAACAAGTAGGTGGAAATATAAGAAAATCAGAATTATAAAAACCAATAGGATATTTTCCCTTAAATAACCTAAATCATGCCACCTTAAATAAAGAATAAATTTCTTTGAAGGCATACTGCAAGGGCAAACAGCTGCAGAGGTTATTTCAAACTAATAGTTTTAAATCATTTATTATTTTACTGAATAGCTGGCTGGGAAGTTAATTTATAAAAGCATTTGTCTGAATGTGTAGTGTTGGCAAGAATCCCTGTGGATGAATTTAACAGAAGAGTGTCTCACTGGAAGGCAAATGATTTTATTCACTATCCAACCAATCAGAACATTTCCAACAGCCTGAGCATGGCACTGGTCGTACCAGGAAGGCACAGAATGCTGAGCTTTCCTTTTAAGGCCATAATTAGTCATAAAATTCACACTGGAGTCAAAGTAATTAATGATCAGAAATTGTTACTTACAAACTGCATCATTTGGAAGAGTAAATAAGCAAGACAAGATGCTGGATTTAGGATCTATTTGCCAGATGGCAGTCAGTCCTTGCTCAATTCATGTCTGCCTTAGAAACATGGGATCTCTCATATCTTTAGCATCCTGGATCCTCATGAGTCCCCACAATCTAATGGCAGTTGCGTTTCCTCTTCCTTTGTCCCCAGAGTAGGCCCCTGAGAACTCTGATTTCCAGAAAGATATCTGGAAGACAATCTTCTCACTGAGTCTACCTTACAAAATCATAAACAGCATAAGAAACTGGAGAGTAAAATGATTTCTAATTCTTATAAGGAAACCATAATTAAATTTAGCAATGCATGGGTTTTATTCAATGGAAAGGACACAAACTCAGGAAAAAAGGCAAGTGACAATAATGTTATATGTATTAAATGAAATATATACATCATGTTTCTTCCTTGTTAAGAAAAATGTACATCTGGATAAATCTATTTATTTTTATTTTAATATATAACTTCTATCCCACACTATTTAACTTTGTAATCTTAGGATAATAGGTGACCAGTAAGAGAATCAAGACACATAAGTATCATCAAGATGCCTGCATGGCTCAGTAGTTTAGTGCCTGTCTTTGGCCCTGTGATCCTAGAGTCCCAGGATCGAGTCCTGCATCAGGATCCCTGCATGGAGCCTGCTTCTCCCTCTGCCTGTCTCTCTCCCTCTCTCTCTCTCTCTCTCTGTCTTTCATGAATAAATAAATAAAATCTTTAAAAAAGATACATAAATATCATGGAGTCATATATATATATAATTATAATTATAAGTGTGTATATGTGTGTATAAAATTTATATTATTGGCTATTTTTTAAAACTTCACAACTATGTTCCCTTATGGATAAGCTGTGTCTTTGACAACAGACCTGTCTTTTACCAATGGTAGACGTTAGCCCCAGAATCTAGAAGAGTCCAAAAATTAAACCAATTTTCCAAATACTAACATAAATCTAGAAAATTCCCTAAGGATTCAAAGACCCATCTCCCTCCAATTGTTACAAAGTCCCTTGGGGCACCTCCTCTCCCCAAAATCCCAGGTCCCATTTTGAAGAAAAAAAGCAAAGAAAATAATCTTAAAAGAGATAGATGTTAAATCTATAGAAACTAATGATTTACTTAACTAGGGTGATTAAAATATCCTCTTAAGTTTTCAAGTTTGTTGGAATGGACAATGTTTATTTTCCCTCCACCACCTATCAGATGGATGACTGAGAAAAAGCAGAGTTTATTTTATACATCCAAGTTGCAGTACTATCAATTATGTAATCATAATGCATTCGGGGCACCTGGGTAGCTCTGTTGGTTAGGTGTCCAACTCTTGATTTCAGCTCAGGTCATGATCTCAGGGTCCTGTGATGGAGCTCCTCATTGGCTATGTGATGATCAGCAGAGAGTCTGCTTCAGGATTCTCTCTTTCCCTCTCGCTTGCATACATGCTCTCTCTCTTTCTCTCAAATAAATAATTAAATATTTTTTAAAAAGAATGCATTCATAAGGCAAATCAAATAAAAGATGAAAAAAAAGGAAAGTGATAAGAAAGAAATGTAGCTAACTGCATGGGTTTTGAGGTTGTTCATAATCCCCTTAGTTGACTCCCAGCTCATATCCTCCAAATTTCTCTGTGCCTCTAACTCACAGATCATGTCCTAGCAGTTATGTTTAGCTTCATCTATTTTAGTGGCCTTTCTCTATTCACCTCAGATTTTCAGTTATTTTTCAGTTTGTCACCTTTGGGTCTCATAATATTCCAGAAGTTCCTCTCCATTACGGCTCTCTGCCTGACTGCCCTTTAGAAGTTTGGGTTTTCTAAGTCCTGTTTCCAAAATGGGTGCTCACTGATCAAGACACCTGTTCAGGGATTTCCAGTTGATCATGTTCCCAAGAAAATCAATGACAAGCTTTCTCAAATGTAATTATGGCAACTTATGAGTCTGATATCAAAAGATGGTGTAGTATTGATTAATTTCGAACTATTTTTGATAATGCTATTTCTTCATTGCATTTGACTAGAGAATAGAGACTATAGGTTTAAAAAACAGAATGACTTAACTGTCTAATGTGCAGCATAAGTTATTCCAAGACCCAAAAGTTGGGCCACCATGACTATCTTTGTAAGTTCTTTTCAACAATTGGCCATACTCTTCAGAGGCCATTGACACTACTCTTCACCCAAGACAGGAAATAGCGAAGTAGTCAGCAGAGGGGATTGTGAAATGAATCTGGAAAGGTGAAAAATACCAGATTATTGGAGACATTTTAGTTGGAGAAGTTTATTCTCCAGACAAAAGGGAAATAATGAAAGTCTTTTAGGGAAGAGAAAGACATGAACATCTCATTTAAGAGAACACTTGAGTATTGAGGAGTAGGATAAAATGGAGGAATTAAGTTTTAGAAGTAGGGAGACTATTTAGGAAATCATCTTAAAGGTTCAGATAGGATGAAGACCTGAACCAAGGCAGAATCTGTGAGGAGAAGGAGAAAACGGTAGCCATTAGAGGTGTCAACATCTTCTACTTGAATTTAAGGGATTGGTCTCAATTTGTTTAGGACTACCTATGTTTCTGCCTTTGTTTCTCCTTAGTTATATTTATCATGGTAGAAGATGCAGGAAAAGAAATGTATTTATCAAAAATAAATAAATATATTTATCAAAATACTCATGAGGAGGCTGTTCTATAAAATTTGAAATTGAGTTGAAAATATCATGTCCATAATTAGTTATATTAATATAAAACTTGGCACAATGGTTGGGACAGGGATCTTTGTGAGTCACCAGCAAGGATTTCACAGTTGAAGTCACTGAAGTTGGGAATATATGGGTAAGGGGTCTAGAAAGAAAAAAGAGAATAATTAAAAATATGAACACTAGGGTACCTGAAGTGTCTGTCTTCAGCTCAAGTCATGATCTCAAGGTCCTGGGATCAAGCCCAACATTGGGCTCCCTGCTCAGGAAGGAGTCTGCTTCTCTCTCTCTCTCTCTGCTTCTCCCCCTCCTGCTTGTGCTCTTTCTCTCTCTCAAATACATTTTAAAAATCTTTTAAAATAATTTTTTAAAAATCTGAAAACCAGTGTTGTTTATTGGTATAATTGGTTACTGCCAATTGCAGTGTACTTGCTATATGCTAAACATAATTTGAAAACATAATTAACTAATACTATGGAGAAATATATATGTTCCAGACATGTTTCTAAGTCCTTTAGATATATTAATTCATTTAATCATTACAACATCATAGTTACATCATAAGTACTATCATGTTCCATGTTTTACTTTTGAGGAAATTGAGGCAGTTTTAGTAAGTTATCTATAATGTGACAGTGCTAGGAAGTGGTAGAGCAAGCTTTAGACCTTTGAAGACTGTCTATACTTTTAGCTGATACAATTCTTGGTCAAGGGTAAGTCTTGCAGGATTATAAAACAAGCAGAAAATCTAGAAAGAGAGAAGTAGAGACATTTTGAGGAGGATATAACCAACTGTGTCAAGTACTACAGAGAATTTAGGTAATTATCTAAACAAACAAAGTCTGTTAAAAATGGCAATAAGAAGATCCTTGGTGATCCAGGACCAAAATGTAGGCATGGGAAGAACTTCTGCTGACAAAAATCATTGGGCAGGACTGTATTTATACTCTCCTCCATACAGGACCCAAGCCTACAGAAAGTACTGCACTTACATTGCAACATGTGTCAAGGGCAAGAAGAGATGTGCTAGGCTTCTGTATAAAGTGTAGCTTTCCCTAGGATTTTCAGTAATATTCTGTGCTGGTTGTTATGAGATACTGTGGGATTTGAGCTTGATCTGGTTTCCTAATGCATAAAAGATGCTGACTTTTACAACAGTAAGACTTCAGTTTTGAAATATAAATCGATATGACTGCAGAATGTGTATCCATGTGGGTATAACTGTTGGGTGTGTGTGTGTGTACATTTGTGTGTACAGTATGTGTGTTTGTATGTGTGTGTGTAGCATGTGATTTGTGTGTGCATACATGTGTGTGTGTGTCTTTGGGAAAGGTACAGTAGACCACTGAGCTAGACATCTACCTAAGAAATCTTCAATGAAAACATTTCACTAAGTTTCTAGGTGGGCAATAAAACTAATAAAATGTGACCTGATTCAAAGATCATGAAGCTTTTTTTGTTGCAAACCTTTCTTATTAAAATCTGATGCATAGTTTGTGTTTTTTACAGTACACCAACAGCTTTACTCAGGCTGTATAGAGAAGACAAAGGAGTTGCCTTAGACTGCCTTGGGGTGTTATTCTGCACTTTAGTCTGGCTGGATTGGTTCTCTGCAGAAACCAACAATACAGCCAAATGGAAATTCTCTCAAAACTCAAGGCAGGACTTTAAATACATCAGTAAGTTTCTGATATTTTTGCAAAATTTCTCTGTATATTAACTGTGTTTGACAGTTAATTCTGTGATCCATATTCCATTGGCTCTGAATCTTATACTCCCACAGAAATATCCTTTCTTATTACAAGCAGGTATATAAACTTTTCCAGAAAGTATTTTAGGCCTACAAAGAAGAATAAAGAATGCTATGGCTCTCCCTGCTTAGAGATGCCACTTGTACATTCCTTTGGGAAAGAGACCAGTAATACTTCCAGGCAAAAGAAAAAGTAGCTGATAAAGAATTCTTCAACCAAAATCTGTTCTAAACATTACACATTACTATGACAACAGGAAACTTCTGGCTCTAAAGTTTGGTCTTGTGGTAATATAAATGTCCTCAAAATGATAATTATAAAACATAATGTGAAAGAGAATACAATGCATGACTTGCAGACAGTGTTGAGTATTGCAGGTGAGAGAAGAGAGGGTGAGGTACAGGTAGGATAACCTTTCACAACCACAAGAAAATCACTTTTCACTTTTCTTCTGATCCTTATGTAAGAACAAATAAAAATAAAACATTTTCCTCGAGTAGTTTGGCATAAATGAAACCTGTTCTTATGGAGATACTACTTCTGTTCCAAATGGTCATATTAATTATCAGAAAGCTTGCTTCCCCCTTGATGACATCTGTGCTTAACTTTCTGCATTGCAAATTTGACATTTTTCTAAACAAAGTTTTATGAAGACCAACAAAGTTCTTGTGACCTTTATTTTCAATGAATCATCACATGAGTTGTTTTCAAATGAAAATTCTGGATTCCTAGTGTTCCTATTTTCCTTCTTTATTTGCGCCTTTGATTTCAGCACATTTGATTCCAAGGTCTTCAAACACTGCCAGGCAGCCTAGATCTTACCTGCAAATGTCCAATGCCCACACACAGTCAAGGATTCCAATGGGAAAAATCATGTTTACCTCTTCTCTATAAGTGATAATTCAACACTGACCAGTGACAGCATTCTCCTTCATCTGTCATTTCTAAACCACCTGCATCCATCAATAAATTTCTTTGTGACAAATCTTTTTGGAACCAGAATGTCACAAATGCCAGCAATTTTATGTCTATGTTTCTTATCCATGTCTCATCTTGGTCTTTATTTTTTTAAACATTTTATTTATTTATTCATGAGACACACACACACACAGAGGAAGGTTGAGAGAGAGAGAGAGAGAGAGAGAGAGAGAATGGCAGAGACATAGGCAGAGGGAGAAGCAGGCTCCATGCGGGAAGCCTGATGTGGAACTCGATTTGGGGACTCTGGGACCACATCCTGAGCCAAAGGCAGACGCTCAACTGCTCAGCCACCCAGGTGTCCCTCATCTTGGTCTTTATAGTTCACATTTATTCATGATTATGATATTTCTATCAGTATTAATAGAAAAGAAACATATCATTTCCTAATGGTTCACTAGGGAAGATAATAAATCATAGGACCTAAAATGATTGTCATATTCAAATTGTGCCCAAATACAAATCCCTGATGTTCTGTGACAGTTTTCCTTGGTAAAACTCAACCTATAGAGATTCTTTTTCTTTTTCCCCAAGTGCCTTTTGCATTTATGGCTCCCAGTATAAACTTAATCACATATATTTAAATTCTGTAGTTATTCTCTGTGTAAATTATTTCCCCAGCAGTGCTTAATCTCCTTGTCAGTAAGACCTATATTATTCTTCCTCTGTATTCCATGAGTGACTAGGATACTACTCAGTAGGTACTTGAAAATGTTGATAGATTTGATTTAGTAATGTCATAAAAGGGAAATTATACAGAATATTTAATCTCTTCAACTGTTAAGCTTTCTAGACTTGAGTTCTTACTGGTATATAAATTATTAAACTGTAAATACCAAACTCCTAGAAATAAGAATATGCATCCTACAACACATGTAACCCTGAGCATTCATCTTATTTTCCTCTAAGTTAGAATACAAGCTCACTGAAGCCAGAGACATTAGCTCTTTTGTTCACCTTTATAACCTGATATACGATATTAGCCTTTGGAAATGTTTATTGAATGAATGAAGGAAGTTCTATCAGATAGTTCTATCTATCTAATTTATGGGATGTCTTCCCAGCCCATATTCCTTTGTTTCTGAGAATACCTCCTCCCTAACCAAAGGTGAACCCTGTAGGCAGTGATGCCCCTCCCATTTTTTCCATAACTGATTGGACCAATAGGATACACCAAATCTAAACTAGCCAGTCAGATTGCTCCCTTATTCAGGTTGAAATATTAGTTGGGGGCACTGGAGTGCATTACAGCAGCTGAAGTTGGTGGATAAGGTGAATTGCAAGGTGAGATAGCACACATTGCCACAGCTGCACGTGGTGGAACTGTCAAGCATGATGGCTCTGAGGAGCAGAGAAAGCTGGTCTGTGGAGAGAGACAGATAGAACAAATGCCAAAAGGAAGAAAGTCAAGAGTTAAGGATGGAGAAACTTCCCCATGACCTTTTTCTAGTCCTGCTTCTCTCTAATAACCTTGAAAAGCTGGTTCACTTCACAGCCTTAGTTTCCATGAGTCTCTCTTGGATAGTAACAAGTTGGCCTTTGGTTTCCTATGATTATGTCACCAAAAATATTTTGCTAATTCAAAATACTCAATAAAAAGTATGTAATAGACATTGAACTGGAAAAACAGAGAGTGTATTTTAAATAACAGTCAGGTGACTTGAACTCCATTTCAGCTCTATCATAGGTTGAGACAAGCAAGTAACATTTTAGTTTTTTCATTGGTGAGTTGAGGATACTGAACTAGATGATATCCATCAATGTTTTTAATCCCTCAATTTTTGAGATCCTGCCATGAAAACAGCCACTTCCATGAAAACTGTAACATTCATTTAGCCAATTATTTCCTAATAGATATTTTATTACATGTGAAGAGCATACATAGATCTTTATAGAATTTTTTAGTTTTCATCTAAATGGATTAAAGTAAATTGGCATGGTAGCCTTTCAAACTCATCTTTTAGTTTCTCCCATTCATGAAGCACCAGCCTTAATTTCTTTTATTCTGGGATCTTTCCAAATAACATTCATTAAATCAAAATTAGGTTGGAATAGGCTTTTTTTTTCTAATCCATGTGCATGGAACACCTGTCTTTTATATCTCTACAGAAGGTTATCTCTCATTAAAAATTTAGTATCACAATGTTATGTTCTTTTGTTTTGAATATATTAGAGTAGCTTTCCCAACAACATTTACAAGATCTCCTAGGCATATGTAAATGCAGAAAACTTGGTAGAAGACCTTGATAGCAATCAATACAGACTCAAAGTACTAAAACTAAAAAGATAGCACATTGCAAAGAACACCATAAACATTTATTATTGCATCCAATTCTAAATATTTTAATAACCTTTTTCATATTTCCTTCTACCTAGATAGACTAAAGAATTTCATTTGTTAAAGTTTGAAAAGAACAAACATTTTGACTCTTAACTCATTCTGTTCTTTTCTTTCTCCTGCTATGCAGTTGTAGAATATATCCTCTGACCCAAATCAAATAGTATGAATGAAATTATATTTATATGACACAACATTATCTACCTAAAATACTTTGGACATTCTCTCATAACAGTTCAAAATACTAATTTTGTTCATACAATTATCTGTCTTATGCCTCTCCAGGATAATGCAAGCTAAAAAGAAGAGAAAATTATACTTCTGTTCCTGAGCTCATACCCAGAACCACAATAGGAGCACAGTGATCTATCTATAGCATGCTACCATTCTTTGCATAGGTGACCATCCATCTCTGTGCTCAGATGCACACAAATAGTTAAGAAGCCTATGCACAAGTGAAAATCAGTTTCTACCTAGTGAGAGTCAAACAATTTGAGCCACTAGACTCCTTTTGGTGGAGCAGAGTGGTTGCCTGGGTGGCTATTGGGAAGGATGTGGGAAGAAGTGCTTACAACCGGGAATCAGAGCAAAACTAAGAGGTACATTAACACGAGGCCTCAAGGTCATCAATAAACATGTGCAAAGAACAAGTAGCTCAGTTTGGCTGCGTTAGTATTTCAAGAAGTGGTGAATAGAAAATAAATCTGGAAATTCAGATTGAGACCAGATTATAGATGGCATTGATTACCACACTAAGGAAACCAAAACTCAAACTATGCATGACACCATGGAGGATTTTTTTAAAGATTATTTATTTATTTATTCATGAGAGACACAGAGAGAGGCAGAGACACGGGCAGAGGGAGAAGCAGACTCCACGCAGGGAGCCCGATGTGGGACTCAACCCTGGGTCTCCAGGATCAGGCCCTGGGCTGCAGGCAGCGCTAAACTGCTGAGCCACCCGGGCTCCCCCCATGGAGGATTTTTAAGCAGAGAACTGACTCACACCAATGAAACAACACCGACAATATTAACCACAGTCAATATGTCATAATCATCTACATTGGGAGTGGTACTGCATAGAAAATAAGGAATAATAAATTGTAGTGCCTGGCTTCAAGTGGGAAAAATACACATGCATACAAGATAAAATTATGAAAAAAAATATCTATACTATAAGACAGAAAAGGCTAACTCCTATAAAAAAGGACCAAAATGCTTTGACAGTCTTATCAGCCCCATACATTCCTGCCTTTATATCCTTTTTTTCAATCATTAAATCTAATATGATCAATTCAGCAACAAATATGATTTTAGATAAAAATGATCAAATCCGCTTTAACCCAGTACTCTGGGACTTATCAAAAATTCACCTTTACTGTTCATGCCTAATAATAGCTAACAACCATACTCTAGATGCCATGCATATTCTTAATCACTGTACAAGCCTTATCTCATTCAATCTTTCCAGAAACACTGCATATTAAGTTTTATTATGACCACTTTCTGAGGCTGAGAGATATTAAGGAATTTGTCCAAGGCTACAAATTTAAATTTATAGTTTTAGCTCTTAGACAACAAATATACTGCCTACTACATGATTTAAAAATATAATCTCTGACCTGGAGCCCAACGACCTCACACTGCCCATAGTTTCTATATTTTCCCTGAAATTTCATCTCTGCTTTGTGCTCAAATTCTCTTGCACAGACTCTGAATTGTCTCTCCTGTTTCAGTCCCTGTGGCAGGCTGAATTGCTGCTCATAAATCTCCATTACACTACCCTATATCACCATTCCTCGAATGGTGTTGAACTCAAGCAGCATGGTCATATGACCAGTTTTGGAAAATAATATTTGAGTAACATTCGTTCTTTTGGGGGAGGATCTAGAAGACCCAGGACTAGTTTCCTATTAAATCTTTTCTCCACACGATGGTCAAATCTCATAAAGAATTTCATCAGCCTAGCTCCCAGAATAAGAATGTGTAGAGCAAAAACAATGTTGAGCTGCAATAGAATAGATCCAAAAAGCCAGACTTGGATCTCTGTCTCTTTTCCTAAATTCTATACCTGCTCTCTTCAGCCCCTAAGGTTTAAGTTCCTGTTACATTCGTGTTGTCATAAGTTACATTCCACAAAAGAAAAAAATCCCAAGGCACTGAGATTTGTGTGGAGGACATTTATTGGGAAGTAATCTATGGAAGAGCACTTGCAACAGGTAAATAAAGCAGGATTGGGCAGATGGAGAAGTTGGGCCATGACACATTTGTGGTGAAGTCTTCATGTAATCCATGTACTGATCTGGATTGGAAAGGCCTTTCAGAATTCCCCCAATTTAAGCAAGAGGGCTGGGTTTTGGTATGCCCCTTCCATTGATCTGCCATTGGATATAGGCTTCCCTCTTAAGTAAGGCCTCTTCTTCGGCCAAGATCAATTCCTAGACAGGAACTTAACCATGAACAATCAGAGCTAACACTTCCTGCACTGGGGATAATGGCTACACCATTCTAACAGGAACTTTAGCCAGCATCCCACAGAATCCTCTCTAGACAGCCATAAAGAATTCTACCTGTCTGAAAAGAGCTTCCCTAGGATTCTTCTTGGTCTCTTTTCCTAAGAAAACTTACATGAGGAAAGTTAGTGGGTTAACTAGAGCCACTGCCACTGCAACTGATCTCAAAGCCACAGGAGGTACTCATCACCTCCTCTCTACTACCAATGTTGTATTTCCCACATCCTTCTCTAGGGCCTTGATTGGCCTTAAGTGTGGAGGCTGAGAAAAATCAAGGCCACTCCACCTCAAGTTTAGCATTAGCACAAGTACAGCCATCTTAGGCCCCTGTGAATAAGAGCTGAACTTTATGGGAAAAACTGCAGAATGTCTTCAATGTCCTCGGCAGGTAATCCCATATCAGAAAGACAACAGAGCCCAGGCCCGCCATAGAAAGTTCCATATTAGAATGAGAACAGAGCTCAATGTCCTTGAAAGCCCCACATCAGAGTGTAAACAGAACTTGAGAAATTTCTCCACCCCTTCTGAAAATCCCCTAGACCAGCGTATAAAAAAACCAGCTGTAACCCACTTCGGGGTCCAAGTCCCTGTTCGCTGTGTCGGATACACTTGGACCCAAGCTCGAGCTTGCAAATAAACCCTCATGCGCTTGCATCGGTGTCAGCTCCTTGGTGGTTTCTCGGATTCGCAATCTTGGGCACAACATTAAGGACCTACTTAATGTGGTGAACCAGACCCTCACCTCCAGTGGCTCTGTGTTCCTGTCCACCTTGTCCTTCCCAGGTTGCGGCTGATGTCTTGTCCATTTACAGTAAAGATTGAACAGAAAAGTACTAAAAGACACCTCAGAGAGTTATCTCTGCTCTTCCCTGCCCCCATTGCATCATAGAAGCTTTTCCTCAATTACCCAGGAAGGGGCCTCTTTTCCTTATTTGCTAGTCCCTTGAAACAAAGAACCAAAGGTATCCAGGTAGCTTTAAGTTTAGCAGAACTGCCATTGCATCCCCAGGTGGATATTCCCTGTAATAAAATCAGATCTGGGGATCCCTGGGTGGCGCAGCGGTTTGGCGCCTGCCTTTGGCCCAGGGTGCGATCCTGGAGGCCCGGGATCGAGTCCCACGTCGGGCTCCCGGTGCATGGAGCCTGCTTCTCCCTCTGCCTGTGTCTCTGCCTCTCTCTCTCTCTCTGTGTGACTATCATAAATAATAAAATAAATAAATAAAAAGCATTTAAAAAAAATAAAATCAGATCTGCAGAAGTTAAGAGTCTTATGAATAGAAGGACGAATTTCTAAGTGTGTCATTGGGAATATTAGTCCTTGAGGCATGTATTAGTCTGATGCACTACCATAACAGAATACCATAGACTAGATGGCTTAAACAAAATAATTTATATTCTCACAATTCTGGAGGTTGGAAAGTGCAAAATCAAACTTCTAACATGGTTAGGTTTCTAGTGAGAGTCCTTTTCCTGGCTTGCAGATAGATGGCCACCTTGCTGTCTCTTCTTATAAGGACACTCCTTCACAATCAGGGTCCTGACTTTGGCATAACGAATTGGTGAATGTTGGAGGTTCAATCATCTCTGGAGCTCTCTCACTCTTATAAATAAGAACTGAGCTGGATCCTCATCTTTTTCTGCCCTCTCACTGTAGCATTTAAGAGTCTGTTTGTTGCAATAATGACATCCTGTTTTTTATGCTTTCCCTTGTTTAGGAGTTATTCACTTTCAGCCTTTGATTGTCTTTCTTTAATTCATTGATAATCCCCAGGAGTAGCCATTCTATTTAACATAATTACTAATTCCTCCAAGCCCATCAAATACCTGATATAAAGTACACACCAGCACATTCCCTTCCACAGTGTTCCATTTCAGTTCCCCATCAGTGAAAGCTGAATATACCACAACTATATGCCATGAGAAATGCTCTATCTTCCACAAGATTTTTACTGCCAGCCAATCCCTGAGTAAAATCCAGTTTGAGAACCCTATTTTAGAGTCAGCTTCCTATATCAGTAGCTCATAGTAACTGTCTTCATTATGAATCCCAAGAAATATGTTGACTCTGAAATTAGCATGCAAGTGGTTTATAAAAAATGAAAGGCTGAAGGGAACAGGTTTGGGTAGATAGAAAGATGAACTGTGATGATATTTCAACAGAGGTTTCCAGTGGACATTGTGGGGAGCTCTGAGACTAGGAAGGCCCTTGGCTTATTGCAATGGAGGCAAGGAAGCCATGCCTCTTTCTTCTTATATCAAATCTTTGGCTACAGGTTGCCCCCAGAGAGCAGTCATAAACTTGAACAAGGCAGTTTCCTTCAGTGAAAGACAGTTTTGGAGAGGAACTGAGTGATATGGGCAGTAATGGAGACCATCAGCAGCTGTGAGATTGAATACCTGGTCCCTGAAGGAAACCACATATCAGGATAAAGTCCTCAGCTAAATTACAGGAATATTCCTCTAAATTTGGCATAAGTTAGTGATTTGGCTAATGGTTAAGCTCATTCAGCCCACTTAAAGACTTTTATCTATAACCCATATCATTCATTCGCCCCAAAGCTATCCTGCCATAATGAAGTACAAGCTCTTTGTTGATCCCCTCCTGTCTGCTCTTGACAAAACTGATAAACAGGATGTAAAAGAAATGTCATATTTAGTCCCTTATTTAGCTCCACTAGCACATATTAGCTGATTACAGAATTAAGGAGTTTCTGTTCTTGCAGTTTTGTGTTTCAAGGACGGTCTCATGAACCTTCAGTTTCATGCACAAGATTTATGGCAGACAAGGGAAAAAAATACTCTGGAGAAAATATCTTACTTTCCAAATTATTAGCAGTTAGTGACTGCTTGTTTAGGAGACCAGATCACAGAAAAATTTCCCAATTTGAGTGAATAAATATTTACTTATTGTCCACAGTTCATAGGATACTATGGGGAGACAGACACCACATGACAACACTATAGTCTTTTCTTTAACAGACCTCATTACACACAAACAAGTCTCATTAAATAGAAGGAGAACATTAATTTATTCAGTCAAACTGTGTTGACTAATGCCCAAATACCAGTCATTGTCTAGACAATTTAGGTGATGCAGAAATAAACAACACATGACCCTTGAGTCTAAGTTTGCAATTAACTGGGAAAGCTAGGAAAAAATATATAAAACTAGCTATATTAAGTGGGACAGGAAAGTAGGTACTATATAGAAAATGTAGAAGTAAAAAATTGGGCAGATTTGGGGGGCAGGGTAGTCTAATTTGTTTGAACTTAGAAGTCTTTTGTGACATACTTCATAGATATTATCAACACTCACCAGAGATATTTCTGGATAATAGTTACAGATATAGATGCTCACAGAACTATGGGTGCAACAGCTAATAAAGCTGATCACACAGGCATATGGATAAGCAGTTCATGAAGGCTGCAATCAACACCAGAAATTGAAAAAAATATATGCCTAGAAAAGAACCCAGAAGGGGGTAATGGGAAAATAATGCTTCTTCCTGGGCAAAAAAGAAACTATTATCTTTAATATTTCTGCATATATTTGTTTGATTTGTCTCTACTGATAAATGTGTGGCAGTTTACAAAGGACATAGATACCAGCTACCTGAAATATAGATCACTGACAATAGGTAAATCAGAAAACCAATACCCTACATCCAAGGAAGGATTGATTTGTTTAACAGGAAGGGAAAAACACAACACAGCCTACAGTTCAATAGAAAATGAACTTTTGACTCTATCCCCAAAGATGGCAATATATGAGCTCTGAAACCACAAAGAAAAACTATGACCAGAGAAATCTTAGGCAAGTCCAAGTCTGAAAAATTCATATTCAAGGATGGATAATGAATGGATTATGTTGGATTTCATTTGCTTATTGGCTAATTGTTACATTCTATCTCCACAAATATTTATTAGTGTAGCAGAGCACAGATTATACATGCTACAAACAATATATTGTGATTTACTAAGGATAAAAGATATCCATGAAAAATATTGATATTCATGACATTCCTAAAATGTTGTTATCAGGACTAGAGCCCTTAAAATGGCAAATATAGGCATGTATTCTTATTATCAGTTGACCTTAGTAGTATTAATGTTACCTCAACGTCAGTCAGCACTTTTCTTTTTTTCCTGAACCTTTATTGAGTGCCCTATTATTTAATAAATTCAATCATCTTTTGCCTGAATAATCAAAACCTCCTTCAAACATCAGACATCTTTTAGTTCTTGGGATAAGTGAAGGGTTCATGAGTATACACCATATGTTGGTAATTTAAAACCAACCTATAGATTACATATATTTCCTCTCCTAAATAAAACATATTGGAAAATATAATAAAAAGGTATATTTTTCAAAGTAACAAAAGCAGACATAAAATGAATTGAATTGGCTTCTGTTACTTTTGGCCTTCTAACCAAATTTACTCATATCCAAAAGCTCCTAGCCATGTTTTTCTCTTCTAACTTACTGAAACCCAGAGATTCCATTATAATCCTGAACCTGAGAGAAAATGTCTGAGCAGCCATTCCAGCAGAGAAATACAGCAAAGCTCATATTGTAATTTCACTGAGAGTACTTCAATACCAGAGAAAGCTTTTAAACATATGTATAAGTGTTTATTCAAGGTTAAATGTCAAGTAAGAAAGGTAGTCAGCACTGAAATCACTGGGCTCATGTCTGACATTTCAGTAGTAAAAGATGATTATCCTTGACTTTAGATTATGTATCTTGATTATAACTTTCATAATGTGACTGTTTTAAAAAGTCTCCAAATTAGCAAGCCTTCTTAAACTAATCCAAAATTTGACAAGTAATCCATTGCCTTCATTTGGATGTTCTGATTATACTTAGCAAATCACAAATTGAGACCTCAGATCTAGTTTGAATGTAACATAAGTTTTCTAATAATTATGACTTAAAATGTTAACTATAATACAAGAGCTAAGTTAAAAAGACAAACAAAACATAAGTCTCATTAATTTTTAATTGGATGCTTTGTTCATCCCTCCTTATATCCATTCAGTCTTGAAGAGTTCTGAGGAAAGCTTATTCCAATATAATCTAATGGGAGATCTAACGTCAGATCCACAGTTTTGCCTTACATATACTTTACAGAAATCTACATGTTAGGAGGAAGATGATTTTCACTGTTCTTTTTTTACCAAAAAGAAACTTCATTCTGAAGTTTTTTTACCAAAAAGGAACTTCATTCTGAATCAAGATTCTCTAGAAAAGTCTTCTCTATCAAGTCATCCCTTTCTCCCCATTACTTAGAGCGGGCCCAACAGGCAGTCCAAAACTTTGCCTAATGAACAAATACATAAACTTGATTATTATTAAAAGATGATTAAAAAAATTTGGTGCCTAGAACAAAGAACAAAATAAAGTTATATTTCATATTTTTAGCAAAATTACAAAGATTAATGTTCTTAAGACCTACCTAGTTTTTATAAAAATATCGTCAATGTTCTATGATGATACCTTCTTGAAGGATGGGAATATGGAGAATATTCATTCTCTTGATAACCTCTTTTCCAGAAGTTTTCAACAACTGAGATGATAGTTGTTTGGGAATGCAGATTTTCCTTTTAAATCATAAATCATTTCCTCACAAAGCATACAATGATGGTAGATGGGCCATGGGTAGAAAGAGCTGGGCTAGAGAATGATCAAGTTCCCCCCTCCCATATCCTCTGCTCCTTTCTTTGAATTCTCAGCTCTAGCCAGTTTCTACCACCTCTAGTAACTTGGCACCTCTTTCTTGGAATCATTGTCTATACAAAACCACTATCCACTGTTAACCATATGTCAGACAAGAATTTAATAAGTACTCACTGGGCAACACCTCTGTGAAATCTTTAACCCACTAACCTTAAATCCTGATTACTCATTGCCTAATGGAATGTGTAAGTAGTCTCCACTAGTCTCCACTGAGTCATCTCTTTGTTATTCCAAACCCATGCTACCTAAAAATCTAGCTTTATGTGAGTAAGATAAAGATGAAAATTATAAGTTAAGAATGTCCAGTATAGTAGAAATAAAATAAAAGAAAGAAACTGAATTAAGGTGGAATGTGAATCACACCTATGGTTATGCAAAAAAGTTGGATGTATATTTCAACCAGGTCTTGGTGTTGCCACAAGCTGGTCTAGGACCCAGTGTTGGTATTACCCTCTTAAATATCACAATTGCAAGAACATCAATATCAGACAAGGTCACTTTGTGATTATTATGGATCAAGAAAAAAAAAACATGATCCATCCATAATAATATCTGAACACAAAAGAAACATGAATGTTGTTCAAACCACAGATGTGACCAAGCATCTCCCTATGCTGGCTGATATTTCTTTATTAATTGTGGTTTTTCCCTATCTGGTCTTCCTTTCTTCTAGATAAAGTTTATAAAGATATCTAATCATAGTAACATCCTTACTTCATGACAGTAATCAATCCATAGCAAAGCCCATTTCCTTAAGCCCTCCCCAAATCACCTACCTTAAGCTCAAATCCTTCTAATACCTTCTTACTGAGATGCCTCACAGTCCTCATGCGTGTTTTCCCTTATTTCAATTTGTAAGAAACCGAAGGGTTCAACTACAGGTGTGTTCCAGGGGTCTTTTAGCTGGAGGGCATTAACACATCATCTATCCAACTTATCACTGTGTGTTCTTTGCATGCTAGATGACATGCTGCTACTTCTAATCTGCTAAAAGTAGTAAATGCATAGTCCTTTCATATTGAAACCTGGGCACAAACTTTCCCTTGAACACACAAATTGGCATATGCTGTACAAGCAAGAGATAAAATGAAAATATAAAACTAAATAATATTAGGGAGAGAAATGTCCACCTTTATTTCGGTTATTTCAAATACAGATCTAATGGGAGACACATCCATAGCCATCCATCACGATTGCCTCCTTCTACACTTTTACCCTCAGTATGCCTGTAGATTTTTCAAAAATCAATTACAGTTTTAGTCTGAAAAATGATCCCTTACTGTGGAAACTTTATTGTCATGCTTGCAATATGTATTTTTGTTATTTTTCCTTGAGAGCAGAAGAAAATTATAGTATATTCTTTAATACTGAATGATTTATTTCTTCATTTCACTAGCAAAAATATTTTTGGATTGAAAGAGTAATTCTGCATATTGCTATACCAGACTCTAATAATTTATGTGATTTTTATGCTGAACCAATTGATCAATTTACATATTTCTTCTTTCATCATTTTTGTTTGCTTCTGGATTTATCAATATAATATCCAACTTGATTCATTACACACATTTTATAAATTGTTACTCCTCTATGTGAATGTCAAACAAGATTCAGGGGGGAAAAATACTATTTTTCATGGCTAACAAATTTGCTTCCTTTTTGAATTTCTATATTCCTAAGATTTGTTGACCTATAAACAAACCATTATTACATTTCTAACATATATTGAAGTATTAACTTAAACTAATACTAGTGCTTATGTTTAGTGACTTGAATATACAAGTGGTTTTGCTTACATATAACATCACATTAATAAGTAACTCACAAAACAGTGAAGCTGAAACTTGGCAATCAATGTATTGGGACAAAACCACAGAATTTGACATTATCCAGAATATAACAAGATATAGCAGTATATTAGAAATTTAAGTTTAAACTATGGCCATCTGTAAGGGAGCCAAAAAAGTAGTTATAATCCCAGATTGTATTAGTTTCTAAGAATCATTTTTAATGTTATTGGATGACTTCCAGTTTCAGTGATTTTTGCATTGTTAATGGGAACAGAGGGACTAGCAGTCTTTCCAACAAAACCTTATATGTAATATCTTAGAAAACAGTAGATCTCTATTTTGTATAGAAGATCTTGTACAGTAATTTTAAAAATTAATGAGGACCACAAAGAACTCTTGATGATATATGTATCAATATTTGCTGCATTAATTATTAAAACTGAAAATGCTTAAGTATTTTATTCATTTAAAAATGAAAACAATCTTCTACATGTTAACAAAAATAACAACAAAACTATATATTCCAAACAAAGAATATAATGGGAACAATAGTATATTTTTGCAGTTTTGCAAATCTTTTAAATGTCTGGCTACCTCTCTGTTGCAATACATGGCTTTGGTTAAAGCAAATGAAAAAAGCAGGTAGATATCTAGTTGGCAAAGGGAGAATTAGGTTAATAATCTTTTCACAGAATTGTGGACATTCTGTTTTGTTAACACATTAAAACTCTGATTCATTGTAATATGAAATCTGAAATCATATCAATTAACTCTTTGTACTCTGCTACAGTATAATCTGTTAGTGACTTCAAGGTAGTTTGGTTTTGTTTTTGTACTTTGAATAGATTTTTTGCTCATTGCAAGATTTTGCTAACACCATGCATTGGTAATTAAGAAAATATTGGTTCCCTCAGTTATGCAGATCATCTAAATGTTAACATATCTCATGACACAGTGTCAAAAAGCACATTCATCAACATCACTGGCAACCTCATATTTCATCATAAAAATCCTTAAGTTTTAGGAGACTAACAGTGGTAAATATACATTTTCCCATATTCTAGTTATTCCTTAAGCATTCATCTTTTAACACTGGTTTTAAATACTATCAGTTACTTTCCTTGAAGTGATAGTCTCATCTTGTTCATTTATGAGAAAATGTCTGCAGGTTCTTAGATCTGAAAACCAGTTTCTCAGTTGTTTTCTCAGGTGAAAAAGTTGTTTTCTCAGGTGAAAAAGTTGTTTCATGAAAAAGCTGTCAGATGAATTCACAACTCAGACAATCACACATGTGCTTCTTTTGGAAACAACCATTGCACCTCAGGAAGGGCAGAAGTGTTTTATGTGTCCTTTACATTTAATTTTCCAGAATCTTAAAAGTACAGGTACTTAATAGGGAAGATATAATAAAATTTAAAACCATGCCATGTGAGATCTTCCTCAACTGCCACAGGCAACATTTTTCACTACCTTCTTTATTTTTCCATTTTATTTTCTATTGCACAATGTTCAGCCTTCTATGATATAATCCACTATGTATATAGAGTACAGTAATTATATGTGTGTACCTTCCTCATAAAATGCTGATTTTTCCAAAGTTTTAGATGTTTGAATTGGCACAGAGGAAATCCTTTTGTCTATAGGTCTTAGCAAACCCTCTGACAGAGAGTAGGACTTTAGAAATGGGAAAAAAACATATTATGCTTTCTGTAACACCTGTATTGAATACTATGTAATTTTAGGTGATTCTCCCAACCACTTTAGATCTATGCTTGGACTGAGGGTAAGGAACTATATCTTCTTTCCCAGTATGTTATTCTTGTCCCATAATGTGTGTGGGACCGTCTGTTCACACTGTCAGTCTCCACAAATGGTGGGAAAACTGAGTATCTACAGTAAAAAATATTGAATTAGACCTATATCTTACATAACTCACAAAAAATAACTCAAAATACATCAAAGACATAAACATAAGACCTGAAACTGTAAAACTCTTAGAAGAGAACATAGGGACAAACCTCCTTGACATTAGTCTTAGAAATAATGTGTTGGATATGACACCAACAGTACAAACAACAAAAGCAAAAAGAAGGGCAGCCCAGGTGGCTCAGCAGTTTAGCGCTGCCTCTAGTCCAGGGCCTGATCCTGGAGACCCGGGATTGAGTCCCACATCAGGCTCCCTGCATGGAGCTTGCTTCTCCTTCTGCCTGTGTCTCTGCCTCTCTCTCTGTGTGTGTGTGTGTGTGTGTATCTCTCATGAATAAATTAAAAAAATATTTTTAAAAATAAATAAATAAATAAAAAGCAAAAAAGCAAAAAGAGACAGCCAGAACTACATCAAGCAAAAAAGCTTCAACATACCAAAAGAATCAATCAGGAGAGTGAAAAGGTAATCTACAGAATGGGAGAAAATATTTGTACCATTTATCTGATTCGTGGTTATTATCTAAAACATAAAAGAAGCTCCTACACTCAATAACCAAAATATATAAAAAGATGCTCACTGTCACTAATGACTGGCAAAATTCAAATCAAGATCTCAATAAGATATTACCTCTCACTTGATAAGATGACTATTATCAAAAGAAAAAAAGATAACCATTGGCAAACAAGTGGAGAAATTGGAGAGCGTATACATTCTTAGTAGGAATGTAAAATAGTTCAGTCTCTATGTAAAATAGCATGATGGTGTTCATAAAGAACTTAAAATAGAACTACCATATGACCTAGCAATTTCACTTCTGCACATTTCCCAAAGTACTGAAATGAAGGTCTCAAAGAGGTATCTGCATTCTCATCTTCATTGCAGCATTATTGAGAAGAGCCAAGATATGGAAACAAACTCAAATTTCCATCAGTAGATGAATGGATTAAAAATGTGTAATGTACATAGTATGGAATATCATTCAGTCTTATTTAAAAAAGGATTTTTACCATTTTGCAACAACATGGGAAAATCTGAAGTACAATAAGCTAAGAGAAATAGATTAGTCACAGGACAACACTTGCCTGATCTCACTCATAGGAGAAATCTAAATAGTCAAACACACAGAAGCAGCGAGTGGAATGGTGGCTATTAGGGGTTGTGGTGGAGGGGAAAATGAGGAGTTATTATTTACAAAAATGAATGATTTCTACAGGTCTGTTATATGACATAGTGCCTATAGTTAACATATGGTGTTTTGCACTTAAAAATTTATTAAGAGGGTAGAACTCATGTTAAGGATTTTTACCACAAGAAAAAAAGGACAAAAAATATATATGTAATTAACCTTACCACAATATTAAGTAATAAAACACATGTTCTAAAAGGAGAGAAAAAAATCATAAAATTCACCAAAAACAAAGAACTTATTTCCTGCTGACTATTGGCAGACTTTTGGTTTATAACAAAAATGCCAGAAAAGGATATGATATTATCTTCAAAATTCCTTAGGAAATATCCTGGTAACCTAGAATTTTATACCCAGAAAAACTATTATTTAATAGTGAGGACATAATAGGTATTTCCAGATACTCAGTGACAAATACCATTAGTAGTTATCAATGAATGCTCTTCTGGACATATATACTTCCCATATAGTTCCACTTTATTGATTAATAAATTGAAACACAAATGAGTTAAAGTAACTTTCCCAAGGCATTATAGCTGTTAAGTGGCAAGCTATGAACCTATTAAATGGCAAGTGGCAAGACAATAATTTGAAACCACATATTTTCCAGATATGGAGTCTATATACTTAACATAAAGCTAGAGGATCTATTAAAGAATATTTATCAAGAATAAGAAAAATTAACTTGGAGACAAAGGATCATTAAATGCAGAATGATCAGACAATCTTTGTTGAATGTTTCTATCTAACATGCATACCATCTTGCTGATAAAAATCATGGTAACTGAACACTATGTTTTATGTTTCAACAAAATATACTATATATTTCCCACTGAGCCTTTAAGATTCCTACTTATACATGAAAATTTATGAAAAGAGAGCTCTGAAATTTTTAAGTAAAAGCTAGTCTTTTGAAGACATAAATAAGTTTAATAAAATCTGAGCCTGGGGATCCCTGGGTGGCTCAGCAGTTTAGAGCCTGCCTTTGGCTCAAGGTGTGATCCTGGAGTCCTGGGAACGAGTCCTGCATTGGGCTCCTCGCATGGAGCCTGATTCTCCCTCTGCCTGTGTCTCTGCCTCTGTCTCTCTGTGTATCTTGTGAATAAATAAATAAAATCTATATATAAAAAAAAACCTGAGCCCCCATCTCACCAATCTCTGCCTAGAGACACATTCAAAGGATGCACAGATTTATTCCAGAAACCTTAAGACATATTGTTCATCTACAATGTGGGTTATCTCAAAAAGTCCAGGCCAAAGGTCTTACATATTTCATCAGACAAAAATTATTTCCAGAAATCTTCTCTATACCTTACTGTGTTTTGCAGAAAGAAGAAATTATGCACATGTAAAGAAAGAAACAGACACAAAAGACCATGCAAAACAAGATATATAGAGAAAAAAATCATGGTCTCTGATGGTTTCCCAGTTGTCAGAACCAGCTCACCATGTGGGCTGGCTTTATTCACTATCTTTGGGTTCCATGAAATGCTCATGTAGCCTGTTTTATGGGGAAGTAGAAATTCAGTGATTTGATAATTCATTTGGGAAAAATGACTCTGAGTGTAGCAAATCAATGGCACAGTAGCTGAAGGAACAAATGAAGGTCAGGGGACTTTTGTAAAAGTGAGGAAGATGATTGTATGTGATATGAAAAATCCATGACAAAGAGGGAGGCTAATAATGCAGGCAATGGTAATAGCCAAGGGATTAAAGTCTTCGAGAAAGCCAGAAGGCATGTAATCTTAGTCCTTCTGGGAAGGACTTCCCTCTGGTAGGAGAAAGTACTTGGTTTGAAAAGAAAAAGTGATGAGTGAACAGGTAACACAAACATGTATATTCTGATCTGACCAGGTGAAAAAGAGAGAGTTATTTTCTGGTAACAGCTGAATTCTCAGTGAAATATGATTTAAGTAAACAGTTGTAAGATGGACACAATAGGAGAGATAGTTGGAATTTTAGAAGAGGGAAAAATGGATATGATAGTCACGATACAAAGTGAGTTAGTAAATTTACTAAAAAAACATAGATACATTTGTGGATCAATAGAGTGAAGATCTCAATGCGATAGAATACTATTTGCATGGCAGTGTTGGAGCAAGTGGGGAGGAATTATATGGCTGACGGTTAGAAAGTGGAGTTGAATATGAATTCAGGCTCCATTTAGTCCTAACTGTGATCTCATTTTGAATTTACTCTCAGCTTTGGACTCTGGCCCAAGAATCTGATTTTCAGCTTCTAATTCATTCCTTGTTGGTTTTAGAAATGTTGGCTTCATTCCTTGTTGGTTCCTTGTGGGTTTTAGCCCATCCTATATATGCATGCACAGAATTCACTCCAGCTCTAAAAGTAACAGAGATGACAGTAGTAGTAATAGTAGTAACAAGATTCTGAGAGCTCCCAGAACTGAAATGTTCTAGGTTGAACTTTGAGGAACAACTCAGAATCACACCACAATGTCCTGGGAAAGTCAAAGATACTGTCACGCTATAAAACCCCAACTGAAGCCACAGTCAGGCCACTGCCAGCAACTCCAAGGTCTGGTTCCCCAACTTGGAGGTACCTCACACTACTACCTGTTTCCTTAGGGAGCCCATTTTTCATTCAAAGCACACTATTTGTACATTTCACTGGTGGTAACTAAGCTTCATGTTTGCCCTACAGATCTGGAAAGCAAATTGTAATACTTGGTATTTTCATGATGGGACTGACAAGGCCAAAACTACCAAAATGTGAGAAGGATGTGCAAGTCTTTGAGAAGACATAAAAGGATTCAACAGGAAGAGCCTCAGTCACTTCTTCTAATAGTAAAATATCATATTTTCCATGTTGTTTACAGACTTTGATCTATAAATAATTGTTCAAGTATTTATGTGGTACTAAATACAGAAGAGTGCTCACTAATAGAAATTTTGGGTGATGAAGTTACAAAAAGGAAAGGAGAGATGAATGTGTTATTCTGATCCTCTATTCACTCAGACTACATATAGAAAATATTTTTTAAGTCACTACTTTGCCAGAAAATGTCTAAAAATTGTTTTACTACTGACAAACACCTAGTTATTTAATAATCTCCATGATTTAAAACATTTCAGTTTGAAATTTGTAGAAGTTCCAAGGCATGCTCACTGTGACAGGATCCCTAGGCTCTAGAAAGCATGACATCATGATTCTAACCTGCAAAAAGATCATGAATGAGTTTCCAAATCTAAAGCCAGGCACCAGGTGAAAAAAAAAAAAGTTATATATTAGGAATATTTCTTTTTGCCTCACCAAATACCTGAGATGAATGCATATTTTTAGCCTAAATTTACACCATAATTACTTCCATTCTGGATCACATTGCTGCTGTAGAACTGTTAATATATGACCAAAAAGAAGTTGGAGAAACACTTTGGGTAAAACATTTCTTTACAAAAGATAGAGAAACCCTATAATTTTCAGGGAGATGATTATATAAAGTCTTACCCGCAATCTTACTTAATTGTACCTTTTTACTTCATTTTCTCAAGCTAGATCCCTTTCTTTTTCCACACTTGTCTCAAAAAGAAGACATTGAAACTACGTTGAAAACAAAATGTTCAAGGATATTTACATAGTTAACTATTCTTAATTTGTATCTAAGATTATAGTATTTCAAACAATTAGCTGAGAAGTTAAAACTCACTCTAGTAAGTCTTTTCCATAGGTACAGGTACCAAGACCATAAAACATTACCAATGAAAGTATTAATCATGGGCTACATACAAGTAAAATTAATAAGAAGATTCTACTAGTAATCAGAAATAATATGCTATATGGCAACAAATGCAAATATAGCCTTACGTATTACCATTAACACATATAACTGGCAATAATAATGAAGTTAAGCATTAAAATTCATTAGGAAACTTTTCATTGTTGTTGACAAATAAGAGTGTGATGTTTAAGAATGTAAATTCTAAACCAAGATTTACTGAGTTCAAATCCAGCTATACCAATGCCACCTATGCAAACATCATTAAGTTCTTTAGTATTACCAGCCTCTGTCTCCTCATCTATAAAGTGAACATAATATTAATACCCACCTGATAGGATTGGTGATGTTTGTATAGATAAAGGATGTAAAGCAGTGTCTGGCATGCAGTCAATTCTCTACACAGGTCAGCTTTTTAGTTAAATGTCTATACTGTAGAAATATCACGATAGTCTAGATAAAATTAATCAATGACTCACAGATTTTTTTTCTATTTATACCTTCTATTCTAGTTAAAGATAAAACTATATCTTCAATGTTTATTCGGTTAAAAGACTGAATGTGTTATTCATACTACTTTAAAAATCCAAAGCTTTTGCTAAAGTTTTGTTAATCATCTAGATCAGAAGTTGACACACTTTTTTTGCAGAGGGCCAGGTAGTTAATATCTTAGCCTTTGAAGGCCATAAGTTTCTGACATAGCTATTCAAGTCTGTCACTGTAATGTGAAAGCATCCATAGGTGACACTTAAAAAGCAGGCATGGTCATGATCCCATGCAACTTTATTAACAACAACAAGAAGCAAACCAGGTTTGTCCTAAGGGTATTGTTTGCCAACTCCTGGTCTAGATATTCGATAAAATGGAAACAGAGTCCTCTAGTATTTTAACTCTATTTAAACTGTCATGAGGGAAATAAATTCAGTTAAGCTAGTGGAGAATCATGATTTTACTGTCTGTGAGTAGATATATCTGAATTCTGAATTCTGTTTTAAATAAAATGAATATAAACAGGAGTCGGAAAATTTAATGTTTCTTGTTAGCATGTACAAAGAAGAGAGATGACAGTTTATAAGACTGAAAAACTATGCCTGACCAGTTAAATAGATGAAAGTGATCAGGGGAGCTCCACTCACATATTTATTGTCCTGTTTATCACACAAATATCTAATACTTTATATGCCTGACAAAAGTACTATAGATGAATTATTAATTTGAGAATGTTGTAACTTCTGAGATCATGCTACGATTAAAATTCTTAATAATCAAGTATATTGTTTTTGAAAATGAAAAGCAGGTGAACCTATTCTACCAGAGCCTAGGTTGGACCTACCATCAGTGGAGTGGTAAGCTTCCCCACTAGGGCATTGTCTTAACCGTGTCTTTCATGCAGTATGATTACAACTTTGTGTGCTGCCTTTAAATTTAAAAACTTAAAGAGAAATTGGTGACATACTAGAAAAATCTGAATATTATCAACACAAGCTAAAATGGGTCTTTTTCAAACTTTGTTTGTTTTATTTTAGGTTAGATTATCTAGGTAATTGCCCAGATTTTCCCACTGAATTTCACAGAGTGGATCACAGTCTATGTGTATGAGGAAAATATACAACTGAAGGCCGCTGCTGTGCTTTCTTTGGTTTTCACTTTCTGCGGCACAGTACTTTCCATGATTATCCACATGGAGAAGACACCAACTTCATGGCAGATGGAAGAGGAGATAGAATAGCTGGTACTTCAAAAAGCGACATCATACTTCAATCCAACAAAGGGTAATTCTGCACCATGGAGTCCAAAGCACTGAAAATATCCTTGAGGGATCTTCAAAGGACTCAGTCACTTGTCCCTTGCAGTCTTCAGCCAATATTCAAGCCTGTCAGTATTTGAGGAAGACAGCAGCTTCCTATAAGCCTCTTCTGTCCATACCAGAAAGGCTGATTATTATGCAAAGTGAGGAAAGACAGTCATGGTCTGGAGGAAGAGGTCCACTGGCTTGACCCAGGAAGGGCTGATGTAGGTATCCATTAGAGATCCTCTTCTCTGGGGGAATACATTCTCTTTCATCTTTCTTGGTGCTCAACCTGAATTCCAACCACCAACACATGTCTGTGCATTCAGGATCCGTGAATGTGGTCTCCACAATCAGGTGACCATTCCACAGACCATTAAGTCCTGGACTGTCAAAGGTTGACAGTTGGACCCCTACCCAAGTCTTCCACTTTGATGGTTTGCATATTTTCCAGTTCACTGTGGCCTCTTTAGGCCTCTAGCATTAACTCCTTTTTCTCATTTCCACTGCTCAGCACTAGCTGCCATTTATGGATTCCCCACATTGCTCTCCATGTATACATAATAATGTTTATAGTAAAGACACATGTAGAAGAATGCATTTGTACTTCAAAAATAGGATCTTATGGTTTTCATTTACCTGATGAGCAGCAAGAAACTACTTTGTGGTCATTTACAACATTTCCATTCCATATGCCTTGCTCATATGCATATGTGAAATAATTCAAGTCAAAAAAGAAAATAAGAAAATCCTTCAACTTCAGAAATTAAAATATAACCCAAGTTCCTGTCACTACTGTATATACATAAAATTATTACATTTTTAGAAAGTGCCTTCTCAAAAATTACATATTTATAGTTGAGCAAGATACACATATAAAGCCAGTGAAATTATAACTCACTTTATGGGTAACAAATAAAAACTAGTCATGTGTGATCTAATCCAGTAGGGCTCAAAATGTGGTCCGTGGACCAAAGCTGATCCACCAAGTGTTACTTGTTTGCAATGAATTAAGTATGGGAATTGAAGATAAGTGTTTGAAAACACTTATGGTACTTTGAAGATTAATTTTATATCTGTTGAATCTAAAGAGAAAAATACAGATCAGTTTTTTTTTTTAATTTCATTTCTCATCTGTAATGGATTAAGACAAAAAACAAAACAAAACAAAACAAAAAAAAAGAACTTGTCTTGCACCAGAGGAATCTTGAGAAGGGCCATTACACAACAATCATTACAACACCCTGTATCTTCCCATTCTGTACTACTTTTCACTCTTTTAAAACCTCTGTTGTAGAATCATAAAAACAACTGAGTATGGGAGTATGGTATGGGGAGCTTATTAAGCATCCACTATATGTTGGTCACTATGCAAAAGCATATTACATAATAAGGAATGTCTAAAAGCTGGCTTAGTGGAGTAGAATAAAGATCAAGGAAACAATTAGGAAGATCGGTTTATAATGAAGACCTCACAGTGGGCTATAGAAGAATCATCATCACCAGAAGCAGCTGAAAGTACCCTCAACATCTTACTGTACTATCTTTAGCCAACAAAGAGCACAGAAGATTAACTGCTTTGATGTTCATTTGCCATTCTCTTTATTTAATCTAAGAAACTCTGCAAGCAGACTCCAAGACTGTGGACATTTCAGTAAAATCTTCAATACTTGGGAAGCCTGTCCTTCCCCCACTCCCCCTCTACCAACAGGTCTATTACTGCAGCAGTTGTAGAAAAGCAGAGCTACACTCCCTACACCCTCTTGCCACGCTTTGTACCTTGTTTGGAACCTGAATCCTAATAAAGCATTATTAACCCTGAAAAAAAAAAAAAGAAAAAAAATCAGTTACAAAGTCCCAAATCACTTATAACTTTCAGATAAACAGACACCTTTGGAACCTTACTACTCCTCATAATAGACTTCACTTCACCTCATCAAATAATGAAAAGAGAAAAATGAAACTCTCTCCTTGACAACAATTTGGACTCAGTGAGAATATATGAAATCAACTGCCCTAGGACAAAAAGATATTTGTCATCCCACAATAGATGGGAACTGGCAGATCTAAGAGGGGAAAGTGGAATGCTCTTATTGCCTATGCGTTCTAGCTCACAACTGTATCCTGAGGCCAAAGCCACCTGGCATCCTTTGCTCTGCACACACAAGACTGACGTTTGGTTTAATTTATGAAGAAACAGACACCACAGTGAGAATGAAGTCCCACTGGTCCTATAGCTACTTTGAGGCTTTACTGACATTACAGAACAGTGGCAGAAATAGAGCGATGTTCAAAATCCATTTCACATTTAAAAATAGTCCCATCTAATAGTTAACATTTTTCCTGTTATATTGATCATCACAAAACTACATGTAAGCAACATCTAAGTATATATTTCAGCACCAGAGAAAAGGCTTCATTATTCTCATACTTATCATTTATTAGCATTTATGTCTATACAACTTAAGAGGGATTTAGGGGTGATGGAGTGGCTCAGTCAGTTAGGTGTTCAACTCTTCAACTCTTGATTTTTGGCTCAGGTCATGAGATCAAGCCCCACATCAGGATCCACACTGAGTGTGGAGTCTGCTGAAGATTCTCTCTTCCTCTCCCTTCCCTTCTTCTCTTCCACCTGCTTGCATGCTTTCTCTTTTTAAAATAAATAAATAAAATCTTGTATAAAAATTAAAGGAAAAAGAGGATTTAACTTTCCACTCTCTACCTTGGTCTTCACTCAGTTATTTGTTTTCAAAGATAGAGTTGCAAATTTAAAATCGAGATGATCTAAGTATTAAACCATAACTCTGTATAGACTTTGGCATTCATCCAAATGTTATAACCCTGAATGTGGTAAAAATAAATGCAAGAAATAATAACATGATGAGTGATTTTGACATAGATCATGGGGGAGGCAATGTTATAGGAGGCATAGAATACAGTACAATTTTCAAGAAATGTCAAAGTACTTATGCCTCAACAATTGTAAAGCTGTTATTCCTATCACAATCATTCTAGAATTTCATTATTACACCACTTCAATCATTTAATTAGAGAACAGTATAGTTTAATATAAGATCTGTAATTGACTTAACTTGACCATCATATACACAGACACACACACACACACACACACACACACACGATCTTTTATGCCAAGATCTCTTTTTGATACTTAGGTTTTTTTTTTTTAAAGCATGAAGAATCAAAAACAAGAAGAAATTGGTGAACAAAGTAATTTGACCATTGTATAAATAATACCTAATCAAAAGAACATTTCTTAAGCCTTCCTTGAGGACCCCCTGGCATCCAGTTGTGAGTCTGGCTGTCATCATCAGTAGACTATGAGATGTAGGCTATTTATGTGGGTCCCTAGTGCTGCGCACAAAGCTTCATTGGTACACAGCAAACATTACATAAGTGTTTGTCTGAATGAATAAATCAATTTGAGCTTTCTGTTTGGACTTGAATAGGAAAGATCAAAATTTTCTAATTGGAAGGAGGAAAAGGAAGATAAGAGGGGGTAGAAGAGGAGAAGAAGGGGAAGGAAGAGGAAGAAAGAAAAAAAAAACACCATTACATTCTGGGAGTTTAGTTAAGGATAGCTTATGATAAAGCAGTCTACTAAAGACTTGGGGGGGTGGGGCGCACACAATGAAGTATGCAAATACTAGAAGAGAATAAATAGAAACAAAACTAGGGAATTTTATCAGAAAGACTAGTCTAGAAATATGACTGCTCCCAAACTTCTGAGTAACAAATCAACTTGACATATTTTCTGGTAAAACTGGTAATCTTACAGTAACAAAAGGGGAAAATCACTCTACAATGACCTATTTTAAGGAAGGACCGGTAAACTGCCCGCTTCAAGGGCAAGAGATTGCTAGAATTTTCTTCCTAACAAGCTCAACCTGCCACCTTGTGGTGGCTGCCTTGAGTTGCAGATGCTTGTTCATCAGGGTGCTCTGGGCTATTTGTAAGAAACTGTGCCCCAAATTCCACCAGAATAATGCAAAGGAAGTGATAGGAGTTCTTGTGGTCCATAGAAACATATGACCACTACAGCAAAACCACACAAAACGAAAATATTTATAAACAAACAAACAAAACTTGTTTCCATTACCTGTGGAACCCACCACCAAAAAAAAATCTTGTCTAAAATTAAATTTTGGAACAAATAAAAATTGCATGCAGCATTCTGCTCATTCTCTTCCTGAGCGCCTCTCCTACATCTAGGGTAACATCATTGCCTTCACTCTGCTCAATGCCCCTTCTGACCACACTCATGTGAGCATATCCACTCTGAGCAGTAGCTCCAGCTTGAAATATTTCCTTCTAACCCAGCATAACTACCACAGTCTTGGAAGCTCAGATGTCCAGAATTTCACACCGATGATACCAGGTACATTCTTTGTTAAAATGCCATGATGTAGAATAAGGCCTGGTGCAATATAAATAAAAGTAACTGAATTACTGGAAACTAGTTTGTTTCTTTGCATATGATGCTAAGAATATATGCATATTAATAAAAGAGTCTCACTTTGATAAATATGTTTCAACATGCTAATTAGTGATATGCTAATGATGAGTGATTTTTTGAATATTAAATACAAATAGGAATATGTTCATTACTTTTTGCTATTATGGTTTATGCTTCAGAAGTCTTTAAAAGAACAAGAACACTTATAAGCCACCAGAGTATGACACCTATTCTCCAGAGTCAAATGTCCATAACCCAGGAATTTAGACAATTGTCCAGGCATAGGTATGATAAAGATGGTTCAAGAGGAGAAAAATGAGATATTTTAATTAAAGAAAAGGGCAATTTTAGAAAAAAAAGTCTAGTTTACCAAGAAGCCAATCAAGTATCTATTGTACTAGATTCCTATAAATAATGTCTAAACATCTTGCCTGAACCAGGAAGGATCAACTTTGTTGCCATACCAGTGTGAGGCCAAGGTCAGCATTTTAAGCCAAATTCTGGGCCTTTATTCAGTTAGCGAAACTGAGAATGCCTTGAGAAATCTAGCGGTGTGCTTTAAAGTGGAGTTGAGATTTTGAGCAGGTCTTTCAAGTGTCTTTTGTCCTAACTATACAGCATATTTGATCAAAAGTGTAGTCATTGTATTTGACATGAAGATCAATAAGATGTATCATGCCTGAAATGAAATGGATAAGGGAACTGAAGATAGAAAAAATTAAATGTATTGGAGAATGAAAAGAATAGAAAAATGGAGAGAGAGATAAGCAATTTTACAGGTTAAAAAATGTTTAAGAACTTCAGGTTTATACAATTAATATGTGTAGGATTTTTTTGAATCCTTTGACAGTAGAACCAAGCAAAAACACTGATACTAATTCAACGTCAGCTTCCTATTTTTCACTTATAAAACTGTCCTGCCTCATCAGAAGAAATGTAAGTTCCACATAAATACTCTAAAAGAACAAAGTGGAAGTAGCCTTTTCCAAATCAAAACATGCATCTCTCTGAAAAAAATTTTAAAAAGTAATAATTGAGTTAGCATGCTATGATGGCCATCAGGCTGATCTCATACATATTCTTACTCCCTCTACTTCCAAAAAGTAAAGATTACAGTTCCCAAATAATATGAAATTAGGTGTGCCCATGAGACTTATGTGAGCCAACAAAATGTGACAAATGACATACCTATGACTTAAGTGCTTTGTGGATAGAAATTTAAGAGACAGTGTGTGAGCTTTACTGTGCTTTAATTTTATCTTTTCCATTCTGTATTAGTAACAGATAAATAATAGAGATAACAGATAGAAGAACTGGGTCCTGGAATGAAGGAACAGTGGGGAAGACATCCTCCAACAAACCCAGGTTGATGTGAAGCACAAATAAGAAATAAATGTTATTATTTTAAGCCACTAAGAATCTTGGCTTTTTTGTTACAAAGTCTGTTCTACCTACCCTGCTTGATACACGCAGAGTGTCAACATGCAAAGCTGGCAAAGTCACAGACTGCAGGGGCCGGAGTAAAGCATGGGTTCGGGACACCTGGGTGGCTCAGTGGTTAAGCACCTGTGTTTGGTTGGCTCAGAGCGTGATCCTAGAGTCCCGGGATCGAGTCCCACATCGGGCTCCCTGCATGGAGCCTGCTTCTCCCTCTACCTGTGTCTCTGCTTCTCTCTCTGTGTCTCTCATGAATAGATAAATAAAAAATCTTAAAAAAAAAAAAAAAAGCATAGGTTTTAGGTGACTGAGATTTATTTGAAGATGGTATGTTGTGATTCTGACTTTACTCTTCCACTCCCCACCTATAAGATTTTAGACGTTGTCTTCTCCCAAGTACAGGTTTTCTGATTATTACATAATCTACTACAGTATTAGGCACGAAATAGACAGTGGAGACATTTTAGTTCTTCCCTTTCATATAACCATATGAGTCACCAAAGACTTTGAATTAAAAATTAAATATTGGTAATTACAATAATATTAAAACATTATGCTACATGCATCCACAAAACAAGGGATAACCTATCTTTGGGAGAGGAATGAGGCTGATTGAGATTCTAAACTAGATTCAAGTACAGATTTCCTAATATAGGTGGTGTTATATACCCCAACCAGAGCAAAAAAATAGACCATTACTCACAACGAGTTTGGGATCATAATACATTAAATAATAGCCAGGTTGCCAGAAATAATTTCCTGAAAATAAAACCTCTTTAAGATTGTGGATAATTCAGGGTTTTATTTTTTATTTTGTTTTTTGTTGTAATTAACTAGTGTCGTGTGCTCGTTAGACTAGTGTGAGTGACTTGGATGTATATGTTTTCCTCTACACTTTATAGATGCTCATAGTGGTCCTGATAGACTGGGTTAGGTCTTGGTCAAAAAACGACGTCTCAATCTTGGTAGCTTTGTTTGAAGATTCTTTGTGACAGAGGTCATAAGTACAATATGTTCACAGGCAAAATTCAGTGAGTTTCCATATTGGTGATTATGTCAATATTGAATATCACATAAATGTTAATATCCTATAGCTTTTATTATATTTGTGATGCTTAATATCAAAACAGCATAGCACAAGTGATAATAGAAATTTGGGTCTTTTCAATCACACTGTTATATAGATTATCTTCAATCTGCACCAGTTCGGTTTATGTGTATAATGTGTGTAAACACATTCCAAACTAGAGTTCCAGCTGGAATGATCTCATGATACCTAAATTAGTTTCTTCATATAACATCTGCAGCAAAATCATTCTAGGCTAGAACACACTGAGTCTTGGAATAAAATCAGAGATTGGGTTCACTACAATCTTCAGATGAGTTCTGACAAAATTTATCAGTCATTTGGTCAAATAGTTGGCTGGCAGATAATTAGGTTGATAAACCTTTTCACTGAGTAGTGACTGAGTGGACCAAATTTACCAGCTGCTTTGACACCATAAGTACCTCCCTTAATTGACGGTGTGGAAAATATTCCAAACTCATAATTCATTTGAACTACTCACAAAACAGATTTAAAGTGTAGCACCTTATTATGGCTTTCCTTACCTTACAACGCAGGCATGTTTATTTTCTAGAACGTTTTTGAGAAATCCATTATTAAATTTGGCCCTATCTATTAAAAATAAGCACCTTTCTTAGATCAAAGTGAACTAGAATGATTTAAAGTATGATTTAAATGCGGTGCCTAGTTTAATCTCTCCGTTGTTTCTGGGTACCTGACCAGATATTCATCGAGAATGCTTAGCACTGCATTTTCATATAAATGACACCAAACTACTGAAAGGAACCCAAGCAGATGCAATCACTATCTCATCTTCTTTACCCCACCCTTACCCAGTGGCAGTGGCGTGCAACCGGACCAACAATCCAGTGGCCCTCGATGTTGCCCTATCTGAGACATAACGTTTCTAAACCATCACTTGTTATTTACCTAAACTTTAAATGAGTGTTTTGAATTTTGTCTGTGAACCCTGGTGACAATGTGGTTTTTTGAAATACAATAATGATCAGGTTAAATAATTGTTAATATTTCTTCGGTTTTCTCTGCCTTGGAATGAATTATTCATTTGTACTGAGCAATGTGCAAACAATAATAAAGCCAAATCCACATTTTTGTGACATTCCTGACAAACTGCTGCTGTATTAAAGAAATAAGTTACAAGTCCTATGTTGCTCAGCTGCATGGCCCTCATCCCTATTTTTGAGGCATTTCAATCAACCTTGCAATCTTCACCAAGCTGTAAGATTTTAAACATATATTTTATCTGCTCTGAAGTAGCATTGATTTTGAAACTGTGAGATCTAATTTTTTTTCCAGATAATGGTCAAACTGGCCATTTGGGTTATAAATTAGGTTTTTCATAGCTAATGTACTTCACATTGGCACTTATTATACAAGCAACAATTATGTCATCACAAGGCTCTGGTACAACATGAAGGGAGCGTAAATGTCAGGATTGATGATGATGGCTCAGAGCCAGCTCATTAAAGGCAATGGTGTGAATAATACAACTGTGTTGCTTTTGAAAGAACCGAATATGTATTATCTACCTATCAGTGCACCAAAGCAGCATCATAAACATAGATCTCTAACTGCAGCCCATTTAGATGATGAAAGGGTGTATATTAATCTATGAAATAGATTTTACCCAGGGGAAAAATTGTTCTCTCTATTTATGAAAGTTAAAACATTCCGTGCACAGAGAAGCACTTATCAGATGAGCATCCATGGGATGCAGATGCATTTTACTAATGTGTCCTGCTAAGATAAATAGGCTATAGTCATAAAAGATGCTACTATGATTTACTAGAAATAAAGGAACTAAAAAAAAGCAACATGTATACAGCTTTTTGTAAAGCACAGAAAGTAAATTTCCCAAATTGCTGGGCCTCTATTTGATATATTTAATTCAAAAGTCATTGATAAAACATGATAATTTTACATAAATGCATGCATGTGTCCGCCCACACGAAACTCAGTGTTTTTTTATATTTAGTATTCCCTAAAGGTAAATTCAAGCACTAATTTTTTTTAATATTTTATTTATTTATTCATGAGAGACACACAGAGAGAGACACAGGCAGAGACACAAGCAGAGGGAGAAGCAGGCTCCACACAGGGAGCCCAAGGTGGGACTAGATCCTGGGACCGCAGGATCAGGCCCTGGGTTGAAGGCGGGGCTAAACCACTGAGCTATCCGGGCTGCCCCTTGAGCACTAATTATATGCTTCAAATCCACCTTAATTTTCAGGATCCATAGGGCACCAATAGAATGCTCCATTTGAGGAAAATTATATTTAGATATTTAAGTGGTTGCCTAGTCTTTGCATTTTCAACAAGATCAGGATATTTCAGTTTATGTGCATAACTTCAAACCGTATCAAAATAACTCAGCAGATTATCTTCCATGATACACACCATGAAGGTAACTTTGAAGCAAATCATCCCAACTCTTAAGCAGCATCACTTAAGCCAGAAGTAAGAGGATTTTTTTTTCCCTAATATGCTCTTACAGATATTTCTGGGCCCATCTCTTACCTGCTGATACCCAACTTACAGATTGCAGAAGAAAATGAAATTTCAAATAGTATAAAAAGTAAAGTAAGAAATAACCAGTTATATTTCTGGTAGGGGTAGGGAAAGGTGGAGGTAGCTTTAAATAATCCCACATACACTGCATCTCTGAAACCCCCCAAAATTTACATTGTACTTATCTGACAGAGATGCTTGCTCACTAATCTGATTGTATTTATCTGTATTTATCTAAATGAGGTACTGAAAATACAAGAGATTAAGATCCCTAAACTAAGAGTGGAAAGGAAAGTATGTGACCCTGGAATCTCAGGCAGATGCCTTTCTAAGAACCCCTGCTGCTCCCTGGAGCCAGATGTGGAGTCAGATACTGACTTCTGAGTAAGCCTGATTTTTCCTCACATCATCTTCTCCCTGTAACGGCATCTTCAACATCTCGCTTCCCAGCTTTGTGGGATGAGATCATCCACATAGGTTTGTGGTATGAAGCCCCAATCAACTTTAATTCCAAGCCCTCTCCACCAGGTAATCAATACACCGCGTCAACTCAAGCTCCTAAAAAGTTCTCAGAGGCAATTCTTTGTCTCTATCACCATTGCTACTGCCCCCTTCAGATTCTCACCGTAGCTCACTTGGACCATTACTCTAACACCCTAATTAGTCTTCTTAATAACAATTCTTTCTTTTGTTACTTCCAGTCTATTCTCTGTGGATATCTCTTTCCAAAATGCAAATTGAGTCATGTTATTCCCCTGTTTTACTTATTTTGTTGTCACCCAAACTTGACCCATGAATGAAAGCCAGGCATCCCTGCATAGCATAAAGAAATCTTTTGATGACCAGTCATCTACTTGCTTTTTAATTTTATTTCCCACTGGCCCAGATGAACCCGACTTAGAAATGATCACCTTATCTATCTGTAATGGTATCCCCCTTCCCTAGAATAGCCTCAATCTTTAGCTCTCTAAATGAAATTTTGCTCATTTCTATGATCACAATGCTCATCTCCACTTTCCAATCTTCACCAAAAATTCATATGTTGAAACCTAATGCTGGTGTAATGGCACATGGAGTTAAGGTCTTAAGAAGGTGCTTAGATCATGAATATGTTCTTATAAAAGAGACCCCAATAGAGAGCTCCTTTACCCCTTCCACCATGTGAGGACGCAGTGAGAAGTCAGCAATCTCTAAACCAGGAAATAGCTTTCACCAGAACTCAACCCTGCTCATTACCTGATCTTGGACGTCCAGCATTCAAAACTGTAAGAAATAAATTTCTGTTGTTCATAAGCTGGCCCGTCTGTGATATTGTTACAGCAGGCCACATGAACTAAGACAGTCATCTTTTAAAATGGTTTCAAATAGCACTTCCTTGATGAACCACGGGTCCAGTGAGAACCATTTCTTGCCCCTACCCTTCTGTCTCTTTTTCCTTGTGTACGTACGTGTGTGTCTCACAGGATTTTGAGTAGTGGCACCACAGAAGACTTTCAAAAATACAAAATTATTCACCTTTGTTCTTTGAACTTTGTTAGTTCCCTATTTGCTTGAGGATAAATATACTAATGTTTTAGAATGGCATACAAGGCATAATTCTTGTTTCTCTCTTCAGGATAATTTCTCATTAAACATTTCCTTTGACTTAGATTTCACCACAATCTCTCTCTTTTTTTTACATATCATTCTTATCAGTACTTTCTTGGATTTTCTCATGCTGTTTTGCATGGTAGGAACTATATATCCTATCTATGGGTGGAAAAATTTCAAACTGGATTTCTCTGAATTTTTCCAATAAACAATTTTCAGAATTTGATGGGTAAAGTTGAATACTACCATGTTGATCAATCTTACACTGATACAATTCCCCCCAAAATCTTAATGACTCACAACAACTTCACTTCTCAAGTCTTTTCTGTAAGCAGCTCAGCATTGGCTGCTAAATGCCTTTCTGTGTATTTTCTTATTCATTCTGGGACTTCATTGAAGGGCAAATCCCTATTTGAACTCACCTTTTTCCTGATCAGAGAAAAAGAACTAAAAACCTGGCAGAAACACATCAATAGCTTTTATTATTTTTTAAATATTTTATTTATTTGTTTATTTATTCATGAGAGACACAGAGAGAGAGAGAGGCAGAGACAAGGCAGAGGGAGAAGTAGCCTCCATTCAGGGAGCCTGATGCAGTACTCGATCCCAGGACCCTGGGATCACGCCCTGAGCCAATGGCAGGCTCTAAACCACTGAGCCCCCCAGGTATCAATAGCTTTTAAAATTGTGTCTTGGCTTCAGCACTCATCATGTCTAGCAGTATGCACATGTGAACAAAGCAAAGTCACTGTGGACAAAGCAAGCCCCATGGACCAACCCAACATCAGTAGGAGGCACTGCATTTATAATGGCAATAATAGATTGAATGTATTTGGGAACAACAATGAAAGTGACTCCTTTTACCTTCTTAACTAAATTACTTTGAAAATATTATCTCTAGGATATTTTCCTCTTTGAATAAATGTGTCTTTGCATCTCTAACACCTAGTACAGGGCCTGAAACACAATAGTGTTCATGAGTTGTTTGCTAAGTAAATTACTGGATGGATGAATGGATAGAGGAACAAAAAAATGAAAGAACAAATGGATACATAACAATATTGTACTGTAATTAACTTTTGACAGTTGTATTACCCTGAGTATAACCAAAAATTCCTTGAGGTGAGGGCAGGTGTTTTATTCAAATTTCTCTCATCCCCCTTTTTGAAACTTCCTAGAAGAAGCATGGCCTGGTGTGAGTATATATTCAAAAACTTGCTGAGTGATAAGCAAATAGATGACTGGAGACCCCTTTATGTAAAGTTAGCCTCAGGTCAGCCCTCATAAATTATGCCTATCAAATAAAGGAGACACTAGCTGTACTTTAAGAAAACTCTGGGAAATGGCTCAAATTCTTGCTCTATTCAACCTTGCTGTGAGTACAAGTTTGGTTTTATAGAGATCTATATAATTACAGTTCAAGAAGGAAGAAATGTCTACCTATGAAGACAAAGACTGTCTCCTTAAAAACAAAACCAACAATATTTCTATCCCATAAAAAAGTAATCCAAAAAGATTACTTCACTGTATTTTCTTTATAGCAGCATAGAAACAGAAGTGGAAACAGAAGCTTTCCCTGCAGTTCGATTATTACAAGAATAAGCAAGGGCACTATTTCCACACAAGTGTGTAAAAGCTGTGATGGTTATTATTGCTGTTAGTGAGAAATCTGGACCAGGCCATCTTCTGTTCTTTCATGTAGACATTTAGTTGTCTAGAAAGTGATAGTGGTACTGTGATTGGTATAGACATTGGCAACTTGCATTGCCTGACCTCGTCATTAATTCCACCGTTGGCTTGCCTGCCCAACTTACGTTCCTTTCAGACTGTCAGCTTTAACATCTTACTAAATCTTGCAGCACAACTAACTGCTGGTACTCTTGAATATGATTCTGTACAACCAGAATTTTAAACAACCAGTTGTTTAAAACAGACTCAACATAATAAAAATGAACTTGTTTGTCTCCATGGAGGAAGGTTCTGAAGGAGGTTTCAGAATACCTGAGATTTACCTTCTTATAATATTGTCATGAAAAATAACTATTTTTGAAGGAAACAGTTCCAAAATATATTCAGCAGTTCCATATTTTCTTTTAAAAGGATACAATATGTATTTGTCCTGATGAATCAGCATATTATGATTTGTTTCCCTTTATATGCCAAATGGCAGCTCACTTCTTTTTTAAGGCTGTCTTTTGTAATATTTTGTTTAGTTTGTTAGCCTCTTATGAAATACATACCATAAATGTGTTCAGTTTGCTATTTGTTATCAGCTGTAAGTAGTAAAAAAAAATAAAATTTAGATGGTAAAATTTCTACACACATTGAGCCAACAAGCAGGGAATAAAAGCCAAGATACAAAGTGAAATGCAAGCACTATAGTGTTTTGCTTCTATTTTCCTGCTTTTTCTTCCATTTTTTTCCTTTTCTCCATTAAGCTTGCCGTAAATTTTAGGACAAGTTCTGTACTAAAGTAGATGGATAGGTAAACAAGATAAAATGTACTTTTCAGAAAATCTAGAACACCATTTATTGTCTATGAAAGGAAAATACTTCTAAGCTTCTCTTATCACTTAGAATTGTTTCATTACATGTTCAATAAACCATGACTAAAGAGTTTATTTACACATGCATTTTGACCTTGCACAGTGAACAAAAAAGAAAATATGAATGGAACAAGTTAATCATGATATTCCTCAAACTTCTGGAGCAACTTCATTTTCATATGTGTCTATTTCCATTATTCCGACCTTCACCCTGGCATGGAATTTCCTTCTATCTGGTTATATAATTCTGACAATTTTTCTCCAATCATTTTCATCAGTTGCTTTATCAGTTTTCACTTGTTAACTGAATGAAACTCAGCTGTAAAATCTGAAAAGACACAGAACCATGCTTATTTTCCTGGCTTAATTGGGAGAAAACAACACTTCAGTGTGACTAGATTTGCACTGTAGTTTTGCTCTAAAACCTTACAAGTTTTCTTTTTGAATTGTAACTCCTATAACACCCATTTATTTTATAGGATCATAAAATAGCAGACACACACACACACACACACACACACACATACTTTAAAAGAGAAGCTTTTTTTCTCCTGGGATCTGATTAAATGTTGTATTAATGTAGTTTATGACTCACAATTGAGGCTATTTTTAAAATTTTCTTCTTAATGCTGTTGAGTGTATGCTCAGATGCCTGGGCTTCTATGATTTGCCAGAGGATTTCATCTTGGTTGATTTCCTACATTTGCTATTTTGCTTTAATAACAAAAACACTTGTCATATTCTTCTAGTATAAAGGAGTATCTGGTCACTGCTCTTCCTAGAAAACTCTCTCTATACCAACACCGTAAACAGGACATCAGCCTTCTGGGTTCTCAGGAATTCCTGCCAACTTGCTTTCGTCTTCCTCACAATATGACATAAGTGGCCTCCACAATAGTCATTGTGTCTTTAGCATGGCATCTATCCATTTCAATTATAAAAATGCTTAGAGCAATTATCTTGGCAAGAACCAGTCTAGAAGAACCCATCTCACATATTGACCCATCTTGAACTCATTTCATCTCTGCCATCATCCTGTTAATGGCACCTGATGTGTCTCTGAAACATAATTTTATCTCTTATATTTTTATTAGGCTGAATAGGTTTACATTTTTATTAGGCTGAATAGGTTTACTTAATCTCAGAATATGATGCCTTACAAACCCTGTGGCCAGAAATTCACCTGCCTCATAAATAGGAATAAATTCAGCATCCAAAACAAAACAAGCCCCCCAGAATGCAAATTCTCTAGTCCAGGAGTATTCCCAAGATCCACCCTGGTTGATGTGGTAAGACTCCAGCTGCACATCTGACAGCCCTTGGAATTGATAGCACTGGTGGCTCTAGGCCAAGCAAAAGCAGATGGGACAATCTTTTTAGCTACAGTGGGTGTAATGTTGGCAAAGATCTTCAGTAGCAATCTTCTCTGTCAACAGGTCTGCCCCCTCTCAGAAAAGAAGTAAGGCATGAGCATAAACTAAAGATGGAGGATAATTTGATAGTGTCTGTGGGGAAAAGAACCTCTCACTTTAATAGACAGTATTATAAATATTATAATAGAGTTATTAGTGGGAGCACACTGGAAAAAGCAGCTGGATTGTAGCAGTCAAAAATGTTATAGCCTCAGGCTTGAATATGAGAATACACAGCTGAAGAAACTTTTCATTGACCATCTGTTCCATAAAACCATCAGAGATGGAGAAAGCAACAATGTCTTCTGCTAATGACTCAAGGGAGAAGGGTGGCTCATTACTCAGAGGACTTACCCACTATTTGCTTCTGAGAAACAGTAGTGATGACATCTGAGTGACTTTCTTTGACAAATGTGTCTCTGGTTGAAATACTGGGAACTCTGGGGCACGTCTCTCTGGAGGAGAAGAGAACCTGAGAAATCTTAACAGTACTTTCTGAAATAAAGAAAAAAATCCCCCAGATACCTCAAAACATGGCAGTGTGAGGATGAGTGGGAGGACGTTGCATGATTATTTTGCATTTACGTTATGTTCACCAGCTTATATGCATGTTTATATTGATGAGTCACCATGCTAATATGGGGAGATTAGCTCGGTCTCATATATCCTATGAAAATTCTGCAGGAAGAGAGTAGAAACAAAGTGCTGTTCAAAACTATACCTATACTTAAAGGTTACTAAGCAACTTTAGACAAATTTTCTGCCTTAATTCCTCTTCAGTCTTTTAGGAGTAATGAGTGCCCACATTAGCTCCAGACCTTGAAAATAAGTGGGACACAGTCATTTGGGGGCTTCAGGGTGAAGAGGAGGCCACTAAAATGTAGACAGAGCCATAAAAAAAGGTCTTTGCTAATAGCATCCCTAGTTTGTGGCCTACATAGGCTAATACATAGTCACTTAGGTTGCTGTAATACATACATAGTAGGAAAGGACTTAAGGGCCAATGAATTATCATATAAACTTTTCTTCTGCAAAGCTAGTGTTTGAATTAAAGCGAAAGTATCAGACTATTAAATATAATAATTTTGGCCATAGTTCTGAGGCTGAGGAGGAAAAAGTGATAATTTTGAAAGCAAAATTTTCAGAAAAGCCATACATAGAAAAGGAAACCTGTTGCTCCTTGGGGAGCTGCTTTCTTAGAAACACTGTATCCTAAAGTCATTCTTTTCTATTCAAAATGATGTCTTCCTGCAGGATGATCTTCATAGGAAGCTATCCTGATTGACACTAGAGTGATAGCAGATTTAAGAAAAGAATAATGGATGTGAGGCAATTGATCAGTGAGGCTCCTGGCCAGTGGAGTAAGGTTTCTGGAAAACCCAGAAATAATTTATCAGCTGGGTCTTGTGATTAAGATGGCACTCCTTGGCACTGTCTTCCAGTAACAGATGCTCTCCTCAGCCTTGCCCACCCAGTGTGCAAATTGGGCAATGAGAAAGTGGAAACATGAAATACAGATGTAAAAACGCAGCTCAAGATGCCACAAGTTAGTTTTGCAAACTGGTTAATATTTTATGGGAAGCTTAGAACAGAATATATATGTGTTTTTAAATCCTAGGAGGGTAAACCACTGACTCTTATGTTTCTTTCTCACAAATCTGGATCAGGAGGCAGATTTAAGAGAAACATGCTGGAAAACTGTAGGCAATGCTGCCTGTGACCAGTTTGTACCTCTGCAGGTCCCATAATAACCATTCCCATGGTGGGCTCTCTCTGATGGCAGGAGCTGCCTCAGTCTCTCTGCAGGATGCCTCAGAAGTAGAAGAGACTTAAGGGCTCTGAAGCAGCCTACAAACAATGACAAACAGGAGGTGGTGGGCAAACAAAATAGTTTCTCACTCCTCTGGAGAGACAATTCTAAGGATTACTTTATGCAGAGTTTTGATTTCCAACAGCAGTAACAGACTCATTAATGCAACACACACTAGGTTATGTGGGAATGAATAGAAGTTATAGTAGGTGAAATCATATGATAAAACAAGGGAGATAGAAAACAGGAATGATGCTAGAAGAGAGGAGTGATGTCATAAGCCCAGGATGGGTAGAGGTGTCTTCTAGGGTCGGGGAGAGACTGAGTGACTATCTTCCCCTTTCTGCACCACCACTATCCTCAGAAACTCTGCGTGACTCTGTGTCATAACTTTGTGATATGCATCTGGGATTCATGTCCAAATCCCACTTACCCCAAGCCACGGGGATTTTCAGATGATAAAGAATTTGCTGTCATTTTGAAATTTTGTTTTTATTTCTGCCTGGTTGTGTGGTATGTGGCTCCTGGTTGTAATTTTCCATCTTCTAAAGAGGCATTCATCTTCATCAGTATTTGGGGAAGTAGTGACAATGATCTGGTGAGGAAATGCTTGGCCCAGACCACAGAACAACTGGACTCTGGTCCCTCCTTTCCTCTTCCCACTTCTCCAAAGCAGCTACACTGGCAAAGAGAAAGACAGGAGCTCTCAGGATGAATTAGAACATCATCATTCCAGAAGAAAAGACAAATTCTTGTGCGTGTGATAGATGGCTGCATGGTATAAACTCAGTGACCCTGGATTTGATTATTCAGAGGATTCCAGATACTTGCTAGAGAACAGAGTGCCCCAATCCTTGACCATCAGTGTCCTTCCCATACCAGGTGAGGCAGCCAATCCTTTGAGTTCAGGCTGATGAAGGGAGCACTGTGGAGCCCCTGAGACCACAGATCTGAGATGAGAGCCCCCAACTCTGCCCTGTAGGATTGCAATGCTATGTTCTTCTTAAGCAGAGGAATACTGAGTGAAACATCAATTGAAGATTGTGTAGAGAAAGAAATTCTTTGAGTTTTCCAAAGAAAAAATACTATAAAAAGATACTGTTATGCCCTCATAAAAATAAAACAGAAAAGGGACACAGAACTCTAGTATTCCAATGTAGAAAATCATGACTACTGATGTTTGTACCTTCCCCAAAGAGAGGAGACAGAGTTGGATCTGAAACACTTATTCTTTCCTTGTCTTTCAGAATTAAGACAGAGATAGGTAGAGGGGAAAAGGGACCACTGACAAGTTGGTTTTGACTTGTTTAACCCTGAGCTTTCCAAGGGTTACCTATGATCTTTCCTTGCATGAGTTTCTATGCCCACAGTCTCAGAGGACATAAGTTGCTAATACAAGTCTTTCAAATGAAGCCCACAGCAGGGAGCTTTATAGGAAGGGAATATAGGATACATGGCAGATTTCCTGCCCTGCCCACTATTAGAAGGAGTAAGCAAGAAGACATGCAAGCTGGATACAGGCAATTGGAGATTCCCCATCCCATCTCCTGTCCTTGGGATGTGCTTCTCTTGCCTTCCTCACTCCCAGAGGCTGCTCCAAGTATAAAGTCTTGAATAGAAATGTGGTATTGAGGTTACCCCCTGCACACATCATATCAGGATCAGCATCAATTTGATGCTTGGGTTGTAGCTTAGCAAAGTCCAGGTCCTAGAAGATCCCTTAGACTCCTTTCCTACAGCCTCTAACGGTGTGTTTTCTAGACAGAAAAAATCAGACACAGAGATAGTCTTCCCAGGAAATTTCTGAAATCCCAGGATTGATAATGGTGTCCAGGGCATCCTCTCTACATGTTCTCCAGGAAGCCTGTGTGCACCGCCAGAACTCCACAAGATTGCACTATTGCTCCCAGGAATATCAGGCCATTGCCACTATCTTCATGAATATGTGTTTCATCGCCAAACAGAAAATGCTCCTCCAAGTCTTTTGTGGAAGAAAATTTCACTCCAGTAAGGAACTTCATTAATTCTCATAGGAGCACATCTCCTTAAGAGTTCTGCTTTTTTGTAATCAGTGAGGTTTATCCTTCACAAATACGTGTCTTCCTTCAAATACAAAAGTGGTTTCCTCCATCTGTGTCTTGGTTTGCGTGGAGGTTTGAGGCATCCAGGAACTTGAGAAGGAAGGTGTCAGCTTTGGCTTTAACACTCTGCATTTTTATGCTTCTAAAGAGTGGCAGGCGCATGGAGGGAGGTAAAGAGAGGGAGGGTTGCACATCCACTATCATCCGGAGTCCTTTCAATCTGCTAAGATACCCTAATTTTGAAATATATAATTATCCTGTGTAACTTTCATTTGGGGAAAAAACAAAAACTAGTATAAAAATATTCATTCATTCATCCATTGAATGGCTTATGAAAGTGAAAAAAAAAAAAAAAAAAAAAGCAAGTAAAGACCAAAGCCTAGGGCCTGGCTTAGCCAGTTCTTCACCAAAAACCTACCTTCCTTTCCATCTCAACACCGGAGATAAAGTGAGTCTGTAAGCATGTCTGAGTGAGTAATATGGGAACATTAGCATGTGTGTTGTCACCTTGGCTATTTTCTGGTGAGTCCTGTGCACTTCGGGGTTGTTAATGGGTAGAACATTCTCCTTTCTTTTGCTTTCCCAATAGAAGGAGGCCAGAGGGTAAGGAGGGCAGAGAAAAGGGCTTGGCTAAGTGGGGAGGAGAAGGAAGACATTCTATTTTCAGGCTTGGCCAAGAAATCCTTATGTATTTCCAAGTAGCACTCAGGTTATTCTCCTGCCTCTGGATGCATACAGAATTCAAAGCCAGCGACATGTTAAAATCACCTCCTGGCCTGAGCCAGCTTGCCCAACCTCCACCCATGACAACTGGAAAACAGCTGCTTGAAGGGGCTCAGGGACAGGGACTTTTTCCTCAAAACAATTCCATTTTTGTATTCTAGCAAATATAACCAATGCACAGTGAACATAGGGTGGGGTCTGCTTTAGGTGAAGCCATGTGTTGGAGGTTCAGGGTAGTGCTCTGGTGATCCCTGGAGGTGGAGAATTCAGGAAAAGGTAGGAAATGTTTGGTTAAAAACATTTGAGGGTGCCCAAATGGCTCAGTCAGTTAAGCGTAAGTGTCTGCCCTTGATCTTGGCTCAAGTCATGGTCTCAGGGTCCTGCACTAAGTGCAGGGTCTTAGGCTCTGCACTAAGTGTGGAATCTGCTTGAGATCCTCTCCATCTCCTCTCCATCTGCCTCCCCCCCCCGAAATAAATAAATAAAATATTAAAAAAAAACATTTTGAGTGGTAGTGCTCACAATCAGAACACACAATTAGGGTGAACCACCATTCACCCTGTACAGGGCTGTGTTTCATGGGGTGCCACTGATACTGAATGCAATGGGAATGGGACTTCCTGGAGTTATATGATACTCAGGCCTATACCATGCACCTAATATCAGGGTAACCAAAATGCATGAATGTTTAGATACCTATTATACATTCCTACCTAGGCTCTCACCTGGGAGGAAATTTCGCCAGAGATAGAGCAGACAGGGGCTAAGATGGATGCTGGGTTAAAAAAGGAAGAGTTGGCCAAAGTTAGCAGGGTAATTGAGGGAAAGAATGTGGTGATATGTCAATTGGTATCCCTTTCCTATGCCTGTGGATTCAGACATACTTCTGCTGAGATGAACCAATGTGTTTAATGGAGGGACTGAATAATAATCACCATAGTTTAGGAACTGCACAAAACATGCTGGTGTCCATACTTAGCCCAGAGGCTATGGGGCCCTCACATTTTAGTGGACCATATAGGCTTGCACTAAGAACTTCCAATAGCAACAATGAAGGACCAAAAACAAGGTCTTTATTAAGCATTTTATTGAGGTGGACACCATGATTAAGGGGAAACTTGCTCTCAATATTAGCTAGTATTGGATGTCTTTTACCTAGTAAAGACTGACTTCAAATCTGATAAAATTTAATTTTGAAAAATTAAGTGATGAGATATATCTTTCACCTAACCAGTTGTGAAATATGTTCTTGATTTTCTATTATTATATTTTTAATATTACAACTCTTCAAAGCAGCAGATATCATTTTTTTTTTTTTTTTTTTTTTTTTTTACAGAAGAAGAAATAGAGGCACAGAGAAGTTAATGCATACTTAGTGGACTAGCGTAAAAGAAGGATCTGGAGAACCCTCTGTGATTGTAAGGAATAAGTTAAAATAAAGTGACAAAAAATATAAGGTGATTGTTTTAACTAACACAAGGGAAAGTACTGACTCATGGAAAGGGTAAGTCTGACATTAAGGCTGCATTCAGACACCAGGATTATTGCAAGGGTCCAACTGATGTCCTCAGGATTCAGTTTCTCTTGATCTCTTGGCTCTATTCTTTCATACTTCCTCAATCTCAGACTTCATGTGGTAGAAACATGCCTGGCAGCAAGTTCAAAATGAAATCCTTTCAGGTTGTAGTACAGCTGACAACACAGTTTCTTTCTTTCTTTCTTTCTTTCTTTCTTTTTTTTTTTTTAAGGTTTTATTTATTCATGAGAGACAGAGAGGGAGGGAGAGAGAGAGAGAGAGAGAGAGAGAGAGGCAGAGACACAGGCAGAGGGAGAAGCAGGCTCCATGCAGGGAGCCTGACATGGGACTCGATTCCAGGTGTCCAGGATCATGCCCTGGGCTGAAAGCAGCACTAACCGCTGAGCCACCAGGACAGTTTCTACTTCACAAGAGTTGCTATAAGAGCTTTACTGTTCTTTATTGGCTCTAGTTGGGCTACATGCTCTTCCCTAAACCAGTCACTGGGGATAGGATGCTTTTTTCTTTTTTTTATTGGCTGGGTCTACGTCCCATGCCCACCCTTAGACTAAGGGTAGGGGTAGAAGATGACTCCACCTACACCTAAACAGAAACTAAAGAATAGAGGTAATTCTCCTAAATGAATTTTGATACTTGTTTTCAAGCATCAAACAAGTATAAAAGGAGGAGACATACTTGTTTTTCACAATATCTCAATGAGCTCTGTTCCTTCATAATGGCCACAAAGTTCTTAATTGAATTGAACTCTAATTCTAATGATAAATGATGAACAATCCAGATTTTGTCATCTCCCTCCCAACCAAAAATAGATCTCTAAAATCCATGAATCCATTTACAAAGATCATCAAATATTTAGATTATAAAACCAAATTTCTGATCCTTGCTGCCACAAGTTGAGAATAACTTTTCATCTATAAACAAAGCAATAGTAGAAACAAAATCCAAAATTAGTTGAGAGGAGGAAAATCTAGAGAAATAGAGTTTGAGCAAAATTAAACTTTTATTGTCACCCATGTTCACCTCTGCAGGTGATAGAAAGACATGCCTGGGCTTATGCTGCCCAGGAGATGCATTTTTCTGGCAACACATAACCTGGCTGTCAGGTGAATCTACTTCACATCTCAGGAAACAACTTTCAAACATGATACATAATTATTTTTGAAAGACATCATAATCATGACTTCTACACATATACAAAACAAGCATTGCCACAGGTTTATTTAACTCATTAACTAATGAGGAAACCAGCAAATGTTTCACCTCTTTCCAGGGAGAATCCAAAGTACAACACATACATAAGGAAACAAGAAATGCTAAAATGAATTTACAGATAGAGGCAAATGAGTCTATCCTTAGGGTAATTACCTATTGCATTCTGCTAGCCATAATTTCCATATTTATGGACAAGAATCATTTTTTAAAATATTTTATTTATTTATTCATAAGAGACACATAGAGAGAGGCAGAGACATAGGTAGAGGGAGAAGCAGGCTCCCTGCAAGGAGCCTGGTGTGGAACTCGATCCCGAGACCCTGAGGATCACAACCTGAGCCCAAGGCAGAGGTCCTTTTGAACTATTGAGCCATCCAGGTGTCCCATGGACAAGAATCATTTATATTATTACCAGTTTTACACAGCTTACAGAGATATAAATAGCTCCCAGCTATGAAAAGTAGAAATAATATAGATAGAAGGGATTTACTATCCCAGATTTTTTGGCTTTTTGCCAGTTTCCCAATATCCCAGGACTCTGATATGGCCACAACAGGCAATCCAAGAAGACCTGTGAACCCTACTCCTGCTATATCCTACTACATTGGTAACAAAAGAAGGGAATTTTCTCAATCTCCATGTCTCATACTTTTTTTGTAAGTAAAATGGCTATCCTAGGTTTGTTTGAATCCCCTTTTCCTAGAATTTTCCTGGAAATCCATGGAGATTAGACAAAAATAGTGTAAGTCAAAACCATCTGTCCCCCTACAGTGTAAATATCTAAATTACATACCTTTTCAACTATACGCTTTGTTGTATTCCCTAGTAAGGCTCTATTTCTTGCTTCTTATTTCTTTAAAGTCCTTTCAGTTATAGTCTATATTCCATGTACATCATACAGTGGCCACATACAACTTATTCCATGTTTTTGCTCATTGAACATTCATTAATGAAAAACCACTCAACATTAACATTATGAGCTGGTATGCTGACTGAACATGTAGTGGCATAAAGTCTAAGAACTGTTTTTCTAGTTTGATTTGTTGAAATACATAATGCCGTCTTTCATGACATGAAAGTTATCTTTCATGACATACCTTGTTTTTTTCATTTTTTTTAAAACCCCCTTGAATCTCTTGACCAACAAATTTTTTAAATTTCTCCATTGAAAAAACAAACAAAAAACATTAATGTCAATTTTTAATCCCTTCTCAGTGCTACACAGGATGACACTACTGGTCCCCATCTTAGAAGAGTAATTAGTTACACCAACATAAAAGAATTCGATTCTTCAAGGAATGAAGCCGATTTCAAGGAACAGTCATAACAATTGTTTATAATTATCCACTTCAACTCAGTATTGCTTTTTCATAAGTAATGTCCCCTTTAAGAACAGCTTTGACATTTAAAGAGCTAAAAGTTTGTAATTTCTGTCTAACTCATTCAACAAGTTCCCTACAGCAATGGAGTACTTCAAAAACACTGCTTACACTTCTTTCAATTTGCATAATTCTGTTGCTAATGAGCTACTGAACACTATGAGCAAGAAATAGATAGACCTCACTTAATAAATTATTTAAAAAGTCAACAAGATTTTTGAGATCTTTCATTCCAAATTAAAGTACAATTTCAGTGATTCAAAGAAACCAAGAATTCTCTCAACTCCATTTGTTAAAGAGAGCAATGATTTTTGAAGAGAAAGAATTAAAAAATACTGAACTTCATCTGTTTTACAGATGTTTATCAAATATTAGAGAAATAGCTAATCTTATGCAAGTTGTCTCATAAAACCTGCTACCCAGCACATTTTGTAGGCTAATAGAACGTTAGTATCAAGACCAAATAAAAGTAATGTCAAAAAATGATGCATAAATATAGATGCAAATAAAATACCAAGATTCAGTAATATATTTTAAAAATCCTATTAAATTATTAGAGTATAAACTAGGAATTCAATAATGGTTTGGAATAAGCAAATGTACTTTATTATAACAACGTTCTCAGTAGATGCAGGACAATATATTTTAGGGCATAAATGTCAATTTGTGATTTAAAAATGTCTCAGCAAACAGAGAACTTCCTTAACCAGTAACAGTTATATTCCAAAAATATATGTCCAATACTAATGGGAAAAAAATACCTAAAGACCCTTTTAGGTTGGATACAAGAAAAAGAGTACATATAGTAGAAAAATACATTATTTTTACTTTTTAAAATCCCTCTCAAAATTTGGTTGAAAGTTTATTACATTTATATATTGACTGGGGAGAAATTATATCTTTGTGGTATTAAGTCATTCCAAATAAATGACAGGTTCTTGTTTTATTTTGAACTTGGTTGTTAATATTTTACCCTGTAAAGATTGCTTTTATTATTTGTATACAAATTAGTATATGCATTGACACTACATAACAATCTTGTTTCTTAAATTTTTTCTCCAGTAATTGTTAACAACCATTAATGATTCCAGCCAAGATCAATTATTACCACAGTGGTTATGAGATTATCTTTCCTAGTATTTCTTCTTTATTTATCAGTTTATATTTTTATGTAAAGAGGGCCTCTCTCCTACTCCCTTATTTTCTGTGCAGCAATTTTCATATTATTTTCTATATATGTTAATTCAATATGTTATAATTTGTTCAAATAAAAAACTCTTCTCTAAAAAATTAAGAAGAAAAAAATAGGCTTTTTTTGTCTACACCATTGCACTTTTATTCTTTGCCTATACTCCTTATCACTGTGAATTTTCATGGCTACTTAACATGTCACATGCATATACTTCCCATCAATACTCACTTTGTAAGTAGAGATCATCTTACCTGTTTATAACTGAGGAAGACTTGTCACAAGTAAAGTGTGGTAGGTGCTCACAAAATATATAATGAATAACTTTCAGAGAGCTTTGTTAAATGAATGAATGGCATATTAAAAGTTCTACCAGTAGTAAAGTAGTATTCTTTTTTACCTTTGAAATAGTTTCACAGTTCTAGTGAATAATAAGGAGAACTATATGAAATGTCTAAATAAATCCAAAAGGAAAAAGTGAATTAGAGGTAGAAGAAACTAATGTCATCATAGAAATCAAGGCCTTGCAACTGGGAAAGTTATAAGTACCTAAAAGAAGATTCTTCATACAGATGTCAATTAACATAAGTTAGTAGAGATAGGACAATGGAAGGGAGAAAACAAATATTAAAGAGAATATTAAATGGTAGCATGAGAAAGTACAAAGCATAAAGCAAGTTATTCTTCCTAGGCTCACTGATTTAATGTAAATAATAATAAAGAAGAAAAATATTAGGTTTTGAATTTGCATTTGTCTCTTAAAAATAACTCAAGGAAAAAATATATAAATAGGATATTATTAGGAAGCTCCAAAGTAGATGAAGTATCTGCACTACATTAACAGTATCTGCAAATATTAATAAATTCAATTCTCTGGATCAAGAATCCTGAAACTTTTTGTGAGGTCTAGTAAAGCCTAGGGATCCCTTTTTTAGAATAATATTTTAAATTTAGTATAGTAAAATACAAAGATTACAGAGAAAATTATAGACATGTCATCAAATATTTTAAAAATATATTCATGACATAGTGACGTGCTTCTTTTTAACACAGTATTATAAATGCAAATTATTATATGTGCAAGGCACAGTTAAATTTTATCTTTTTATTTTATTTTTTTAATTGAAAGTTTACAGTTGAAATGTTTATTTCATCACCTTAATTTTTTTTAGAGATTTTTATTTATTTATTCATGAGAGACACAGAGAGAGAGAGAGAGAGGCAGAGGGAGAGGGAGCAGAGGGAGAAGCAGGCTCCATGCAGGGAGCCTGATGCGGGACTCGATCCTGGGACCCCAGGATCACACCCTGGGCTGAAGGCAGTCACTAAACCGCTGAGCTACCCAGGGATCCCCAATTTTATCTTTTTAAAGAGAGCAATAAAAAAACTATAGGTGCTTATCCTAAATAAGAACATGAAATTTGAGTGGATTTTGACAAGGCAACATGTATGTCACATTGGAGGACCAAAATTTTCAATATTTTGTTTGAAAGTTATAAGGCTTGAAAATATCCATTCCCAAGGATTTATTGTTACAAATGCAATTAAAGCTTTCATGGCTCATCTCATTAAGATGGGGACTAACTACTCTCAAAGAACATCAGAATTTTGTAAGATATTTTGAATTAAACATCCCTGTGTGAACACATGACATCATCATTTGGTGGCTAAATGACCACCAGGCAAAGCATTACCAGAGTTGGCCAGTTGGAAACTGTAAGACTCAGATCACATAAAATAATTGCTATTTGTATTTGGTTATAGCTATAAGCATTAATTTTATATATGTGTGTATACATATACACACTCTATCCTTTATTTTATATACATAAGCATAGGTCTAATGTGTCAAAAAATATCAATAGTTTCAACCGATACCAGTACCATAGCTAATGCTCAATACTAAGAGTATTTGTCCATATTTTGCCTACATTGGAAAACAATGCTATATTTCCCTTAAGGAAAGTAACCTTACAAATTAGTGAAAACACAGACACCACAAGTTCACAACCATCCCAGATTCTATCCTTACCTCCTTGAGACCATGAACCAATGTGAAGACTCACTGTGTCTAGACCCAAATAGTATATTGCCTCAGGGTATTGATAGAACTTACACATATAAATAATAATACTAAGTACAGCAGTAATAGAAAACATTTGAGCACATTACATATGTTTATTAATTCTCACAATAGCACTATGAGAACCCCATAAGTATTGCTTTCATTTCACAGCTGAAAGTGATATTTAGGTGGAACATTTTTTATCTCAAATCACACATCAAATTAGTGGAAGAGTTATTAAAATCAATATTCATAGTTCTCCTAATGATGAAAATGTAAAACAATATGCCAATATTCAGATGCAGTATGTGTATATCTGTATGAATTTTTCAATAGGACCTCATATTCAGTGTACATTGAATGATGGGTGACACTGTAGGAAGGCTAGCTGGAGGACTCAGAATGAGAAGAAATCTATTATATAAAAGAAGAATCAAGAAACTGAGCAACAGAGTGAAAGCTGGGAAATAGCAACTCATTACCAGTTGACCTCAAAATTAGGCGAGAGAGGAAACCAAATGTTCTAACAGCAACACTAGGAGATTAACATTTTCCCCACTTTGTGGGTCACTCATCTGCTAGATGAAGAATACAGATACAATTATTCTGAAAACAAGAGACTACACTTCCCTGTCACAATGCTGTTGAGTTGCCTTGACAACCTCGGATCAATCAACATTTCAAGTTTTGGATGAAAGACTTTTTTTAAATTCACTTTCACATGTTATTTATCAAAATAAGATAAATATGTAATAACCTTCATAGACTTTTTCTATTATATATGTATTTATGGTATTTATTAGCAAGATGCTGGGTAGTTAGGTACGTGCTACATACATTAAACATTTCACCACCTGCAGGAGATGTTAAATAAATTCCTCTAAAGTTTGATGGAGTCACCTGGCAGCCTTCCTAATTTAGGAGTAATATCAAAAGTAATTTGATCATGACCATTACGTAAGCTGTATGTGTAAGGCAATAGAATTTGTTAAGAAAAACAATAATAACTTAATGATAATCATGTGTAAACAAGCACTACACTAATTTTAATGGCATACAAATGCTATGGCTCCCTTGTTAAAACACCTGAACCTACTTACAACTCTCTCTCATTATTGAGTCTCCAAAGACCAAACAAAAATAGTGATGTTTTTAATTATCCTGATTACAACCCACATTAAATAAGAATGTGCCCCAGGAGGATATGCAGAGTTTGTGATTTTTAAAGCCATTTAGAACATCAATTTTGTATTGATAGACCTATAGCTTTTCTAGGAAAAAAGAACCAACCCCCCAAAATGTGGTCTCTATAAATCCTGAAAAATACTGTTTTTTTTTAATGATTCATCTATTACCCACATACAAAAGAGTGTATGTTAAAATACAAAGGGGAGAGTGTATATTTCATGCATAACTTGTTACCATCTTCTGAATATATTTAACACATTTGAGGCATAATGAAAATGAAAATTTTAGACCTGCATTTTTCACAGCTCATTTATATACCTAAAAAACATTCTGCAAATAAAATGTAATATTTCAAAAATTCCAAATAGAAAACTAGAAAGTGGAATTATCTAGCATGATTACTCCCACAAAAGACGAGTTGATAAATTGCTGGATGTACACATTATTTAGTAATGGATATAATCAGCAAAAAAATTCAATTAAAACAATTTTTTTAAAGTTTAAAGGATTCAGTTTGGGAATGGGGCAAGAGGGTAAAAAAGGAAAAGTAAAAGAACATTCAAACTCACTTGAACACTAAACTTTTTAGCTATGTACATTTATAACTTTTGATACTATAAAATAAAATATAATAAATGTGAATTCCTCTTCCTATGACTTGAGTCCTAAATCTACCTCTTCTGATGGCATGCACTGATCCGTAGTATTGACAGAAATTATCCTTTTCTTAACACACAAACACCTAGAGCCACAGGTAGGGAATAGGAGATTTCTTCAATTGTCAAGAACACAGATGTTGACATCTTATACCAGGATCATGGCTGTGGGGTAGTAATCAGTAGACAGAGCATGAATATATTTTGAAGGTTTAGCCAACAGGAGTTTTCTGAGATGCACTTTGAGAGAGAATGAGAACAGTGAAAGTTATTTCCAATGTTTAGGGCCAAGGTGATTAAAAGAACTCTTTTTCTGGGATAGGAAAAACTGTGGAAGGTGATTTGTAAAATACAAAATTAATAGCAAAATTTTAATAGTGCCAAAATCCTCTGACATTTTTGCCTTTGAGAGGTGGGTCTATACCCTTCCCCTTGACCTGGGTGGGCTCTGTGGCTATTTTACCCCTTGGAATATCACACGTGATGCTGTGCCAGTGTCTGGGCCCACACTTCAAAGCTTGGCAGCTTCTACTTTGTCTCTTGGAACACACACTCTTTAGATTCTGAAGGCCTGTAGAAGTATGACTCTAGGCTACCATGCTGCAAGGAGGCTCAAGCCATGTGGAAAGACCATGGAACATGAATCACCATGGAATTGGAGGGAGAGACAGAGACAGAGAGAACCAAGGTGCAAGGCACATATGTAAGAGAAGAAGCTATCTTGGAGGAGGATCCGTCAGCCACAGACATCCAAGCTAATTATATGTGAATCAGAGATGAACTGCCTATCTGATCCCTTCCCAAATTTCCAATCCACAAGTTCCTGAGCAAAATAAAATGGCCATTTTCAGACACTAAGTTGAGGAACAGTTTGCTGTATGTCAAGAGATTATCAAAACAGGAATTAGGAGTTGAGTTTTACATATGCTAATTTTGAGATGCCCCTAAACACCCAGGTGTCAATGTATTTCAGCCCTTAAATATTTGACAAATATTTTTCTGAAGGCTAAATGAGATAATATATGCCAAGAACCTAGTTAAGTGCCTCCTTGTTATAAATCACTCAACAAATGTTAAAGCTTTTCAAATTTTGAAGTCACCAATAGCCAAAGGACAGAGGAAATTAATTATGTTATGAATCACAATGCTATATACATTTTATAATAATTAAGCCATGCAAAAAGGTAGAGGGGAAAAGAAATGAAATAAAAAACGTATATATTAACGTACTCTTTTATAGTGCATAGTGAGTAGATAAATGCTAAATCTGATTATTCATAAAATAAAGTTCATATATATTAAATCTTTAAAGTTAACCTCTAGAATAACCTGAAACAATATTTCTAAAATAGAGAGGAGAAAGAGAACAAAATTGGTGGCCTATTGGATGTACGATAATTGATTCTTTCTATAGCAGAAAACCAATGTGTTCGTGGTAGCTTTCTATTGCTCCCAAAATAGATTATCATAAAGCAATTTGTGTGCATATGTGATAAAAAACAATATAGATTGTACAATCCATTAATAAAGATAATATTAAGTATATACAGTTGACCCTTGAACAAATAGCTTTGATCTCTGCAGGTCCACTTACACATGGGTTTTCAACAGAGCAGTACTATAAATGCATTTTCCCTTTCTTATGATTTTCCTAATAACATTTTCTTTTCTCTAGCTTACTTCATTGTGAGACTGTAGTATATAATACATCTAGCGTACACAAAGTGTTAATTGTTTATGTGATTGGTAAGGCTCTTGGTCAACAGTAGACTATTACCAATAAGCTTGTGGGGATCTTCAACTGTAGGGTTGGGGGGTCAGCTCCCCTAATCCCTGCATTGTTCAAGGATCAACTGTATTTTTCACATGCTAGAAATAAATTTTAAAGGAAATCCAATAAACTAGGGAGTTATAGGGGAAAGAGAAACAGAGAACTTTTCATTTTACTTTCCTAATTTAGAAATTTGAAGGGAGATTTATAAAATAAAACAAATGTAAAATTACAGTTATTACTCAACACATATCTAAACCATATACCAATTCTCATCCAATGAGCAAAAATAAAAATGCCCACTTCTTACTTAAAATTGTGAAGTTCTATTTAGTTGTAAACATATTTTTAAGCTAACCACCTCTGTGATAACTAGAGGCTCCTATTCTTCTGTCTTACAAAAATTCTTTCTGATTCCAGTTAATCCAAAGTTATTTTGAGTCACCATAATATAAATCCTCTCAGTTAAAAAATAAAAATATATATATATATTATGCTACACTTGAACTTTCTGAATAGACAGGATATGTCACTTCTATCAGAACTAGGGATTCAGGGCAGCCCGGGTGGCTCAGCGGTTTAGTGCCGCCTTCAGCCCAGGGCCTGATCCTGGAGACCTGGGATCGAGTCCCACATTGGGCTCCCGGCATGGAGCCTGCTTCTCCCTCTGCCTGTGTCTCTGCCTGCCTCCCCCTCTCTCTCTGTGTCTCTCATGAATAAATAAATAAAATCTTAAAAAAAAAGAAGAACTAGGGATTCAGAGAACTGTAGTTAGTGTGTTCATTTTCTCCTTTCCTTTCTAGTGCAACTAAAAAACCTGCCCTTTTGACCACCACTGTCACCCTCAAACATGAGCAATACATCAAAAATCATATTTAGAAAAAGAGAAAGCTTTCTACAGACTGTACTACTGCACCAAGATAAATCCATGCTGGCAGGATGAAACAAAACTATTTTCATTATTCAAATTATATGGGTCCCAAAGTATAATTCTTCTCACTGAAATATTTAGATAACTGAGTCAAAATTGATATGTATTATTGTTTAAAGTGCCTGTAGGTGGCATACAGTCTCTGCCTCTCTTGCTAATAGAAAGCTGTCCTGTCCCACCTCACATCTTAGTTCTTCCTACGTAATAATTAACCACATTTCAATCCTCACAGTCTCCTGTAAAACTTTTACCTTATGATATCACTTGTTTTTTATTTCTGTTATAAACACTATTCCTGATTATTTGGTTTAGGTTTTCTAACCAGGAGGGCCTAGAAACAAACAAACTGGCAAGTAGATGAATCTGCAGTCTTTCAGGTGAAATGCCCCAAGGGGAGAATCACTCAACAGTTCTTTTGTGGCACCATCAGAACTGCTTTTCAAAGAACTGAGTCATAGAGAATCCTGTCACTAGCTCAAAGTCTAAATATATTTTATGAAGAAAAATAGATTTAAGCAAAGGAAGGCTAAGGAATTTTATCCCAATGAAAAAGAAGTGTAGTTTAAGAAATTCACACCATACCGTAGATGTTCTATTAAAATTCCATCAAACTCATATGGTCTTTCTGGTTTCTCCTTCCTTATCTTTGCAGCAAATGCCCTATAACCTACTGTGTGTAAGATGAACTCCACCTGTCGGCGCCCTGTGGGAAGTTACTGGTCTCATGTTTGAGACCTTCTAATTCATCATTGTGCGAGAAACTATGACACATTTAGTGCATCCTTCCTCTGGGGACTTGACAAGGGAGTAGAGAAAGTGACCGGAAAGGTCATTTCCATTTCTTGCTTTTATGGTAAAACATTGAACGTTGGTTGTTTGCTTTCTTGCGAGTATTAGGCAGTTTAACAGGCAGCCATTTTGGTATAGAGAGGGTAATAACTGGCCACTCAATATATAGAGTAAAATATGAAAGCTGGATGTGTCTGTGACAATAGACATCATCTATTTCAAGAATATTGGAGCCTGATAGAGGTTTCATGACTTGCACAATCATGTTAAACTGTTGCCCCAGGTAGAAAGACTAAGCACTAGGAAGGAAAAATAACCAGAAAGAGAGTTTGAATTGCTTTCATAACTCCTGCCATTTCAAAACAAACCGCGGAACAATCCCCATGAATTTACTAGCTTGAGAGCTCTGATGGGAGCTGTAAGTGGAGATTCTGACAAGGAAGAGGAATCACACGTAGAATCACAGAGCAATTACAGGCATTACTAACTTGAAATAGAAAAATTGAGCCCAGCTGCTCTGCACTGACCACTGGGGAAGGATCTGGGTTTCTGTTGTGTACAGCAATTCTTGGCAACTCTCATCGACATCTAATACATGTTTCTATGCCTAGTAATTAAAAACCAACACGTTCCAAGCAGTTGCACAGAGGCTGAGGTCAAAAGACCATGTTAGGACAGCTGAACTAGCTCAGCTGCCTTTCCCGAGGACAATTGGTTTTCATAATTAAGCTTTGAACAGTATAATTCGAAGACGAACTGCCACACTTCCTATGGCCCTTTCTGCTACAGTCAAAATGTCTTATATGGGATTTTCTTGGAACAGAGACAGAGTATCAGCAATATGATCTGGAGCCATGTTGGAAAGGAAGTTAAATTGGAAAATCTATTGTTGTTTTTGTTGTTTTTAATGTGTCTTCCTCCCTCTCTATCCTACCATTTATTGCCAATCTTTACCTTATAAGTGAAATTATGACAGTCACTCCTTACCACCATTATTATCACAAAGCACACACATCTTTCCTATAGCACCTGGTAAATGAATTTAATCAACAACTACACTTACTTAAAAAAAAAAAAAAAACAACTACACTTACTTTGTATTTACCATGTGCCACATACTAGTCATACAATGGTGAGAGGAGTGTGGTCCTTACAGATAGAATAGAGAGCTCACAGTGGGAGAGACGGAGAAGTCAGCATAAAACTACAATGTATAAGCACATATGACATGGCATCTGCAAGGATGAGGGCACATACACATTTTGAATGTCAGAAAGGGTTGCCTGGGAAGAATACATTCAACTCTGAGACCAGAAATCAATGAGTTAGAATTATCTGGGTGAAGCAAGGGTGGATCTCCTCTCAGGCATTTGGAACAGCAGTTGTAAAATGCTGAAGATGAGCAAGAATTGTCATATTCCAGGACTCATCCTGTTATGACTTTTCCCCAGATATCTATCTATATTCCCTGCCTTCACCCCTGTTAAAACACCCCCCCCTCCCCTAGCTTTGGCCATTAGTAATCTCTGTACCCTTCTTCATCTAGACTTCTTGAGGACTTCTCACTTGCAATTAGCCCTTCTTGTTTCATCTATTTGCTTCTCTCTTTAGAATCCTTTAATCCATTATACCCACCATATATTAATTCTTAAAAGGAAAAATGAGAAGAAAAAGAAAACTTCTTTTGACTTCCATGCTAGGGAATTGGATGTTTTATCCCGAGTCTGGACAACCAGAGAAGGGTAGTAAGCAACTAAATATGAATTTAACCCATTGAAAATATCATCCCGGCTACTGTGTGAAGCACTGCTGAGAGGTGAGATGGGATGCGAGAAGATTTATTAGGGGCTTAATACTGGCTGTATCTAGACAATGGCAGTGAGGACAGACATTAGACAGATATAGAGAGTAATAAGCACAACAGGGTGTGGGACTCTGCCAGATGATTGGTTCAGCCTGTTGAACATATTAAATTTGGACATCTGACAAACTTCCAACTATAGTTGCTAGATGTGGGTATCTGGGGTAAAATTGGTTTAGAATTTGAATTATTTGGCCTATGAGGTCTGATCTTTAAATATTGATAGGTTGCACACACACACACACACACACACAAATGTACCACCTTGAAGGCACTGGAAACAAAACTGGGGAGAAAGCTATATGAATTGTATCTATTAGGGTGCTACTGTATATACCAATTTATATGTTTTAAGTTAATTTTTCTTAGTTCTTATTCTTGTTACTAACTTGTCACTACTTTATGCCCCCTGGATTTCCCTAGAATACAATTTCCATGAGTGTAAAATAAAAAGATTTGGATACATCTTCCAGCTCTAAAATTCTAAGTGTTTGATTCTCAGACCAAATTTTTTTAAAGATTTTATTTATTTATTTATTTATTTATTTATTTATTTATTTATTTATGATACAGAGAGAGAGAGAGGGAGGGAGGGAGAAGCAGGCTCCATGCAGGGAGCCCGATGGGGGACTCCATCCCTGGACTTCAGGATCATGCCTTGAGCCAAAGGCAGATGCTCAACAGCTGAGCCACCCGGGTGTCCCTCTCAGACCAAACTTTAAACCCAGAGAGAAAATCCTGTATTTAATTGAAGTAATGTCCCAGCACTCCAACCCGAATTATCTGTCAAACTTGTGATTTAAAATTCCAGGTAAAATTGAGCCTTTATTCACAGGAAGAGAAGAATCAGGCCCCCCTTCTGGCTCATTTTGGATTCACCCAAAAGTAGTCTCTGAGATAAGGTTTTTAGAATATGTCAGTTATTTGGGACATAAAGAAAACACCAAAGGGGGAAAAAGCAAAATCAGACAAAGGAGAGAGCCAACAGAGTAGATCTTTTAAAGCCAGCTCTGTGGTTTACTGGAACTTAATCCCACTGAAGAAACTATAGGAGACCAGAGCCATCCCATGTGGATAGTGAGAGAGCTAGGACAGTCATGCCCCATCTCTTGTGCATCATTGCTTGAAGGCTGTGCTTATGGTACATCCACCCAGATGCAGGCAAGCCAAAGTGTTCTTCCACAGCCACAGAAAGTCTTCAGACAAAAAGAAGCAGGTAAGGGAAGTCAGAAAGTAGCAGTCACAAAGTGTGGGGATACAGGTAAAGCCCAGCTGTTACCTGCTCAATTATATTAGCAGGAAAAGTCTAAAGCAAAGTGTTCACAGCCCAGAACCCTAAGAACTCTGTGTCCTGAAGAAACTGCAGGGTGGTTCCTATAAATCGGAGACACCAAGATTGGCTAACATGTTCTCTACCTTTCACAGTCCTGTGATTTATATATATATATATATATATATATATATATATATATCTATCTTAATATTTACCTTTACCTTTCCACAAATAGGAATGGAGAGATCTGAATAGTAATTAAGATAAAAAAAAAAGAACTATTATGACCAATGTAGAAGAGAAAATAAGAGTTGTTTGAATGATTCACAAATTTGCCAGATATATTATCAGTGCTACACACCTTTATTTCTTGATAATTTGTTGATGAAAACATACTGGGATATAAATATGCATTTGTTTCAAATTTACCTAACCTGGATAAAAACCTGGCACACTAATTAGAAATGTCACTTTTACTTCCCTAAATTGTAAAGTTCATTTAGTCATTAAGAGAGGAAAAAATGTTCCTGCTAATCTGAAAATGAAAAAAAAAAATTCAAGTTCATTAGTAATTTTGTTGTCAGTAGGAAAAATATTTTCTTATATATTTAGGATAAAGTAAATATTTTCAATTATTTTCTCAAATCTCTTAGAGTCTTCAGGATAAATTATATTTGGTCCTTTTTTGAAAATAGGAAATAAAGGATAGGGGTGCGTGGATGGCTCACGGCATGATCCCAGGGTCCTGGGATCGAGTCCCACATCGGGCTCCCTGCAGGAAGCCTGCTTCTCCCTCTGCCTGTGTCTTTGCCTCTTTCTATGTCTCTCATAAATAAATAAATAAAATCTTTTTAAAAAGGGAAATAAATGACAAACTCTATCTTGTTTTGTTTTGAATGTCACCGTTATTTTTTCTTTCTTTAAATATAGTTACATAACAAAGTCATCTCTCTAACAATTCTTTTCAATGAATGAAGTGAAAGATTCTCATTTTTGTCCATGTCCTGAGTACCTAACCTAGTGCCTTATGAATGGAACTCAAAAATGTTTATTAAAATAATGTTAATATTTCAACATTTTTCTCAGTTTGAACTCTCTAAAGTTCATATCTTGTATAGTCTCTGGTACAAAGGCATGACTGACAGCAATGTCTCATCTCTGGGAGCCCAGTAATCACTTGTACATGTATAACTGAGGAAGGGGAAATCCGTTACATAACTCTCATATAGAACAGGGGCTGGCAAGCTAACACATCTGTCCAGTGTATCAAATAACTGTACCTGATGACCATGTCTTGTCCTACTGCTGATCAGCGTCCTTGTAACATTCTTTAAAAGCCTTTGGTTTAAAAAAATTAATACAAAATGAATAAAAGCCCTTGATTTTGTTACTATAGCAAGTTAAATGATGTTATCACTACCCTCTCTCCCCCCAAAAATATGTCCACTCAGAATCCATGAATGTGCAAAAAGGATCTTTATAGATATTAAATTTTAAAACCCCAGATAAAATCATTTGGATTATCTACAATAGCAAGTGTCCTCATAAGAGAAAAGAGAAGAGAAACACACAGAGGAAAAGTCCATGTAAAGACAGAGGCAGAGTTATGTAGCCACAAGCCAAGGAACACTGAACTACCAAAGCTAAGAAGGACAAGGAAAGATTCATCCCCAGAGCCTTGGAGGAAGTGTAACCCTTCCAATCCCTTGATTTCAGACTTCTGGTCTCCAGAATCCTGAGGGAATAAATTTTTGTTGTGTTAAACTACCAAGTTTGTGGTCATTTGTTAGGGTAGCCACAGGAAATGAGCACAGGCATTATCTTTCCTATAAAAAGCTATTTTCAGTTTCACAAGTGACCTTTTGACAGGATTTTCCATTTCCATATCCCTTGAAAGCTATGGAAGGTGGTTACTGTGATGCTGGCTTTGACCTTTTCAGTTTGAGTAAATATGGCAACATGACCAGTGTTCCCTACATCTGTTTTCCTTGAATCCTTACCACAGAGTATCTCACTTCCCTGTCTACTTTCAGCAAAGCACATCCATTTGGCTGGATCTACTGAAAGAAATAGGACAGAAGGGAGGTACCAGGCAGGATATGATTCCCCATGTTCATTTTTATTGTTCTGATGACCAAGATTCTTGATCAGCTTGGGCTATTATAACAGAACACTAGACTGGCTGGCTCAAACAAATATTTATTTCTCACAGTTTTGGCAGCTGGAAAGTCCAAGATCAGAGTGCCAGCATGATCACATTCTTGGTGAGGATGTTCTTCCTGCTTTGATGACAGTTACTATCTTGCTATGTCCTAACATGACATAGAAAGGAAACTCTGGTCTCTCTTCCTCTTCTTACAAGGGCGTTAATCCCATCAGTAGGGGTCTGTTCCTCATGACTTCATCTAAACCCAGCTATTCACAAAGCCCATTCTTCCAAATACCACTATGTTGTGGGTTAGAGCTTCCACATTTAAATTTGGAGGGAGTCACAAACAATCTATAACATTGGGTATCACTATGTCTATGGCTATAGATAATTTCTTTAGGCCACTAATGGACTTGATATGAGTAAGGAATAAATTCTACTATATCTATACAGATTATTGTGACGCTTGTTACCATAGTATAAACTATATACTAAGAAAGTATATAAATATAGAATTAAGACAGTGGTTTTTGTTTGTTTTGGTTTGGTTTTTAGTAAGAATTCTGCTTATAATCCAAGAGGTGTTGCCTTAAAATGAATTCCTAGGATTACAACTGTGTTGATCTACAGACCGACTTTCCCCTAGGTATAAAGGAACTGAACGAACATGCATTGCCACAGGAAGTGACCCAGGATACACATAATTTCCCTTAAAAATCACAAATCACTAAGTAACATATCATATTTTACATATAAAACTATAAAATGTGGAGAAGTTTAAACAAAAGCAAATAATCAGTTGTTACCTGGGACCTGAAAATTTAGTACTTTATAAATGTTTTTATCATTTGGTTTAATTTTTGGTCACCAGATTATATTTTAGAGAACATATAACAGAAAACCTTATCCACATTCTAATCCCTGGATTCTGTGAATATGTTACTTTATGTGGCAAAAGAGATATTGGATATGTGAATAAGCAAGAATCCTGAGAAGGGAGATCATCCTGGATTATCTGGTGGCCCAATGTGACCCCAGCAATGCTTATAAAAGGGAGAAAAGAGCCCAGAAAGAAAAAAAAAAAATATGCTCGGCTGCTGGTTTTGAGGATAGAGGGAAAGGCCACAACCCAAGGAGGGCATGTGGCCTCAAGAAGCCAGAAAAGGGAAGAAAATCCCTTTCTCCACTAATGCACCCAGAAAGGACTCAGTTCAGCCAACACCTCAATTTTAGACTAGTAAAACTATTGTTTAGTTATTGTTTAGTCTTAAAAAGTCTAAAATTTTGCCTATCCTTACCTTCTGAGAAGTTTGGTATTTCAGTTTGCTCTGTGTATGTAAAATGTTTTAGGAATTTTCTCTTTAAAATCCTTCAACTGGGACACCTGGGTAGCTCAGTGGTTGAGCATCTGCCTTTGTCTCAGGTCTTGATCCCAAGGTCCTAGGATTGAGTCCCACATTGGGTTCCCCACAGGGAGCCTGTGTCTCCCTCTGCCTATGTGTCTGCCCTCTCTCTCTCTCATGAACAAATAAATAAAATATTTAAAAAATAAATAAAATAATAAAATCCTTCAACTGACAGCCTGTAGTTAAAGCTTGTGCATTATAGAAACATTAACTCTAAGATGGTATAAATTCCACATATCTCACGATATGAAAGAGAATTGGATTTCCACTAATCTCACTCTGTTCCATATGCATAGATTTCCTATAATTTTCCCATTCAAAGCAGTAAAAAAAGGGGCAGGCAGAGAAATACTGGGCCATATATACCTGGGAGGACAAAGCTAATTTAATACTGTGAAAAAGATTCCACTGATAACAGTCCTTCATTTTAACTAACTTTCCCCATCCTTACAGGAAATATATACATAAAAAAAGAATAGGTCTTCTTGTGTGTTTTGATGTTTGATTATTATTTTTAAATATTGCTTTTTAGCAAAAGCTAAGTTTGTGATATTGTGAAAATTCCAGATATCACTGACAATGTATAGGAATTATCTTATCAGATATAAAAAGTATAAAAGTACCACTCTGATCATCTGCAGTTATCCTGACAAAAAACCTAATCTCTGCTGAAATAAAAAGAAGTTCCTTAATCACCCTGTCATGTATATTAAGGAGTCACCACCAACTAGACCCACCAGGATGCTGTCAGAGCTGAGCCTCTGGTGGTATTTCTGGCAGGCTCTGATATTACAAAATGCCAGGATGAATGCCACTTCATTGTTTGGTCTCCCAGGATGCAGACATTTTGACCTAAGAGCATGGAGAATATTATTGTATCATTTTTTATTTCAACATTAATTTCAGTATTATCTAATGCTTTTTTAAAGTAGAGACTCCAAAAATTAATCAAGTTAATCAGAAGATAGTTTTCAAAACTACCTAGTAAAGTTTTTTCATTTAATGACACGGCATTATATTAAAAAAATAAAGGTGCACATGAATCATTTCATTTCTTAATCACATTTATAAATTTTAGAAATTTTTGTGTTATGATTGACAATATATATTGTTGTTCAGACACATGCAGATGAACATTTGCACTTTTAGGTGCCACTGATTTTTTAAAAATATTTTATTTACACATGCATGGGGGAGGGGAAGAAGGACAGAAGGACAGGAGAAAGAGAATCCCAAGCAGACTCCCTGCTGAGTCGGGAGGCCAACACAGGCCTCAATCCCACAATCCTGAGATCATGACCTGAGCTGAAACCAAAAGTCAGACACTTTACTGACTGAGTTACCCAGGTGTCCCTAGCTGTCGTTAATTTTTGGATTGACCTCCTAAAATCAAATTTTAACAAATTATGAAAATCAATAATTAGAGAAGTGCTACAAACCATGCCTCACCTGACTTTGTAAATAAGAAAAGAGACCTCACATAAGTATAGGAATTATAAACCACAATAAATGTTCGACAAGAGTCATTAAAATAGGAGTTTAGGGTTAGTTCTAAATAATTTCCCATCATTCCCACAGTTGTCTCAAATTTTTGGATTATAGGCCATCTCAAATTGGTAAATAAGCTATGTAACAATAGCTGTATCAGAAATCAACTAATTTGATTATTTCCTTATCAATGTATATAATAAAGTTTAGATACCTCTTTAGTTAACTTTATCAGAAGTATAAGTAACTTAACAAAAATATGCAATAGCATTTGAAAAACCACATAAAGTGTTTTATCAAAGCAAATTATATATTAAGCAAATTATATATAGATGTAGATAGATATAATTTGATTTACTGAGACCTAAGACAATCTGAATTGTTTAAGCCTACCCACAGAAGTCGCAAATAAAAGCACAAATCACTTTAATAACTGATGAATTGCTTATCATTTCTTTTTATTTTCCAATACAAACAATAAATGACAAGTAAACATGAATCTCTGTCCAATCATAATAAAAACACTTCTATCTATATCAGCTTCTTTGCTCACTCTTAAGCAAAGATCATATTCTGGATGCTAAATTTATTAAAAAGTTCCCAAAGTACCTTACCTGACATTGGGCATGAGTACATACCTATATATACTAGATCACAGTAGCCTAGGATACTTTTCTCTGGGGAATATCCAATGATGTTGAAGAGAAAGAAGTATGGTCCTTTATACTGAGGGTTCAAAAAGTGTGTATTCCAGCATAAAGAGTCTTTACTTATGAAGACATTTTAAAAGGTTCATTTCATTTCTACAGCCTATAGAGAACACTAATTCAGTGGAAGGAACACAGTTCCCAAACAGAATGAGAATAAAACTCGCCAATTTATTGAAACACAAGGTGACTATGTCTGGAAGTTGTTCTGGAGTTAACCAGAAATTAAGAGTCTGTGATTAGTAATGAGAATCCTGGGGCTAGAACCTGGCATCATATTATAGAAATCTGAGACAGAACAATGTAGCACACCCACGAGTATATTCGGCACTGGAAAGCCAACTTTATTTCAGACCAAGATCTCTTTACCTAGCCAAAATGATTGTCAGCACAAGCTATTTAAGGAGACAAACAGGGGAGACATTTTTTTAAAAGCTGAACATTATACATAGCATTGTTTCTCAGCACTTTTATTTGCCTTCTTTGTGATAAATTAGACATCTCAGCCCTCCTCCAGCAATGCCTGGATATTCTGATAACTCTAATGAAGACTGCAGTTACAACTTACTACTTTGTGTCTTCCAGTCAGACAAGAATTTCTGTAGAGCCTTATTTTCCATTGTTTATACTATTAAAATTATTACTTCTAGGTTTTCCAAATACAAAGTTATATTTAACATGCTTTCAGAAATTTAAAATGTCCTTCTTCACCACTGACCTACTGCCCAATAAACATTGAGCTCTTTAGACATATAATTTCCTATCCAAACTCTTACCTTCAGCACATAGTGTAATACCTGGTCCTCAAAAATGTTTGATCCAAGTAAGTAAATAAGATTATGGGACACCTGGGTGGCTCAGCAGTTAAGCATCTGCCTTCGGCTCAGGGTGTGATCATGGAGACCTGGGATCGAGTCCCACATCAGGCTCCCTGCATGGAGCCTGCTTCTCCCTCTGCCTGTGTCTCTGCCTCTCTATCTCCCTGTGTCCCCCATGAATAAATAAATAAAATCTTTAAAAATAAAAATAAAGACTAGAAAGAACAGGCCAGAAGATGTGTTTTCCTTCCAGCTTTGTGACTAATTACTTACATGAAACTGGCCTGTTTGCCCTTTAAAAACTGAGTGGATTGCACCAGAAATCTGTAAGATCTCTTTTACCAAGAACATTCCATGAGCTTATAACCATTATTCATGATTACAATTCTGTGTGAAGCATACCGCTTTAGAGATGGGAAAATGCATATTTCGATAAATGTATTAAGTTTAGAAGAAAATCTATAAAAATTAAAAATTCTAGTTACACACAGCAGATATGCCATAGATATTTATATTCTTACTCTCAAAACTTTTCTAAAATGATAGTCAAGAAGTTACAGTACGTATATCCTCAAAAATAGAAAGAATGGCAGCAAAAATACCAGTGGACAAAAGATTTCAGCAAATATTTGAAATTTACTGATAAAATGGTAAATTTTTCAGAGATAAGAATTCTAAAGTACATTCAGAGGCCAGAACTGAAGTGAGGTAAGCTAATTTGCCTTTTGAAAGCTTTCAGTTCCAAGCAAAGTATAGATGTTATGAGTCTGAAGACAGGAGAACTGATAGAAAATTTTCTAACAGAGAAATTAGACTTACCAGTCCTTATCTAGAAATTGCTGTTTGAAAAATTGAGAAAACTAATAAAGATTAAATAAATAAAAAATGCAAAATACTTACATTCCATGCATGTCATGGTACACATCAGTTGAAGAGAGGCAAATCAAGAAAATTAAATATTGATAATCTAGCAAACAAGAGATCTAACAAAGCAAAGTGGCATAGAAGACATTCAGGACAACAACTTTAGAGCATTCCTAAAAAGAACCCAGTCTAGATGTAAATAGGAGGGCAGAGAGTTCCCAGAAGAAGGTCTCCAGAGGGAAAATCTGCTATGTTTGAATATATGTGTGAAAAAAAACATAAATACATAAATAGGCCTATGACAAATTTTATATGAAATAAATAAAAATAGATACATAGAAAACTAAAAAAAATTAAAAAGAAATTTTGTCAAAAAATGAAAATATTGAACAAGAAAGTAAATATAATCATAGCATACAACTTCTGTTGTTGGAATATATATCATGATTATTCTAGGAGCATAACAGCAAAACATGATGTTTCTTGACTTTATAATTAAAAAAAAAAAACAATCAAAAGCTAAGAAGCATTCGGCTGATATCATTCACTGAAATGGAATGTCATGGTCCTTTAAGGACCACATGCCCAAATCCTAAGAATTGAAAGAATTTAGGAATACTGCTCCAACCCTTTTACCAAAAGACACAGAAGGATAGACTTTCAAAAAAGAGATCAAGAAAGGGCTTTTGGGGGCACCTGGGTGGCTCAGCCAGTTAAGCATCTACCTTTGGCTCTGGTCATGGTCCCAGGGTCCTGGGATGGAGCCCCGCATTGCTCCCTGCTCAGCACAGCACCTGCTTCTCCCTCTGCCTCTGTCCCTCCCCCAGCTCATGCTCTCTCTCTCTCTCTCTCTCTCTAATATAGATAAACTCTTTAAAAAGAAAAAAAAAGAGCAAGAGAGAGAGAGAAAGAAAGGGCTTTGCAATAGGAACAGGCTGAAGTACAAGCTGCCTGGCAACCTATTCTATAAGACTGCATGGATCTGATGTTGCTAGATGCATCAGTCAAGGATAAAGCAGCTTTATATAACCTCCGGAAAGCCCGGACAGTAGAGATGCAGCACAGATGCTTCTAGCTCTGGGTCAAGACCAGGCCTCCTGCATCAGAGAACTATCCTCTGTTTGCAAAACACAGCACAAAGCAACCGAGAGCTCTTCCTCAAAAGGAGAATATTATTTGCAAAAGAATAGTATAACTTTACTGTAAAATCCTGAATGTCCCCAAATCTCCATAGAACATCCCTACCTGGCACATATATTTCAAACTCCATTTAATCTGGGTCCTGTGGTCAAAGTGGCAGAGCAACTTGCATGACAGGTTAGGACAACTGCAGATCCTTCTCTTGCACTGGAACTCACAAAAATTGTCAGCTTTTTACATTGTTTAGCAAACAGATCAAAGCAGCATACCACATGAGGAATATACTGCCTATAACTTCTAGAGCCCTATTTATGTAATGTACATCTTTCCTGCTTTTAGGACAGACAAGATACAATGACTTATCTTTCATCTTGCCTCTGAATCCGATACAATGATTTGGTCAACATACTTGAACCACTGGAACTTTCAAAATTTAATTAAGGAACAGGACTCTGAATTTTCAAGGGATGTGTTTCCTATCCTCTGGAACAAATGTCATATAAAAGCAGTTAAAATAACTTTTTCCTGACCAGCAGGTGCAATTGCATGATATAATCAACATAGTGGATTAGCACAATATTTTATGAGACAATAGGGGTCCTTGCAGACTAGCTAATGACAGAAGGCTAGAAGTTGGAATAGCTACAAGGTAGAAAAGTAAATGGCCAGAAAATTGAAAGCCCGCTCTTGTTGGTGGGCTTTACTAAAAGGTATAAAGGAAAAAAAAAAAGAGTTCTCCAGATCAATAATTGCATCCTAGGTAACAAGAACTAGTTACTTTTTGTTGACTTGCTCTAGTAGAGAAAACACATCTACAGCATTTGCGATTGAATTCCCTGAATGATAAAGTTGGTGATAACCTACTGTCACTCTAAGGTCCATATCTTTTTTGCACAGACCAGATGGGTTATTAGAATAATAATGTGTCACAAATCACTCTCCCTGCATCCTTCAGGTCCTTGAAAGTGACACTAATCTCTGCAGACCCTCTAGGAATGCAGTATTGCTCTTGGTTAACTAGTTTTCTAGGTAGAGACCGATCTACCAGTTTTCATTAAACTGGTTCCACTATAATAGTTCTGACTCTACTTGTCAGAGAACCAACATGAGACTTCTGCTTTTTGCTGGGTGTGTTCATACTAAACTATGCACTAAGGAACTAGAAAAATAACCATTGGAGGTGTTCAGGGATCAAATTTGCCCACCGTAAGGTGAATCTCAAAAAACAGTCTATTATATACTTGGCCCTCTATACCTCTAGCCCAACTGGCTGACCACTGTGGACACTTTAGGAACAGAACCAATATAAAGTCAATTTTAAGTACCTCAAAAATTGGGGGAGTATATTCCTCCCCTCACTTCACAGCCACCTAGCAGGTAACTCAATTTTGAAGATAGGAGGTTGAAATTTCCTAAGTGGATCGCTGAGAGTGATGGGAAATTATGCCACTCCTAATTCTATACCTAGGTGTTCAGACCCACATATTCTATCTTTAATGGACCCAGCTTGATATAATAGTTTTTGATATAGGACTTGTACTGCATCTTGGAAGATGGCAACCTGCCATGTAAGGTTATCTCCTTCAACTTTTTACCTCAACAATGCCTTCAAAAACGTACTGTATTTCTAGCAGTTTTTGGATGGTATAGTATAACCAGTGGATTCTATGGCCCTGTGTCCATTGCCCATCCTCTGTGAAGTTTAGTGCACCTCTTGGTTTAAGGCAATATTACCCACTATCCTGTGCCAATGGATCACCCTTTATAAGCCCTTGTACAGTGGCATGGACAGAAAAGGCAAGCTGATAGCTGGAAACGTGTTGATTCTAGTAAAGATTAAAGGCTGCTGCTTCCAGGATAGAAGAAGCATAACAACACAGTGTAATCAATTTACCTCCAGTGGCTGGTAGTATGATGGCAGGGTTTCAGCCTTGGTCTCTGTTGTTGGCAGGTTACATAGGTCAGGGAGCAGTAGTTGTGCCTGAGATTCTTTGAGAGATAAAAGTGTTTTGACAATAGAAGGCATAATGTTAATAAACTGAAATAATCTGGGCAGTGATCATTCAAATGATCATTTTGGTCATTCAAAACCCAGTAAATCTAGTATCCAGGGCTTCCAGAAGTCCTGCTTTGCTATTTAGAAAGGGGATTTGTGGGTAAAATTTGAGAGGCATATGTACTATCATGCTCACATTTGGCATTCTTGGTTTCTGAAGCCTCCCTACATCAACTGTCTCAATGCATTCCTTTGCCCTGAAATTGGCTTTGGCTAAAAGGGATCCCAAGACAAAATCAGAGAAGGAGAATAAGCTTGGAATTTTTATCCTCCCAGCTCCCCACATGTAGGTTCCATAAAGAACTCTCTCCTTTCAGGTCATAGAAACCAATCATCTCACTCTTTCTGCCTTGAGTAGCAACAGCCCCTGTATTCCTAGTACTTTGTTGGGTTCATGATCTTGTGGGTTAGCTCACTCAAATCTATGTCGATGGTGCATTTATTAAACTGTCTTCAAAATATCCTAATTTGTGTGTGCCATCTTTTTTTCTGCAGGACTTCTAGGTGACATACATATGGGAAAAATAGGGGTGGTGGATTTTAATGAAAGTGAAAAAAATGGACATCAAGGGGTTCTTTTCAAGTGACCAAGAAAATGAATAAAAAGTTCCCAGTAAAAATGTTTTGTTGATACTGAAGCAAGAACCTAAGCAAGTGATAAATCCCAACAGATGCAATTAACAGATAATATGTAATCTCTTCTTAAAAAGACTTTAAGATTTGAAGCTCCAAGAACACTAAATTAAAGTTAGATATAATCTACTTTAACTGATATTGTTAAACTAATTGTGTATATTCATACCAGAACAATGACTCAATTAATTTTCAAGTATAAATCTATACCATCCTCTGCCTCATGCCAAATACTTTCACTCCTGTCTTCATTTAATCCACATCCATCTTATGCTGTGTCAGTTATTTATTGTCACAATAATGGTAGAGAACCAACAATACAAAACATCACTGGCTTACACAATGGTGGTTCATTACTAATGGGTATAGTGTCAGCTGCAAGGTCAAGTAGTTCCACTCATCTTGGCTGGGTTTACTCACTGACAGTTGGCTGGCTCCTAGGTGACTCAGTCTGCCCCAAGTGCTACATCACCCTCCAGCAGGATAACCACGGCAACTTCTCATGGCAAGAGAAGTGCAAGAGCGTTCTTGGAGCCTTGATTTGGAGCTTTGATCCCTTCAATCATCCGCTACTTAGCCAAACAATGTACGAGGCCAGCCCAGATATAAGAGGTGGGAAACTGGTCTCCATTTCTTTAGTGAGATGAGAAGCAACTTGAGATGTCAGAGAAGGAAAAGTGGGCAGAAGCCCTTAGTTCATTCAGTCTGCCCTGTGTGCCTTTTCCACACCCAAGTCACCATAAAAGGACGCTGTGCATGTCTTTTCACTGTCCACAACTCATGCCTTCAAGATAATCATTTCCATTATAGGTGGTTCAAACCGTAGGTCCTTCTGATTGCAAGGAACAGAGATCATGACCAGAACATCAAGATATAGGAGTTTACATTAGTGGGAGCCTGGGAAGAAGTGAGCCACTGGCCTCAGGAAGGTCAGGGTCTGTATGCCAGATACTGGACCGTGGGCTTTGTTCTCAGGTAGCCAAAGGCTTGATCAACTCTCCAAATCTTGCCTTCCTGCTAAGATCATGACTACCCTCTCTTCATCAATAAAATGTACTTCCCTTCCCCTCGATCCCACGTGCCCCTCTGCTACTCAGTAGCCTTGATGGAGCAGAGAAGAACTTGGAGGAGTTGTCCTGAGCAGGGTGGTAAGAGTGTTAAGTTTTTTTAGTAACTAGACGGAAATGAGACCGCCAAGGCAAGCGAGGGTCCAAGAACAGATTTTATTGCAGGCACCCTCGGGCGAGGTTCCACGACTCACGGGGGAAAGAGAGTGAGTCGAGGAAGTCGCCCCAAGACAAGGTGGTAGGGGGTTTACATAACGTTGTAAGGCAGAACGGTTTCCTATTGGTTGGCTCATATGCAAAGGAAGGATTGCAATCCAACCAGTCAGAGTGACCCTCACTATGCAAAGGAAGGATTGCAATTCGACCAGTCAAAGGTGACTTCCTCCTCTGGGGTTTGAAGGGCATTGGGTTCGGTTGAGGAAGTCCAAAGGAGAGGTGTAAGGGTCTGCTCAAGCTGTCATCCCAAGTGGAGGTGGTGACAGGAACTTCAGCCATTTTGGCGTATCCGCCATCTTGAGGAGTTTCCCTTCCCGCCTGGCCCCAACAAAGAGGACACATTGTGAGACAGCAGTCAGGTGTGGCAGGAGTCCTGAAAGTATCTCCAGTTATAATGCACATGCTTTCCCCATTATTAAAATTTTCATCATGAAGATTGCTTTCTCCTTTTTATGACTCAAAAACTGCTGTGTGAAATGAGCCATACAAAGAGGAAATATAAATTCCTGTTGCATCTATACATGATGAGAAAATGTTCTTTCTCTACTAAATTGTACTTACTACAACAATAGCAGCCATAATGATAATGTTTACATTTTCTCGGTGATTTACAATTTTCTTAATACTGCCACATGTTTGTTTTATATTTCATTACTTTTTCTAGCTGCAATTCTTCTGTTGCCTGTCCATGCGCTTTTTGGCATCTCTTTGCCCACAGTTTCCAGTATGACATCTCAGTCAAACCTCCGTAGACTGAAGAACCCTGAAGAAAGTCAGCCCCATGTTGGCCATCCCAAAGTGGGAAAGTTCTGGGGTGGATTTAGGGAGGTTTGAGGCTGAGGCAGAGACTTTCGTGCTTGCATTTATTATGAATCACAAACATTATTTGTTAATGTGAGTAGGATATTTGTTAAAGATTAACTTGTCAGCTCACCTCTGCCCAAGAGTCTAAGAATGTAGGCCAGGAAGTCTGAAATCTAGTGAGTTTCCCTGGTGATTATTTTTTTTTTTTTTAAGAATTTCTTTTTAAGTAATCTCTATACCACACATGGGACTCCAACTCATGACCCCAAGACCAAGAAACGCATGCTCCAAACCAGCCAGGCGCTTTTCCCTGGTGATTCCGACAACACTTCCTATCCTAGATGACTCAACACTATTTGTGTAAACTGGGTGAAGGTGAAGTTTTTTCCAGGCCACTACATACTTAATGGTGTAACTAGCCACAAAGGATAGTCACTACTTATCTAGGCCCTTAGTAAGTACATCAAAACATCTGAGATGAAAATTGACTTCCGTCCCCCTGTGTTTCAAAGCACACGAAATTTTGTTTTATTTAAAAGAGAATCTTGGACAATATACTTCATTATATCTGCACTTAACTACAAATTTGAATTGACTTCTTAGCTTATTATTTCTATTTAAGGATGAAATCTAAAAACCATCAGATTTAGTGGGAATGCTTCTCTCACAAAGTTCTTCAGAAGAAGAAACTGAACATCCCCTGGGCATCTAGTCCATGGGAGCTACTTTGACAAACACCATCTCATGGTACAAAATGCTACCGGAATGGAGTGGGCAGGGGGTTGAACTCTGTAGTCACCTGCCTGGCTTCACATCACCTCTACCAGTTTAGACCTGTGTCCCTAGGCAAGTTACTTAATTTTCTGCTTCAATCTTGTTATCTATGAAGGAGGCATTTAATAATAGGACCAAGCTCAAAGGGCACTTAATGTGGCTGAAGGGAATTCAGATGAGCAAAACTCATGGAGTTCACACGTAGGAAGTGAGTCAAAGCAAAGTAAATATAAGCTATTATTATTCTTTTATAATTGCAAGCTCCATTCTTAAAGAGCTCTCTTAATGTTAGTTAAAATTAAATTGACTTATTATTTGGTGTAATTAAGGATGACAGAAAATACTAACATGTGCTAAATTGGTTTAAGGCTATATTTAAAAATAAAGTTTTATTATTATGTCATTATACTTTACCCTTGGCTGAGTGGAAAATGCGATACTACGATCGAGCTGCCCTCGCCAGATCCCACCTCATGGCATGGACTCCTCAAAGATCAAGCCATAAATCCTGAAAACAAATGACACTTTTAGAATTCTATAATTAAATTATGTTATTCCTTGATACAGAGAGGCTTACCTTCTGTTGAAAGATTTTTAAGATTAACTTCTTCACAGCCTGGTTTCTCACCACAAGATAAGTCCCAGGTGAGAGCTATTTTGCATTTTAATTAGAGGCCTCCAAACCTTCCACACAGCATTTGGAGAACTCTGACCCCGCACTAGTAAAGGGCCAGCAATAGGGAAAGTGAACGGCCCTCCTTTGTCTCCATTTGTTGCAACCTTCATGGAGGAAGGGGACAGAGCTCTGATGAATTCTGTGCCATCGAGTTTCAGCAATCCCGTGACATATTGGAATGCTTCTCTTTTATGATTTCAGCTTCCCTCTTGCACTTCCTTTACACACTCCTCCAATGGAAAGCTAACCTTTGCGCTTTTATAGACTGATACTGCTCCAGTCAAAGCCAAGTTGGCAATCAAAGGCTAGGGTGGCATTTGAAAGGAAGATCATCCCAATGGCGCTCACAGTAAGAGTCCTCTGAAGCCCTAAGCATATCTTTTGAAACCAGCCTGCTCTGCATATCATTTGTCACTAAAATGCTAATACTGGTAGTTGCTCAAATTGTATTCCTATTCTCTGGAGGCTTATGTATGCTGTCATCACGCTGTTCATAGACCTGATTTTCAGACTGTTGGACAAAGTACAGGGCCTTTATTTATTCTGGTTTTATAGCCACTCAATCTACTCTAGGGCTGTTTTTCTGACTGATGTATGATATGCAGCCAGAAGGGGATTACTCATAATGACTTTTAACCCAAAATACCTAATATGTTAATGTTAAACACATTGGCTGTATGATTGGATAATATGTTCTACATTCTGTGTGGAGATGAGACTACTTGTTAGTAAACTCACAACCTCTGTGGCTTTTAGATATATAGGAGAGTTTTGATTATTCTGATTTTCAAATTTGATAGAATCTGATCAAATCACCTCTCTATTTTCTCCTTGCTGTTGGACACACAGCTGACTATGAAGCCATAGCATTCAATGCTACTTTTATGAGCCTTGTTGCTGTTAAGTCCTGATGTGGGCAACAAAGGCAAAAGAAAATGTAGATAAAATTAAAGGTCCTTATAACCTGCAGACCACTGACAAATGCTTGAGGCAGGCAGAGTATAATGTTCCTCCAGGATATTCCCAACTGTTTTAAGCTTAATGCTTTCCTAGAAGGCAAAACAATCTTAGCTTGACAATAGCCAGACCTCCAGTATCCTGTGAGTCTTCTTTAGCATGTGAAAATCCTTTTGGAACTTCTTTGTCTTGACTTGCCCCAACCCCAAAGTATATAATCAGTTGCTCCTCACATCCCCACAGCAACTCTTCCTGCCCACAGGGTCCCGTCCTCTTGTTTTAATAAAATCACCATTTTGCGCCAAGGAAGTCTCAAGGATTCTTTCTTGGCCTTGAGCTTCATACTCCAACACCACTCCAAACCACATCAAGTCCTAACTGATGGGGGGACACAGGGCTAGCTGAGGACAAGGCACTAGCTTGGGCCAGCACATTGACAAATCCTTGAAGCAGGAAGAGTAACATTCCTCTAGAGACTCAACTGCATAAATGTTCCTACTTCGCTAAGGGCAGAAGGCAATCTTAGCCCGGCCCCCAGGATCCTGTAAGTCTACTTTAACATATGAAAATTCCTTTAGAAATTTCCTTTTATCTCTAAAACCCCATGATACATGTTGGCAATCATCCCCCAAGCACATGGTCCACCAATACACATGTGAAGGGTCTCATGACTCAGGTTTTATTAGATGGTAATAAGTGACTTTTTCCCAATAACAGCCAGCCACCTCAAGGTCCTGGAAACCTTGCTTCCAAAATTCCTTAGAGAGTACGCTATCCCCAGACCCCTCCTAACTCCCAGGTATATAAACAGCCACCCCTCACAGGCCCAGGGCAGGAGCTCTTCCTGCCCATGGATCCTGTCCCCGGGCTTTAATAAAACCACCATTTTGCACCAAAGATGTCTCAAGAATTCTTTCTTGGTAATCGGCTCCAGACCTCACCTATATTCCAAAATTTCATCACTAACCACTTGCAAATATCTTTTTTTTTTTTTTTCAGAGTGGAGATGGGGTTGGCATGGGAATAGGATGTAAGACAGGTGGTTGGAAGGTGGTTATAGCAAAGCAGGATTTTCTTTTTCTTCCATTCCATAGAGGGAAGGGACTTTAAAAAAGACAATGTCTTAGCACATCAACTTTATGCTACCTGAGTGGACATCACAGTCACTACCCGTGTCCCACCAGGGTGAAAAAAATATGAGTGACTGAAAGCTTTGAGGAGACAAAAACACCCCTTGTCCCTATCTTCCCAAAAGAATGGAGGAGACCACAGGTACCCTGTTTTCTCACTGGGAGGAAACCTAAGCCATCAAGGGAGGGTAAGGCAAAGAGGAAGAAAAGTTTCTAGTAAATCCAATATGAGGAGATAAAATATTCACTAAAAAATGGATACAAGGCTAGAAAATGACAGGGCGCCTGGGTGGCTCAGTCCATTAAGCATCCAACTCTTGATCTCAGCTTAGGTCTTGATCTCAGGATTGTGAGTTCAAGCCCCACATTGGGCTCCTCGCTGGGCATGGAGCCTACTTTAATTTTAAAAAGGATTGACTCTGATCAAATCAAGTACAGAAATATTTTGTACCTTGGTCTGAATTATGGATATTTACAAGATTAGCTAAAAATTATACATCATTTCATTATAATGGATTGTATCCACATGCCCACAAGATGCCACCTATGTACCTAACAGAGGCAACATTTAGAAGCTAATGAGCATAGTGTAGTGGGACAGACACCGGCCTCTAGGTTAGAAGACCAAGGTGTTTTCATTCTTTTTTCCCCTTGCTTTCTACTTACAAATCTTGTGAAATGGTAATTAGTAAACTCTTTCCTGTGTTCTGGAAAAGAAAACAAAATTATAATCTCCTCAAAATGTCTGAAAATCTAACAGACCTTTACAAAGGTAAAATTACATCATTAGCAACTGAATCCTTGTCTTCAAAAGACTGACTCTTGCCACAAATTGCCCTATATCTAATTGTCATCAATACTTTATCTTAAATTGATCTACCTCAGTGTTTCTGCACCTGGAAATCGTGAAACCTTAAATCAGACACTCAAGCTTGTGGAGGCTAAGCACTTTGCTGAGGGGGCTGCTCCCTGGGAATAGTTCCCCTATTTCAGACCTCAACAAAGCAAGACTGAGAAGGGCTCTGTCACTTAATTCTCTAGGACATCCCCTGAGGGATAGACTTAGGCAAAATAATCACTTGCTACATATTCTTTGGAAAAGCAGAAAGAGATTGACTCAGATCCCTACTTCTAGCTGATGGAGGTTTGCTGCCCGGCTTTGCTAGATGGAATCCAAGTTCCACTGGAGAGAACTTGGGTCTGGTAAAGGCAGTATGGCTGGCATGCCAGGTTTGTTCTGGAAACCTTGACATTTCAATAGAATCACATTTGAAACTTCACACCTGGGGCATGCCATCAGGGTGAACTTCAGGGCAAAACCAGGCATTTACAATTAATTACTTTGGGGCTATATGGAGTCTAGGTAAGTAGAGACAGTGATTAAAACATGAAGAAAAAACTGGTAATTACTTGGCAGGATGGAGGTACTAGCTTACACTATAGTGTTAATCATTTTACAGTACACACGAGTATCATCAACAGACAGTGAACCTTAAGTATATACAATGTTATATGTCAATTATATTTCAATAAAGTGGGGGAGAGAAAATAAATAAATAAATAAATAAATAAATAAATAAATAACAAAAGGATTTTCTTTGTTAACTGACCTCTACATCAATTCAAATGGATTATGAGACTTAGGAAATATAAAGCAATATAAAGAAATAATGTCTAAAATTTATCCTAGGGACACCTGGGTGGCTCTGCTGTTGAGCATCTGCCTTTGGCTCAGGGCCTGACCCCAGGATCCGGGATCAAGTCCCACATCGGGCTCTCTGCAAGGAGCCTCCTTCTCCCTCTGCCTCTGTCTCTGCCTCTCTGTGTGTCTCTCATGAATAAATAAATAAATCTATAAAATAAAATAAAATTTTTCCCAGTAATTAAAAATCTTGCTTTTTAGAGGTTACAGTATTTATTTTTTAAGTTTTTTTATTTTATTTTTTATTTGAGAGACAGAGAACACAAGCGGAAATGGGAGAAGCAGACTCCCCACTGATCAGGGTGCCCAACTCTTGGCTTTTTCCAGGAACCCTCTGATCATGACCTGAGCCAAACAGATGCTTAACCGACTGAGCCACCAGGTGCCCCACAATGATATTTACTCTAAAAAATGCCCAGTATAACATGTAAAAATATTGTCTCAGACCACTCATTTGATAGTTTATAGGATCACTTACAATAAAGTTTTTATTCTACTTTCTCCACTGTTTTACAAATACATTTTTGAAATTATAGCCATCGTTATGTTTCAAATGCATGAACTTTAAATTTTTAAAGAGAAATTCATTTTATTTTCAATGATGAATTATTCAGTTATTTATGCTTAGCACCACTAAATCTTTCATATTTTGACAAGGTTTTGCTTGTCAACCATATTAACAATCAACCACTAACAGTTACATTGTGTTTGAACTCTGACTATAAATACTAAATACCTTCCTATTTCTTGAAGTTTTTATTTAAAATGTATCTTTTGGGCCAAATAAAAAATATTTTAATTTCCTTAAAATTCAAACTGGAGGAAAGCCCCTGATATTCATAGTGCTCTGCTATTCAAATTAATTTTGTCCATGTAAAAAGCATCACTGATGGTTTGAAACCTTGGGAATTTCCCAAGTAAAATCTGAAACTGACCCCCCATACATGGAAGACAGGGAAAGATGTAGAAAGGGGCAGATCACTTCAGAAGGGTGGGTAGGTGGGAGGTTTAACAAGCAAGGGAACTTACTTATGAGGCTTGTCTTACTGGCTGCAAGATGAGTAGATCTCCACATTCACTGGTGAAGAATCTTGAGTTTATACAGAGGCCTTAATGGGGTTCAGTCATGTACATGGTCCAGATGGTCTTAATGACACATTAATCTCTCAAGGCCATGTCCTTGAAAACAACTCCCACTGGAGGAGCCATGGGCAGAATGTACATTCCAAGAACAGGGAGAGGGTGAGGAGCCTCTGATTGCCATGACCCAGCTCGCTGGTCAAACTATGGTCACATCCTCTCAATGACCTTCTCCATCATTTAGTATTTAGTATCCCCATAAGCTATCCCAAATCCTCTTTGAAAAAGAAATGGCATAGAAATAAACAATTTTCAAAATAAACTTTAGAAGATTTAGTTCATCTGCGATATCACCAGAGAAAGAGTACATCAATAAGAAGTTGTTTTGTGACAAACATAGATAATGTCAGTTGGAATGGGCTAGGTATCCTGCAGTAATAAATAGCCCCCAGATTTCAGTGGCTTAAGCACAAACATGGTTCTTTTCTTCCTCATGTTTCACTGTTGTAATTAACTAGAGACTTTGCTCGTCTTAGTCCCTCTGGATCTAGGCTAATGAGGCAGCCACTATCTTGAACTCTGGGGATCATTCTGAGTGCAGAGGGAAAGAAGGTGCTCTCAAGAGCTTTGGATGAAAATTTAAATGCAGACCCCAGAAATAATACACAGCATTCCCAATGACCACTTATTTGGTCAGAAATGGATTTGTGGCTCTATCACCAAAAGTCAGAGAATGAATCAACCTTAGGCCCCAAAACTAGGGCAGAAAAAGACATGCAATGGAAAAAATCTTAAAGACCAGCACGGTCTACCCTTCTAATCAACGACTATTTGCTTCACCATTCATTTTACAATCAAAAAGCACATATAACTTCTCTGAATGAGAAAATTTAAAAGATGTTAATCCAGTCATGCCACGAAGTGTAAAGGCTTAGATGTTGAGATATCTGAGTAATATTTATATCAGGAGGTATGCTGATCATTAAGCTACTATCATCCAGCTTGAATTCTAACTTTCTGAACTCCATTTCATGACACTGAGATTCTACAACCATCCTTTCTCTTATACCAGCTGACTCCCAGTTAGGCTTTGCAATTGGGGGTTCTTAAGAAGACTGGAGACTAGAAGAAGAAAAATATACATGATACTTGCATTTTGATGCTGTGAAATCACTCCAGTAATAGTACTACAGTACATCAGTGGTAGATATTCCAGTAACAGTAGCCAATAATGGTTTGCAATTTTTCAAAACTCTCTAAAGAAAGCACTCACTTTGTCCCCTGAGGGCAACAGAACCAGTGAACAGTTGAGTGCCATACCACTGAGGTTTGCACAGAGAGCACTTCCTCCAAATGTACCAGTCAGAGGGCTGAATCTTAGCTCAGAATCCAGCTCTGTAATAATCCTAACTTTTCCCTTCAGTTTCCAACCCCTGGAAGTGGTAGCTGCTTCCATTTGATACTTTCTTTGTGATACCTTTAGTGCTCCCTTCTGCCTTTTCATCTACAGTGTTTCTTATTTAATTATCTGTTAAAAAGCTGGTGTGTTTTTTGCCTCCTGACTGGATTCCTGACTAATACAGTGTATATTACAGGTTGGATTTGGCTCCTCTTGACCCAGGATATTATGTACGCAAAAGATAAGCCATTTGTCAACAACCCACCCTATAAACAATTGTGGTTTAGGAATAAGGTATCTGCAATAAAGTCTCTTATTTAGAAAGCAGAAAGAACATGAGATACTAAGCAGTCCAGTTCTTGGAGCTGGGTAAAAATTTCTAAGGGAAGGAAAATATTCATGATTATGCCCTGGTTTTGCTCCCTGGGAGGATCTCTCCAGTCCCTTATTTGTTCCTTTACTTCCAACCTCTGGAAGGTCCTTTGTTATCCTCTTAGGCCACTCTGAAGAGGGTGTGGGAAAACATTCCCTTTGTGACCACCTGAGTCCTATGATAAGCAGATGCCAAGAGTTTAAACATGCAAAACTTTATTTGGGGAAATGCCTGTAGGAGAAAATGGAGAAGGTGCTAGGGGAGGCTTGGGAAGCTTCACATCAGATGCAGGTCTGACCCCAAGGAAAGGAAAAAGAGCAGGAAATGAGGAGAGATGGAAGGAAGGAGAGCTGATGTATCTTAAAATGCAGGGCAATCCAAGGAACTTTTGACAAGGCCATCAGTGAGTCCTTGAGCCAAAGTTGCCCATCAGAGGGGTCCCACATCTCCCAGGAATGAGCCTGCCTATGTTCAGTTATTAGAAGGGAGGAATCCATGGGTGGTGTAGCCTCAGCATACACATGGTGGTGGTTTGGGAGGGGCCCCCCTGGAGCCACTGTTCATCATGCTTCCTGCAGCTGGTGATCTGAGTAGCACATCCTCATGGCCACCTCACTCTCTTTTGGGATTGAACACCCTCTCAGATTGTTTTCCTCTCATATAAATGTGAGAGTTCAAGATTGTTCAATGTCTGAAACAGTAAAATGTAAGCCAGGTCTTTTCTTTGCCGCTCTTACCTCTTTTATTCTAGCTAGCAATGTGTTCCTATAGCCACACCCATAGTTTCTTTCCAAGACTTTTACTCCCCCTCTTTCTGGGTAGAATCGCTGCTATCTGGGGCCTAATAGGTTTCCAGGAGAGAGGCACACTCTGGTCTCTTTTTCTAAGTCATTTTGTCCAAGGAAAAGGCTTAATGAGGTGCACCTAAGCCATTCAAAGGTCAAACAATGGATTTGAAAGCTGCATCCTTAATTTGATTCTTGCATTTAGACAGTGGTTTCATCTGATTTTGTTGCTCAAAGAATTTTTTTATCTGTCTTTTATTGTTTGGGGTTAAGAAGCAGTTACTTGTTCCAAATCTACAAGTGGCTGGATATCTATACTCTTTATTTTCTTTATTTCTGCTGGCAAACCAACCAATTACATTCTCTTTCTTTTAGTGCCTTTTCAAATGGAATGACAAACTTATCTAATAACAATCTGCTCTCCAGACTCTGCCACTAATGCTTCCTGTTCATTAGGTACATTATATACATTCCAAGTTTATTCAGGCAACATTTTCACCAAATAATTCACCGCTACATAAAAAAGATCACTTTTTTCCCTGAATGATCATGTGTTTGCAATGAAATACATGTCCTGGAAGGACACATCATTGGTCAGAGCTACTTACATGGCACAAACCATAGGAAGACATAAAGTTCACTCATAGCATGTTACCTGGGGAGGCGAATAGGAATAATTTAGCAGACAGAATAAGGACTTCCATAATGACTTTATTTTAAATTTGTAGAGAATCTTACTGGTTTTGTATTTCTGGAAAATACTGATATAGCCTGCTATTCTACAACTTTTGCATCTGACTGTGGATTAACTGTCAGGCAAGGTCAGATTTTTTTGATAAATACCAACTGCTTTCAGCAATTAAAGTTAAATGAAGGCTTTAAGCCTCATCTTCTACGACCTGGTTATCAGGTTACTAGGTGATTTGCTATAGTGAAAATGTATTTTAGACAAAATAAACTATTTTGGTTTAGCAAGAAGACACAACAGCAATATTACAAACCATTTTTTTTAATCACCAAAGACTATTTTTTATCTCAGACACTCCAACAATTCCCAGGATTAAAAGATTCATTCTAAGATGGATGAAACAATATTTTCATGTGGAATCATTTAGGTTTCTAATGGAGCCAGGTGACAGTGTCTTTAGGAAACTAGAAACTATTTAGACCTAAAGTATACTGACTTGTCCTTGTAGATACTCTCCATTTGCTCATAAAAGGGCAGAGGTGCCCACAGCATCTCTCTAGCCATTTTCATCACTTGCCACAACAGCAGTCAATTCTCTAGTTAAAAAGTATTTTTAATCCTCATCTTTTTAGAGTTCATGGATAACTCTGAATATTCAACCCCTAATGCTATTTCCCGAGATGAAGATTTCAAATTAATGTGTTCCAAGTGATAGCCACTCCTAGAATATAAATTATACTTATCTGGACATAAATTCCACTGATTATAATAAACTGTAGTTTAAAAACTTTATCATGCAGAAATTTAACAATCACATGAGTTGTTAAGTCTAGATTACCATGTAACCCAATGCAAAGTCAATAATAGAGTAGCATTGTAAGGCATTGGCAATAGAAAGAGATATAAAATCTTATTGTATTAATTAAGCAAGCAGAAGATAATAAATTAAAATAAAATTACAGAAATACAAGTAATGAAGGATTTAGGTAGTTGAAATCTCATTTTTTTTTCTCAGAATCGATCTAAACAGAGCTATCTCATAAAGTAGTTCCATTTTAACAATTCAAATATTTTCTTTTTAAAAAAAGATTGTATTTATTTATTCATGAGAGACATAGAAAGAGAGTGAGAGGCGAGACATAGGCAGAGAGACAAGCAGGCTCCATGCAGGAAGCCGGGATGTGGGATTCAATCCCACAACCCCAGGATCATGCCCTGAGCTGAGAGACTGCTGAGCTACCCAGGCATCCCAACAATTCAAATATTTTTGAGTGCCTAACTGTCAAAGGACAGAAATCCAGCAACAAATTAAATATGTAAAGTCTCTGTATTTGCGGGTCTTGTATTCTAGTGGGAAAAGCAGGTGAAAAAAATAGCATGGTGTACTATGGTATGGTAGTATGATAAACATATTCTAATATAGTGATAAATGGGCAATGATTCTGTTTTAGAAAGAGCAATAAATCTAAGAGTTTGTGAATGACAAACTGTCTTCATCTTCTAGCTTCTGCAATGCCTCTGGTGTGCCCTTCCATTGAATGCTACTTACTTTTGTAAATGTCTAATATCCTTTGAGTACTTTGGAGACATTATGTTACTGTCTTCTACAATCTTGTTTTTTTTTTTTTTTTTTTTTTTTTTTTTTGGTGGTGGTGAAAGTTTTGTCAGGATAATTAGAGAATATCTGTATTTTTTTTTTTTTAGCATAGTAGGACTTAATCTGGATGTTTGAAGCATTTTGTTGGGATTTTTTTTTTTTTTTGGCTGTTTGAAGTTTTAATTCAATTTATCTAGGTGGAGAATTTTTTTTAACTACATGAAATTTGAAATGCACTTCTTAGCTGATTGTTTATTTCTTTTTTAATTTTAAACAATTCTGCAGTTTGAATGAATACTGACTGTCATTTCTTCTCTTTTTAGGAATTCCAATTATATACATATTGAAACTTTTCAATTTCTGTTTTTTCTGCTGCCTTATATTAGCTTTCTAAATATGTGTCTGCACTTGTGTGTGTGATTTTTTTCTTTTACTAAATATTTTTATTCTTATTTAATTCTTAAATATGATTTCATTCATCTATTCTATCATTGGTTTTATCCAGCTTGAAGTTTATCAATCGATTAAATGTGACTTAAATGAATAGATTTGCCATTCTAATATTTCTTGTTGGTCATTTTTGTATTCACCTAGGATCTTGTATGTCTCTGCTTTATTATGCCTTATATATTACTGATAATTTTTATGAACATAAGATTCATGTTGGGTGACAAAAGATCTCTCTTTCTCTCTCCAATCCCTCTCTCTTCCTCTCTTTTTCTCTCTATTCCCCAGGGCCCCTGTTCAGAACGAAATCTATTTTGGATAGCTGAGGCCTCTTGTACTCTGGTGTTATTGAGCAGATAGGCATCAAGCTATAAGTCAGAGAGCACCTTTACTTAAACATATACTTTTGTGTTACTTCCTTTTACTCTATGGTCACAAACTATGTCACCCTAGGGCTGAGGAGAGCTCTGCTCCAGCAAGTGGTTCCAAGCATTGAGACTTGATCAAATGGACTTCTTATTCTTATTTTCCCAAGAAGGCCAAACTCAGTGCTCTCCTCACAGCATGAGCCAAGCACAATGTATTCCAAATAAGAATTCTTTATTTCTTTTTCAGTTTAATTTAATTTTTAAAAAGATTTTATTTATTTATTTGACAGAGAGGGAGAGCACACAAGGAGAGGGGGCAGCCAAGGAAGAGAGAGCAGGCTCCACGTCAAGTGGGGAGCCCAATGCTAGGCTTGATTCCAGGACCCCAGGATCATAATCTGAGCTGAAGGCAGATGCTTAACCAACTGAGCCACCCAGGCACTCCATTTTTTTTTAATTTCTGTTACACAAAGTTGTCTGTATTGATCTAATTGTATATAAATGTCTTCTTGCATGTTCTCTTTTAAATTTCTGCCATCATTATACATTTGGAGCAGGAAGAGATCCACAATATGGAATTCCATTACTATCTTGGCTTGAATGCAGTAGCACCTATTCAATAATTTAATCTGTGGCTCAGGGCATTGTGCTTGTTTTCCTTTTTTTTTTTTTTTTTTCTTTTATGTATTTCAGGCTTTTCTTCAATAATTGTGCACATCTTTTGACACAAAAAAAAAAGGAAAAATTTAGGATTTGAAAAGGAAAAGTAATTTGCAAATGTTTAATTTATATAGATATGGTAAATTTTCTAACAAATATCCCTTGGATGATTTAAGGCTAGAAACAGACAAAATTGTCAAGTAGGTTAGGACATCAAATTAGCAGGAAGGGATATTAGGATATTAAGATAAGGAAGCCAACTACATCTTCTTACTTCATTAAGTTAAAATATTTCCATATCATTAGCAATTATCACTTCTGAGTACAATACAAGTTAACAGTCATTTTCCAAATAGCAAAAGTAATTGTAGATACTACTTGATGAATTGTTTGCAAATCCAAAAGCTGAGCATTGAGTTTTAAAAACCTCCACCTCTGACACTAATGTGTTGGTCTGACCTAAATTGTTCACCAAAACCAAAACCAGGCATTTGTGCATAAAAGAACCATATGATGAAAAAAGCATTAACAAGAAAAAGAATAGGAATTTTCCTCAGAGTCAAAAAAAAAAAAAAAATACTTCAGAGGATGCTAATCAAGTGTCATAAAGACAACTCCCTCCGTGGGACAGATTTCATAGTCTATAACATTCATTTCACCTCAAGTAGGTTTCCACCTTTAACTTTATTTTTTTTTTTTAATTTATTTTTGTTTATTTATGATAGTCATACAGAGAGAGAGAGAGGCAGAGACACAGGCAGAGGGAGAAGCAGGCTCCATGCACCGGGAGCCTGACGTGGGATTCGATCCCGGGTCTCCAGGATCGCGCCCTGGGCCAAAGGCAGGCGCCAAACCGCTGCGCCACCCAGGGATCCCTTTTTTTTTTTTTTTTTTTTCACCTTTAACTTTAAAAAATAAAATATAGCCATTTGTGTTTGAATAACTAACTGTATACTTAAATATTTAAATAGCTTATGTTATTTGTTAGTATTTCCAAAGAGTTAAAATCTATGAGTATCAAAAAGAAGTGAATATTTGCAGCACAAATCATTAATCACAAACTAAAGAGATATTGTCATTGAAACCAGTGAACTAATTTCTTCATATCAATCATCTACTGGTATTCTGGAAACACTTTATTCATTAAATTTCTAAACCTGAAGCTATAGACTGCCAATGACATCCACATTGAGAGTGAAGTGATCAGATCTCAATCTTCAACTTCTTGGTCCTAAGCAAAAAGTGTACTAGGAAAATTTGAACAAGCAAGGAAGACTTTATTCAAGAATATTGAAAGAAAAAAACAGAAAAATAGAATATTGCAATAGAAGAAAAAGGTGAAAACTAAATTCTCAACTCTATTGAGACAAAAGGTGGGGAAAATTTTAATCACTGAGGTGAGCTAGTGGAAAAATAGTGGAGGAAGTTAGCCTTGAGGTTGATCAATGGGATGTGCTGAGCATGCTGAGTTATTCCTGAGTTCACAGATATTTTCTCTCTGTGAGTAGACCATCCATACTTGCTAATTGGAAGTGTCCTAATGGAAGTCATGCTCCTATCCTCCCAAAGCAACTGGGAGACAGAAGCACCATCTTCTTTAATAATGACACTTCAAAGGGATGGCTCCCAGGTCCTTGAGGAAGACATTCCTGGGTTGTGATGATTTTTCAAAAGATACACATCTCAAAGAGACAGAAAAGAATTTACAATTGCAAGTTTTCTAAAATAAATGCTTTAAGTTTGGGAGTCAGGAAAAAGCCTGTCTGAACTTCAGCCAAGCTGAGAGCAACTTTAAGATCCTCTTGATTGCAGCATTTGACACAACCCCTCCAGACAGTTTTGACTTGGTTTAAGGGACACCAACCCATGGCCAGTTTTCCCTCCATCTTATTGAAGGCTGCTTCTGTGTCATTCTTGTGGGACTGAGAGTTCTCTTCATGTTTTAGTGTTCTGGGGCAGCCATAACAAAATACCACAAACTAGGTGGCTTACAGGACAGAATCTATTTCTCACAGTTACAGAGATGGGAAATACAACATCAAGGTGTCACCAGTTTGGCTTCTCCTGACCCCCTCCTGGCTTGTAGATGGCCATCTTTTCACTGTGTCCTTTTATGGACTTTTCTCCCTGCGACCCTCCTGGTGTCTCTCCCTCTTATTAGGATAGCAGTACATAGCAGTACTATTGGACTAGAGTCCCACTCTTTTTTTTTTTTTTTTTTTTAAGATTTTGTTTTATTTACTCATGAGAGATACAGAGCGAGAGAGAGGCAGAGACACAGGCAGAGGGAGAAGCAGGCTCCACGCAGGGAGCCCGACGCGGGACTCGATCCCGGGACTCCAGGATCACGCCGTGGCCTGCAGGCGGCGCTAAACCGCCGCGCCACCGGGGCCGCCCCTAGAGTCCCACTCTGATGACCTCGTTTCTCCTTCATTATTTTCCTTTAACACCTAATCTCCAAATACAGTCACTTGAGGAGGTTAAGACTTCACCAATTTGGTGGGTGGATGCAATTTAATCCATAATATTTCATGAGCTTAAAAAGATGGAGTATTACGTATACTCAGTCCTCTGACCCTTCTCTATTACCATTTACTCTTCTCTCACTGAAAAAAGTCCCCTGGATAGAAGTGAATTTTTTAAATTGATGACACTCAAATTTATAAGCTCAGCCTTGAACCTTCCCTCAAATTCAGAAGTCCTAAAGCCAAATTCCTACATGACATCTCTACTTAGTATTTAATAAGCACCTGAAATGTAATATGTAATGTGAATTGTTCATTTTCTTTTCAGGTGCACCTTTCCAATCTTCCCCATCTCAGAAGACAGTAACTCCAGTGTTCAATGGCTCAACCAAAAAATCTTTTGTCATTTTTCACTTTTCTCATTCCTTCATACCCCAAAACTGTTTCATTTGCCAATCCTTTTAATTCTACTTTCAAAATATATCTTCAATCCCATTTGAATCCAAGGGGGAAAGGAGTTTGTCTCTGATTCTGTGTTTATCAATTGTATGAACTTGGGTACTTGCATTAAACTTTATGCCTCAATTCCATTTAATCTAAAATGAATATTAAAAATATCTATCTCATAAGATCTCACTGTGTAGCACACACAGTGCCTGGCATGTATTGCTCAATAAATGGCAAGCACAGGGGTGCCTGGGTGGCTCAGTTAGTTGCATGTCTGCCTTCAGATCTCAGGGTCCTTGGATTGGGCTCCCTACTCAACAGGGAGTCTGCTTCTCCCTATCGCTCTGCCTCTCCCTCCCACTTGCTCTCTCTCTTGAATAAATAAGTAAAATATTCCTCCCCCCCCCCAAAAAAATAAGTGAATGGTAAGCCTAATCACTGTGTGCTCTAAGAAGTTTTTCTGATTTGGGGCATGATATGAAGTCCACCAACAGTGCAATTGCTTCAACTTTTTCTTTTTTCCTCTCTATTTCCCATAGGAAACTTTTGTCAACAGTCACGTATACTCAAAACCTGAAATGGCTGAGCATAAATTAGGTTTATTTTGGAACACTGTAAAAATTCCTACTTCTAGTGTACTCTCCCTAAACTGACACATCACTCTTTTTAACTGAGAAAAGGCAACAGCCAAATTTAAATACATATGCAGCAGTAGACTTGAATCACAAACCCAACTGTACAGCTCATCTTCTGCCAAACTAAGTATTCAGGAGATACCATCTTCACTGGGTCTCACAGTTGCTCTATTGTCTTCCCTGGAGCCTCCCTGTATGGAGAACACATAGGCTATTTACACAAAGGCAGGTTGTAAAGGAAGGAGACCTTCCACATCAGCCATTCAGGGGTATCATGCTTAATTACCATTTTCTCTCTTTTACCCCCAATCCTGCCAAACTTCGAGGTTCTGAACTCATGACCAAGTTCCCATTTATGGATTTGTAGTTTTATGGAGTGCTTATTGTACACAAGAAGGTATGTGAAATTAGTAACAGAAACCCAAAGACCACTATTTCTAATTGCGGGATTGTGTAGAGAGGTTAAAATTGAACTCTTTTTGGAAAATGCTTTATAAACTAGAAAGAGCCTGATGAAATGCCAGGTACCACTATCTTTAAAGGGGTCAGTCCACACCACTGAGTTTCATGATATTGCTCTATTCCAGGACAGGTTACTTCTGCATTCTTTAGTGTCACTCCATAGGCTGGGTGCCTTTGTAGCTCACGCATTAAAGGAAGTGTGGCATATTAACAACTACAGAACGGAGATGAAGTGAATGTGCCATGAATTCTTCTCAAACACTCATCTTTTGAAAATGAGTGCTAGGTGTGAACTGGCATAAATGGACCTGCCATTTGCGCATACAAAGGGCCGAATTATTTGAGGTTGCCTGGTTAGATGTGATAGTTTATTTCCTCTTAGTTTTCCCTTGGAGACTTTGAAATAGGAAATCAATTAAGTCTTTACTGAAGAGAGTAGAAGTCATCAAGGCCTTATCACTGAACATAGAGAATCTCGGGGTCTCTTCTCTTTTTGAATCCTTCGAACAGAATGTCCTCACACTCTACTCTCCTTATCAAAACTTCCCCAGCCAAGCTTAAGTCTGGCATCCTCCTTGATGCTTCCTGCAGCATTCTGATGCAGGAGAGGTAGGTTCTCGTTCCACACAGAGTGGAAGAATGAATCTCTCAGACAAAAGAGAGTGAGTAAAGCAATAGAAATTTATTAAGTGAAGGATGCCTGGGTGGTTCAGCGGTTGAGCTTCTGCCCTTGGCTCAGGGCATGATCTCTGGGGTCCCGGGATTGAGTCCCATGGCAGGCTCCCTGCATAGAGCCTGCTTCTCCCTCTGCCTGTATCTCAGCCTCTCTGTGTGTGTGTCTCTCATGAATAAGTAAGTAAAATCTTTTTTTTTAAAAGAAATTTATTAATTGAGGAAGGCTCAATTCAAGAAGGCTCTCAGAAGAGAGAGGGGTCCCAACAAGGTTGCAATTTGAAGGGTTTTTGGCTGGCCTTTTACTGAGAACCTAACTAAGGAGTTTATGGCCTTGAGATTTCTTGTGCCATTTTGAGTGAATGACATATATCTTTTGGTTTGGGGAGTCTCTGTGATTACTTTGTACCTGTCAAAGGAAGATACTGCCTAACATTTGGGGCTAGGTGACCAGATCTACTTCCTTATCTCTGTTTCTATTGAATCTCAGTGTCCTTGGGATTTATGGGAGCCTGACTCTGTGGCCTTCCTCTTGTCTTTCCCTGCCTAGCCCTATTTGTCCCTTATTCAATTCTAGCCACTAGGATCTGAAAGTCTATAACATCATGTTGCACTTCCATCTATTTTATATCCTTTTTTGTTATGGTGGTTCATTTTTTACATGTGAATGCCTTACCATCCATATATGTTAGAATTTTTTTAAAAAGATTTTATTAATTTATTGATGAGAGACACAGAGAGAGGCAGAGACAGAGGCAGAGGGAGAAGCAATCTCCCTGCGGGGACCTTGATGTGGGACTTGATCCCGGGATCCCAGAATCATTACCTGAGCCAAAGGCAGACATTCAACCACTGAGCCAACCAGGCACCCAATATCTGTTAGAAATTTAAGGTAAGCAAATGACAGAAATGCAATAGCATATACTTATATTTGATAAGTAACACTAATCAGAAGAAAACAGGAGAAGCTACTTTCTGGAAAACAATATTCAGGTAGGTCACAAGCTAACAATGAATTAACTTATTCAAAACAATAATGGTGTGAGGTAGTTACTATGATTATTACCACTTTACAGATGAGGAATCAGTCTTAGTAAAGTAAGTTAAGTTGGCTAAGGTTTCCAAGCCTAGGAAGCAGCAGGGGCTTCTGAAACCCAGGTTTCTCTAACCCTTCAGCATCATAATCACAACCACAAATGAGGTGGTATGGCTTAGGGACTGGGAGTTCATGCTTGGACATCAAATGGACCAGAATTTATCAGCTGTATCAATTTACCTGCTATGTCATTTTTGGATTGTCCACTACACTGAACAGAGGAACCACAGAAATGTTTATTTAATAGGAGAATGGATTTGCATGGTATGATTTGCTATACAGGCTTGGAAACAGAATTATAGCTTCTGAAGTCCTAAGTGAGAGTGAACATAAAAGAGTTAAGCGTCTATCTCTAAAGGTGGTAAGTAAAATGAAATCTTAATCAGGATAGGTAGAAATTTTCAAATATATCTGATCATCCTTTCAGATTGAATTTGCCATTATGATCTGCTTATGATATTTATTTCAAAATATCTTCTCCAATTATATCTTTTCACAAGGCAGATTTCTTTCTTTCTTTCTTTCTTTCTTTCTTTCTTTCTTTCTTTCTTTCTTTCTTTCTTTCTTTTAAGCAAAAAAGAAAGACGATATTTATTTACAAATTAGGCAGAAGGTGATTCTAGTATGTTGAGAATTTGGCCTGGAAGTGGATTGTCTGGGGAAAAATAAGTTGGAACTAGGGCTATAGTTTTGCTTCTGTCTACATGAGTAAGAAATGGCCATAAAAAATAGGATGGTGTGTGTTTAAAATTAACACACCTGGACTCACATTCTCTTATATTTCTTTATTTCCTACAAAAACCTTACATACATGCTATCAAATTACAGCCTTCTGCTATATACACTGCCAAAATAATCTTGTTGAAATGTAGATATAGCCTTATGGTGACTTTACTTCAGTATCCAAATCCCCGAGGAGCCTAATTACTGCTCTCAGTCTATCCAAGGCCAGATTACTGACAAGACAGACACTTCACATGTGTGTGTCATTCTCCTTTCTCTTTTTAACTGCTTTTTTCAAAGAGCAAGAAACTAATAAAAGCAGGAAAAATTTATGGAATTACTATTGTTACTAAATGTTTTCTTTTGTTTCTGTCAATATGTATCAAGATAACTGATATTTCCTCTGAAATTGACAACATTTTGGCATAATGTAGAAGATAACTGTTACCTTCTTAATAATCTTTAATATATAAATAGGTGAAGTTTCATGTGCCATAAAAGGAATTTAGGATGTTTACATATGCTCAGTCTAGGACTTTATCCTTAATCCAAATGGAATCAGCATGATTCGATTAGTGTCTTTGTTGTACTTTTTCAAAAAGGGGATATTTTTACTTGCCTCTGTTCTTCGTAGATGTCTAAAATGCTTTCACTTTGCTTAAGCAGCATATTCTAGTAACATATTTTCAAAGGACAAGATACATTAAACAAGAAATATTGTAAGTAATGGGCAATTTTATAGGAAGGCCAATTCCTCCCAAAGCGTAATCTAGACCAGCACTGTCCAATGGATATTACAGCAATGATGAAAATGGTCTATATCTGTGCTGTCCAATATGGTAGATATTAGTCACATGTAACTACTGAGCATTTGAAATTATCTGATGTAACTAAAAAGTAGAAGTAGAATTTTAAATTTTTTAAAAAAGATTTTATTTATTTATTCATGACAGAGAGAGAGAGAGAGAGAGAGAGAGGCAGAGGGAGAGGAAGAGAAACAGGCTCCATGCAGGGAGCCCGAAGTGGGACTCGATCCTGGGTCTCCAGGATCACACCCCAGGCCGAAGGCAGCGCCAAACTGCTGGGCCACCGGGGCTGCCAAGAATTTTAAATTTTATTTAATTTTACTTAATTAAAATTTAGCCTTGTGCAGCTAATAGCTATCGTACTTAACATGGTTTTGGACAAAGTCATCACATATTTCACTATGTCCTTCCTATTCAAAACATGTCTCAAATTTTCCATAAATTGTCCTCATTTCTATCTCCACCATCTTAATCCATCTCCCATGTAATCATTAAAGTATTTTTCCTTTATTCAGCATTCAACAAATGTTAATTGAGGGATGCCTGGGTGGCTCAGTGGTTGAGCATCTGCCTTCAGCTCAGGGTATGATCCCGGGGTCCTGGGATCCAGTCCCGCATGGGGCTCCTTGTGGGGAGCCTGCTTCTCCCTCTACCTATGTCTCTGCCTCTTTCTCTCTGTGTCTCTCATGAATAAATAAATAGAACCTTAAAAACAAATGTTAATTGACACCCTATTATGTAACGTGTCCTGTGACGTGTCCTGTGACATATAACACACATAGATCTGTATAATCAAAAGCAGCATAGTCCCTATACTCATTCAACTAAAAATTCCCTGGTTAAGGAAAACACAAAGCACTATGAATGGCTTTAATCAAGTTACTCACCTCTCCAAACTGTTCTATGGCTCACTATTGCCAATCCATGGAAACAAAACCCCTGAATACAGAACCACATTAAAGTGGTTCATTTTTCTCTATTTCAGTCTCTCAGCCAGACTGGATAAGTGCTTTCCTAAATTTTCCTGCCTCCATCCTTATTGAGAGGCCCTCAAATATTTGACACTTGACACTTTCTTCATGATTCTTATCAAGGTTCTTATCAAATGTCACCTTTTTAAGGAAGGAATTATTTATTTAGTGATAACTTGGAATTCAGCTCTGGAGAGTTTATATGTCATATAGATGTAGATTTTCCTTCTCAACCTGGACTCATAACAGTTCAGTACTAGGTATGTGCTATTTTGGAACTGACAAAAAAAATTTGGAATATAATTCTAAAACATTTTAAAAATCAGACTGACAAGATGAACAAAAGAGATATAGTCACTTGTCTATTTTTACAACAAAGCGCTATGATTTTGTTAAAAGACCAATTTGATAATTTGATCTATATGTTTGTGAGTGTGTGTGTGTGTGTGTGAAGTAGGGATGTGAAAACTAGTGAATAATAAACTTGATTCTCCAACATAGTCTTTTCCTTTCCAGTTCTGAAAATAAATCCTCACAAAGTAGAGAATCTGGGAGAAATGCCAACCTACCCTTTCTCCCTGCAGAGTCAGCAAATAAGCTATTTTGTTGATTGGGTATAATTTCTGATATCTTAAACTCTTATTTGACATTTCAATGAGATGTCAAAAGCAAACGCAACTAATTCTTATCCTATCTCCCCATTTGAGGTTTTTCATTAATTCCTAGGGTATTATACAGTTGCTACAAGCTTATTGTTCTTGTGTTTCATTATTAACATACTTCCACACATTGTATTTTATGTGAATGCTGCAGCTACTCAGTTTACAGAAAAAAACATTTAAAAAAGAGTTGTGCAAGATGAAAAAAAGCATATTAGTGAGGAATTATTAAGTATTATATTCACTATATTAATATTTCAGTCTGTTATTTGGCCTGTCCCTGTCATCCTCTCTCCCCTTGTCTTCTCTCTGTCTTAATCTCTTTCTGGAGATAAATATAGATTATCCATATAGATAAATGGACATACATACGTGTGCTGTGGGAATGTCAACTTTCAGTTAAAATGGAAACATAATACAGTTGTTTTTAAGGTAAAAGCATACAATAATTTTTTGGTAGTAATTAAATGAATTCCATGAAGGAAAATTTTTGTATAGGATTATATAGATAAAGTCCCATTTTCATACTATGCTTTTGAATGTGGACACATATGTATGATATTTGTTATATAAAATACATTATTGATTCCTTGTGGACAGAAAAAGAACCTTAACAAAGTTTCTAAATCCTCTATTATAGAAATAACCATAATTTCTACTTAATTTTTTTAATTAATAATTTTTTGGCAATGAGGGTCAGGCCATGTGGCTTTGCTCTCTCATGAAAAAGGATATGATATTTCAAAATGTAAATTTTTCCCCCCAGATACTTGGTACATCACTCCACCGTGGGTATGTATACATATCCACATATATTTACTCTTTCAGAGTTCTTCAGTGTTTTAATTTTGTATCAAAGCTTCTCAAGTTCATTCATTTTCCTTTATATATATACACACATATATGTATATGTGTGTGTGTGTGTGTGTGTTACCTTCCCATTCAGCATAATAAATTTACTTTTCTTTTTGTTTTATCCAAAAGTTTTCAGCATGGTAATAGGATTTTAAAGCTACAACTAAAGAATGGGATTTTGCTAAAAGTTCAGTCAAAGAATATTTCCCTTACTTAATGGTTTTGATACGGGAGACCTTGGTTCTTGTCTCACAGAGTCTAAGAATGAATCTCGCAGACAAAAGAGAGTGAGTAAAGGGATAGAAGTTTATTAAGCAAAGATACAGAGAAAGCTCTCAGAAGTGAGAGGAGTCCGGACAGAGTTGCCACTGAGGGCTTGTAGGGTTGGTCTTTTACTGAAAGCCAACTAGGGAACCTAAATCCTTTTAACGTCTCTATCCATATCACCATTGAGTAGGACTAGTGATAGCATCTTTAATGGCTTACTTCCTCTTTGTGGTCTGGTTAGTCTTTGTTGGTCACAGATGACTGTCATATAAAAGACACCCTTCTCACCTTCACCTAATGCAGGGTGGTCTGGCTTGTTCCCTTATTTCTGGTTTCCTTACACCTCAGCATTTTTGAGATTTTTGTGAGCCTGCTTCTGTGGCCCACTACCTAGCCCAGCCTAGCCCCATTTGTTCCTAACTCAGTTTCATGACTAGTCAATGGCCCAGTTTCTTAGAAGGCAGTAACAATGAGTTAAATGCTATAGTAGTCATGGATTTTCCAAATATTTCATCTCTCCCTATCCAGGCACATGGGAGAATTTCAAACCCTGCTTCCCTTCTTGTTGGGTGGAGCCATGTCCCCAATTCCAATTAAGAAGTTATGGGGAGGGGCAGCCCTGGTGGCTCAGCCTGCAGCCTGGGGCGTGATCCTGGAGACCCGGGATCGAGTCCCACGTCAGGCTCCCTGCATGGAGCCTGCTTCTCCCTCTGCCTGTGTCTCTGCCTTTCTCTCTCTGTGTCTATGAATAAATAAATAAAATCTTAAAAAAAAAAAAGGAAGTTATGGGGAAAATACTTATATAATTTTAAGCCAAGGATTTTGTTGCCAGTGTGGGACCTTGAGGTCTCTTTCCCTATGTTGCAGAATCTGGCAAAGTACAGAAAGAGTCTATCACCTCTGGATCATCCCAGAGTGAGAGTGTGGATGATACCGAGTGGGGCCACCTGCAAACCCATGATGGACAGAGCTAGAGAGAAATAAAATGTAATTCTTTCATGCCACTAAGATTTGGGATTGTATTTTACCAGAGCACAACTTACTGCAGCCATACTAACGCAGGTGTTGTGACTGATGGCAAATGCTGGTTTTGTTGACCATGTGAGCCTTCCTTCAGAGCAGAAATAGGAGGGATAAATGTCTTCTCTCAGCAATACAAAAGCATACTTACGAAATGGTTTTGTAAGGATCTAATTACCTATCCTCTCTCTCTGCCTTGTCTATTTTAATACCCAGGATACATCCCCACTTACCCAAATTCTTTTTCACATATCATCTAAGCTAACATTTTATCTCTTCTTTTGTCAAACATATTTCATAGGAAAACACATCACAGCCTATATTTAGTATAGATGTAGTACCTGTCCAATGAAAACTAAATTAGCTCTCAAAATAATCTGTCAAATCCAATAAACTTTGTAAAGCCCTTCAGTGGAGCAACTGTGTTTGATTCTTGCATAATTTTAATTTTGTTTAGTAATATTCAGTCATCCAAAAAGAAAACGAAACAAATAACAAAATCTACTGGATCATTCTAAAACTATAGAGTGGTTTGTTTATTTGAATATTTTATAATTTCCTGTATATCTCAGTTACAATTGAGAATATTGTGGTGAGGAAACAATATTCAATTTTGATGTGAATCTCAATGAGATTTGAAATGCCTAAGCTATTTATTTCAAACTTAGGTGTTTGAAATGCCTAAGTTATTTAGTAAACATAGTTGAAGAACAATTGTACATTGTTCTGAACCTAGTTGCATAGGTTCAGAAGGGTATTTTACACATTTCTATAATTATATAAATATGTGTAATATATTCTATAAAATATGTAAATTATATAAGTAAATATATTGGTATTTATCCGTTATTTATCCATGACATAGAATATGCACCACTGTTATCATCAGCAAGAAATTAAAAGGCATGATTCTTTTTAGAAATCGCTTAGATTCACGTGATAGCTGGTGGTAAAATAAGAGCTCATTTTTATGATTTGTGTTAAAATTCCTCTCCTTTTGTATAGAGAAAACCATGAATTTCTTTCTTTCTTTCTTTCTCTCTTTCTTTCTTTCTTTCTTTCTTTCTTTCTTTCTTTCTTTCTTTCTTTTTCTCTTTTTTTGAAACCATGAGTTTCTTATAAAATTTCTTGTAAGAAAAACATCCTACACTTATGTGCAAGCATTTTCTTAGAAGCAGGTGGAGGATTTATCACCTCGGTCAGTTAGTAGATGTGAGTGAATCTCTTGTAGACAGTAGGGTATGGGCTGGAACAAAACCATGAAAAACACAAAACTTGGCTTTAATGTGTGGCTACTGCCTGTTTTTGTTCTCTGCCTCCATGAAGTATTCCCTTGTCCCTTCCCAACTTTTACTTTCTGGTGGCATGTTGTCTGACCATGTCAGCAGCTCACTTACCTTATGGTACATTTGCTGAGGGTCCCCAAATTGGCTGATCGTTGACCACACTGCAGAGGACATATTTGTTTTGAAGACAGAATTACAGAGCTCTGTGCTTTCAAATCTCTACAAGCAATGTCTCATGAAAGAGCAGCCAAATTTCAAATAGAACCTTCAAGACTAACAACAATAATGAAGACAACAATGATGATGGTAACTCTATAGTGTAGTGATTTTACTACTTTGATAACCAGAGAGAAAGATATTTTGAAATTTTTAAATATATTTAAATACCTTTGAAGATATTTTGTGGTCTTTTAAATAACATGTAAAAGATGCTCACTTCGTTCTCTGTGAGGCTGCCAGACATATCCAAACGTTACATTGAGTATTTGTAGTATTTGTGTGTAGTATTTGTACCAGTGTTACTGGTATTTATTCTGGTGACAAGGAGTCTGCCTTACCCACTCAACCACAATCCACATTCCATACAAAAGTGGTTCTTAACTATGGGATCACAAGAATTACCTGGGAATCTTGTTAAACATGTAGAGTCAATATCCCAATTTCCCGAGAATCCAGGCCAGAGATCTGGTATGTAAAGTAGCATCTTTGATTACTCCCTAGAAGAATCTGATAGAAGTGGTATGTGACTCCTGATGCCAGGACCACACACAAAGTCTGAAGAGAGAGTTACCTGTAATGGTGGTTGTCCTCTTTTTTGAGAAAGAAATAGAGCTCGATGAAGAGATTTAGGAAGCCCTATTTCTCTCTGCTATTATTTTGGCATCCTGGAGGATCTATAATACATGAAATAAGATATATGGTCTCAATGTGATGGCTGAATGAAAAATTGTAGAATATGGTGTCAAAAAGATCTGAATGTAAAATCCAGCTCAGCCACATTCTCACTGGGGGAGCTCAGACCAGTTATTTCACCTTCTGAAACAGTTTCCTCCTTTATAAAATAATTTTTTAAGTCAAAACAGAACAGAACTATTTCACAGATTTGTTATAACAATTAAATAAAATAGGGACAATAACAGTACCTACAGCAGAATAATCATTTTTAAGTTCATTTAAATACCTGCCCATTTCTCTTGTCATTTTACAGGTTTCCATTTTAAACCTACAATATTGGCTTAATTCTGATAAAAATTGCTCTCCACTTAATTCTCTTTTGAAGCAGTTCTGGAAAGATTAAAGTTGACATTTTTCCTGGCTGCATGCAATTTGACTGTCCAGTCAATTAGCAGCCAGATTCAATCATATATAAATGTTGCTCACAGTTTTGTGTTGGTTCTCTAACCCCAGAGGGTGAATATAACTCTTCTTTCAAAATGCAACACACGTTCTTTATGTGATGAGATAGCAATGCTCTGTTTTTTTTCCAATGAGTGGAACTGTGATTGCCCTTCATGGATGAAACGTTTTATAGAGTTATATTCTGCTTTCAGGGTGTTGTTAGAAAACAAACTATTTAACTTTCCTTTAAAGTCTGGCCCCTGATGGGCCAAGGAGGTTAGTAATTATGGGTATATAGGATAGTAGATGGCTCTGGGACAGTAATTGGTGAAGGAACACCAAGTCTTTTGGCTCCAGGTCTCTACTCCAGGTCAGCAGTGATCAAAGGCGTGAGGGACTTCGTACCTTCTTCTCTGGCTCCTACTAAATGGAGGGTTTATGTCAGAAAAGCATCTCCTAAAATGACATTGTTTGCGCAGAAGCCACAATTGACATGGAAGAACCTTAGAGTCTGCCAGCCTCAGTCAGGGTGAAGACAACTTTGTAGGAATCCCTCTGACCTTCCGGGAACACGTGCCACAGGATGACCAGAGTGGCACTTGATAAAGGGACTCATGTGTGTGTGATCTAGCATGTGGCTACTGAAGTCTGTCTACTTAATGAAGACCCCGCTACTAAATGTCTGTATGTTACACTTGACACATTAGTTAACACTCGATGTTAAATCGCCCAGCCATGTCTCAGCAGTTGTTTGTAATTTGAAGATACTTGGGTAAAATTTCTTCTTCCTCTGTGCTTTCCAGGATTAGGCATATTCCAAGCCTCTGTATTTTATTTTCTAAGGAAAGATGGTGATTGTTCCTCTTGTAATGTTTTCTCCATAAATTTGGGGTTCTGTATAATTTAGGAAGTCCTGTGATTATTGACACTATACAACAATACTCTTGATGACAATGTATCAAAAAGAGCTCTTTTCCAATTGGAAATATTTAATGTTAAGAAGCAGTCATTCTTTTGTGGAAAGAACATTGAAGATCAGCAGTCCTGAATTTGAATTACTACTCAATATTCATTATCATATATATTTAGAAACTTGATGCAAATTACTTAACTTTTCCAAATCTCAATTTTCTTTATTTGTCAAATGATCATTAGCAATATCAGTCCTATAGGGTCATTGTAAAAATTTAATAAATAATATCTATAAAGTGTCTCTTAAAAAGCATATTTCATAAAAGACACCCAATAAATGTCAATCTCTTTTCTTCCATTAGTAAGTACAGAAATCACTAAAATATTTTTGCAGCTTTATTGTGTAAGGATCCATTTAAATGTGAAAGACATTGTGTCAGTGGTTTTGAGGTTTCCTTCTTTGTGGGGAGGGTTAACCCATCTAAAATGGGTGGGATCCATCATGTGAAGAAAATGTCTTCTCATTTGAGAACCACAGAATAGAAAGACTGAATGAAGTGCAATTAGAAACTGAGGCAAGGAATGCCTGGGTGGCTCAGCGGTTGAGCGTCTGCCTTCGCCTCAGGGCATGATCCCGTGATCCAGGATCAAATCTCACATCGGGCTCCTTGCAGGGAGCCTGCTTCTCCCTCTGCCTGTGTCTCTGCCTCTCTCTGTGTCTCTCATAAATAAGTAAATAAAATCTTAAAAAAAAAAAAACCTAGGGAAAGTAGTTTGCTATATTAGCCAAGACTGACTTCTTGTGAATGGCAAAATTATAATAGCTTTTATATTTCACCTATATGTGCCAGATTGCTCTTTTTATCAATGATCAAGTGCATAAAAGAAACATAATAATTGGTTAGTTCTCAGGAATTCACATAGTCAGGAACAACCACCTTAGGATAGTGGGTATCTTATAGATACCATGTTGGTACTATGGTACCATCAGTAGTGGCATCCTGTTGTGTGCTCTAATGAGCCATTTAACTTATCTGTGACTGTGACATGTTAGATTAAATAAATAATATTCAAAATATTTTCTAGCTATAATTATATCTGAATATTTGCTATTATTAATGGGACAGATAATCATAATTTTGCTACTTGCTCTATTATATTTATTTTGTTGTGATTCACTTAGAATTAATTTATATCATAGTCTAAACAGCAATTCATTCATGCAGAGGTATTATAGTTGAGTTGTCTCAGGTTGCGTCATTTACTTCATTACTAACATTGCCTAGTAATTTTCAGTTTCAGAAATGTATAGTATCAATAATGACATCGTAATAGAAGAGCACAGCTTGGTGTTCCAATGCCAGGTTGATTTTATAGCACAGACAATAAGATTAGTGCTCACCTGACAAGTAAGCCCAATAAATTTTGACAAGAAAGTCACTAAGAATAAACCCATGCCCCCATATTTATTCAGTTCTGACTATAAATACATTTTTAAGAATATAGAACATTTTTCTTGACAACATCCTTGACATTTTAGCTACCAGTTTATAAATCATACAGGAATTTGACAGTTACAATATTAAAGTGCCTGTGTAGCTTGTAGAGATGGAACATCCAAACCAACCTTGAAACTAAAGAAAGATAATAGTTATATGAAATGGCATTATTGTAATTTATTGGAACTTTTTTCCAGTATATAGCAAACTTCCAGAATCAATCAGGCAAGAAACAGAACTTGTTCTCACTCAGTGACTTAAAAATTTTCCATTCCTTTCTGTTTAGTTTAGGTATTTTGATTAATTGAACACAAATTATTTTTAGAAGTAGAATGCTATTGGCTAACATAAATTCATAAGTATCTATTGTAAAAGAATCTATATGGGCTCTTAAGTATATTCTAATATAAATTAGATAGAATTCCTTAATCTGAAGGAATTTAGTGTCCAGTATTGACAAACACATACATCATTGATTCATAGTATACAGCAGGTATACCGACCACTTCTCGGTAACATTGGTTACCCACACTTGTACACACAAATACTTCTTAAAAATATGTATTTCCAGAGTAGGTTGAGTTACCTTGTACAGAAGAGAGAATGCTACTCCAAGACCAAGAGATAAATTATGATTGTGATAAACTCATATAATCTCATTTTTGTTGTCATTGATTTGTCTAAGATTAGGTATGTATTCTTATTCTAATATAAGAGAAAAATTTGCTGAGAAACCTTGTTCTTATTAAGTCAGAAACTATGAAGAGTTTGAGATTTTGCCTACTTTCAAACTAACAACTGCCACATTTTATAGACATTTTCTGATAGAAAAGTGCAACACTTCTGGACAGAGAAATATAACAGATAGTAATCCTGTCACAATGAAGCAGCCAGACAGACACCATGCACCAGTTTCCCCCATTCCAATTCCATAGGGCAATGTGGCAAGGGCCAGATGTTTACATGCATAAGCAGTTAGTTGCATCACAAGAGAGGAACTCCAAGACTTTGAGACTTGGCGCTTCTATAGGTTAATTGAGTTGCCCATGCTCCAATCAGTAGATAGAGAAGAGACTTTATCTTTACTCTGGACTGTGAACAGATCCTGTCTGGAAAGAGTAGAGGAATGTCTCTAAGTTAATACCTTGGTATATAAACAAATGTGTCCAGATAAGAGCGAGCAGGGTGGTTTCTTTGAGATTCTAGCTTGCAAAACCTTTGCTGTTCAAACATGCCTTTTGTTTAGAAGGTCCAGACATTGCAGACCAGAAATATTCATGGAGAGCTGTCTCTCAGTTGCTTCCCATCTTGGATAAAAAGACAAAGCCTTCTAGGATAAGGGTCTTTTTCCCTTCCTCTTTTTTTCTTTCTGGCAATTTCATCCTGAAGATGAAAATACCATTTAGTGACCATGTTGGCAAAAAGCATGCTGGCAAATGTCAACACACCAGAGGTGATAGAAGAGAAAACTAAAAAGAGGTTGAACACCTCACTGTGTTGCTAAGCATCCAGATTAAAGGAGAAACTGCCTCTGGATTTGTTATGTGAGGAAAAAAAAAAAAACAAACCTCCTATTCACTTAAGGCATGTTAATTTGAGTTTCCTTTACTTGTAACCAAGAGCACTCCTAAATCATGTGTAAGAGAGTCATGAATTAATAAGCATCTCATCTATCCTGAGCAAAACTGTGGTGAAGTGTGTAGTAATCCTGGTTACAGTACATTAATGGGACACATGTAACATGATTCATATGAATTATATCATTTTATCCTCACAATCTTTGAAGATACAGAATTTCCCTGTTTTCCAATTGAGACAGTGTAGGCTTAGCAAGGTTAGGTAACAGGGACTTAGAGGAAGAAAAAAACACGTGAACATGACAAGTCCATGTTTTTAACCACTTGATTATGTACAGGAATCTCCTGCTTCCTTGACAGTTTACAAAAGATGTTGAGTTCATCCTCCTCAAACAACCACCCATGCTCCAAGCTTTGTTGTAATGTCCCCCTTAAAAAATAACTTTCTAGACTCTTTTCTCTTCTGAGTAGTACTTTAGTTACTCTGACTCACTGACCTTTGACTATTTACCCCCTCCAAATAATATATACAGAAAATGCAGTCATCTTGAGGCAATGCTAGACCTAAAGGATCAATGCCATTGTTTGGGATTGGGCTGGTGGTGGATAGATATTTGAGGTGACAATAAATTCATTGGACTCCCACAGCCATTCTTTGCCTTTGCAAAGAAAAATCTGTTGGTTCTTATGCACTGGATGGGGACTGAATAACCAAAAGGATTAAGCGGTCTCTGAATAATCTGATTTCCTACAGGAAAAATATCATTACAAGTACTTAATCTCCATATTATATAAAGCTTTCCAAATCCCATCAGACCAATGGCTCATAAGTTTCAAATATTTCTCCACATAACAAAACGTCAGTGAAACAAGAGAATTAATCCCCTAAGTTATGCATTGGTTAAACCAATATAGCAGAAGATAAGTTGAATGCTGGGAATGTTCTGGTTTGCTGGAATGTATAATGTTAGAGGTGACATAAATGAGTAATAGCATTAGATATTAGTGATGTTACCTGATGACTTTCTTGGTTATCCTGCCAACTGCCATGAATCAGTTCTGTCTGGCACATTGAACTACAACCATGTGGTTTTTGTTTTTTAAGGTAGGTTTCACATCCAGCATGGACCCCGATGTGGCACTTGAACTCACAACCCTGAGATGGAGACCTGAGCCAAAATTAAGACTCAGATGCTTAACCAAATGAGCCACCCAGGTACCCATAGAACTGAGTTTTTATAAGAGCCCTTTAGGCTTATTTGTTTTGCTTTGTTTCTAATATCCATTGTGAACAAATTATTTTATAAAATGCAATAAATATGAAGATAAAAATACCAATAATAAGTTCCCCATTTTTTAATATTATTGTTGATAAACAAATTTCAATAAAAGTAGAAAAAACATGCTATTGAGAAAAAGGAAATAATTTAGATACCATAAGCCTTGTTTGTTTAATGTAAACATCTGGGCAACTAACAGAAAGAATTGCTATTATACCTAGCTTTTTGTCGTCCTACAGTCACAATTAACCAGAAGTTATGAATGAAGTACTAATTTCCCCATATTAAATACTCACACACATATATATAAATATAATTTGAATGAACACTGTGTATATCAATATTTGATGTGACAAATAAACTTGCTTCTTTCTTTTTACCTAAATATTCTAAGTTAGATTGACAACAAAGCTGTTTCTGTAATAATGTTTACAAACCCCTTTTTTGGTTTGGTTTCAAAAGCATCTAATCTAGAGCACTCTAGAATAGACATATATTGGTGAAAAAGGATTTTTAAAGCAATTTCAGAAAGCTCAAGATATATTTAACTTTCATACAACATAGAACAAGTGAATCTGTATTTTTTTTTAAAGATTTTTAAAAAAATTTTTTTATTTATGATAGTCACACAGAGAGAGAGAGAGAGAGGCAGAGACACAGGCAGAGGGAGAAGCAGGCCCCATGCACCGGGAGCCCGACGTGGGATTCGATCCCGGGTCTCCAGGATCGCGCCCTGGGCCAAAGGCAGGCGCCAAACCGCCGCGCCACCCAGGGATCCCTGAATCTGTATTTTAAAATGAAAATTTTACTACTACATCAGCAGCCTTTTCTAATAATTTAGTCTGTAAAGTTTTGGTTAAATTTAAATCATTTTTTTGATGAAAACTAAAGGACTCGGATTTTCATATACTCGTTAGCCACAGTTGAAATACTCAACGGAAAATAGGACACACCACCTCCAATTGTGTGTAACCACTAAAGAGTTTGTGTTATAAGCATCTTACAAGAAAAGACCTCAGCACCTGAACTCATCTATATTTATTCAAGGAACAAGTTCACTGATCATATGTTGTATGTCCTAGTAATATCAAATTGCTATAAAAGTTTCTGTAATTAAGAATCTGTTTCTTGCTTGGTCTTTCTCATTTTTTCCCTTTGCTTGTTTGTTTCTTAAATTCCACACTAGTAGAATCATATGGTATTTGTCTTTCTCTGTCTGACTTATTTCACTTAGCATCTCTCTAGCCTCATCTGTGCTGATGGTCACCAAAGGGGAGGTGAGTTGGGGGAAGGCTGAAATAGGTGATGGGGATTAAGGAATGAACTTGTTTTGATGAACACAGGGTGATGTATAGAACTGTCGTATGCCGAAACTAATATAATACTGTATATTTACTAACTGGAATTAAAACAATAAAAAAAATGCTTCTAAATTCTTACCTTAAAGCTGATATTTATCTTTTCAGTAAACTGCTTCCAGCCCCAAGTTCACACTAGAGGCTCTGATCTACAGAGAACAAGGGTCTAGCAAGAAACCTCATTGCTCAGAAATGCAGAATAGGTAGGCTGTTACTTAAAGCCAAGAATCTTTATTTTTTGCAACCACCCTGCCCCTTTTTTCCATGGCAAGCATCTCTCCCTTTTTCTTGCTCTCATTATTCTTGCTCCATCAAAACTGCTTATTTTATTTGCACTAGTGTCTTAAAATGTGAGCATTTGATGAGGGATGGTGTATTTCAGCAGTAGAGTGGAAGGCTTGAGCTAAAAGAAATGACTTATTCGTTTATAGACCACTAGGTGGCAGCAGACAGGACAGGCATAATTTGTACTAACCGGTCTTTCCGAGTAGGTAAAGCCATCTTGGAAAGTAGGTGCCAGGAAAAAGTCTCTGCAGTCACCCCGGAGAACATTTAGGGTTTGTTTTTATTTTCGTTTTGATGCAAGACAAGAAAGATGCTTTCTCATTGTTGCTTTTCTTGGTCTATTTTTCTCTTTTCAATTCATTTTATCCTTCTAAATGCTCTAGGTGGGATTTCAGACTACCTATTGCAGAATTTGAGACTTTTATATCCTGTGACCTTTAATACTGGTGAGGTAATTGAATTGGTTGGGGGCTCCACAAAACTGGCTGTGCAAAATGAGTAGGTTCTTCTTTTATTTCTTTATCTTGCAAGTAATAGAATTACATTGCCCATATCACCACAGGCTTTATAACATCTCATGTTATATCTTACTCTTTTAACTACTAACAGTAGCTTTGAGTTACTTGAGTAGCTTAACTCAAGGCAAATTGATATATAACTCTTGGGTTTAGGTATAATTTTTATTTCATTACATATTAGGCTCATTTAAATGAATTTTCAACCCCTGCAGTGCTAAGGTGCAATATTGAGAGTCCTGGCAGATGGAAAGAGAACAGAATAAAAAAACAGCCAAATATCCAGTCTAGCAAAGATTTGGAATCTTTAAGACTTCACCCTAACTAACACAGAATTTATCCCTTTGGAATCTTCTCTCTGACTATTGCTTGTTTTATTTGGATGGAGTACTTTAGGCTGTTCTGAAAATGATATCATTGATCCTAATTAGCTTTGGCTTCAGCAATCAAGCTGGTTGGAAAGGAAGGTGGGCCAAGTTACATTCTCCCTTATGCCTTCAGGAGTCCCTCATATTCTGCAGCAGCTCTGTAAGTCCAACCTTTTCCTCTTTATTTCTCTTTTTCAAAGTGTTATAGTATTTAAAAGCCAATCTCATTATGTGATAGAATGTAGATTGCCCAAAGTATCCAATCCTATGGCTCATGATGAACCAGTGTTTTCTTTTGTTTCAAGGATAAAAATGCACGGTGAAGAAGATATTTGCATTTATTTTCATGAGCACAACCCTGGAATAAATTACCGCATATCTATGAAGTGCAGATGGGACTCCTGGCATCAAAAGGTCCTTAGAATGTTTCTCTAGAAGCACATAAATTGTACTTACTTTACATATTATTATTTCACACTGGGCATTGAATGAAAATATTAGTTACAAAGGTTTATAATTTAGTGTTTCTATATTTACTGAGTATATAATTTTAGTCTTCATAGGAGCAGTTAATAATTCTGAGTAAGTGCTAATATCTGCATATTATGTGAACTATTTAGTTTCAATCATAAGAAGTTTGCTTTATGAAAGGCTATCAATATGAGAGACTTGAGAGGGCAAGTGCATAGTTAGTTACTCAACTATAGAAGTGCATGATGTTCTTAAATGAAGCATTCAAAGAGCAAGTTCTTCTCTTTTATGTATCAGCAAACTTACTAACCCAAAGTCCATGTGAAGCTATTTATCCAGAATTTCTATCCTCCAAAATACTGAGCAATATAGAACATTATGACACCTCCCCAATACCAGGAGATAGTGATAAAATGAAATAGTCCCTATTAGAGTCAGTCAGAAAAGGTAAAAGGAAAAAGTCACTGGTGCTCAATATTAAATCTCCCTGGCTACAGATTTATAACTTAGGGCCTCAATGAAGATTTTTTTCAGCCCTATGCCTCTTTAATGTTTGCCACTCTACCCCTATTAACTATTAGTCCTAGGAATTTTTAATCAATGTTAAAAGGAAATGAGTTGAATTACAGAAATTTTTATCCTTCTTCCCTTAGAACCACAGAGTCCAAAGATACTCTAGCCAAGGTGAGTAAGTATAGGAACATTAGAAAAACACAAGAGGTGGGATAGTTCCAGTAAGCTAACATAACAGACATCAATTCTTCCAAGAAATGAAGAAGTATAATTAACAAGGAATTATAAAATGAGAAATTCCATACACTATTCATTATTTTACAATTATCTTTTTGAATTCCAATAAATGGTCCATTATTCAGCCAAATAATAACTGGATGATTCATTAGTTAACTAGAAGTGAAAAACTCAGGTTAAGTTTAAATTATGCTTTTATTTGAAAGCAACTATGTGAGAGACAAAAGATATTCAGGTTGGATGATAACCTTATGAATATTAACTCAAGCACTGTCATTATACAGAAAGGGATATTAAGGGTACACCATAGCTAAATTTTTAAGTAATAAAAGAAGTAGAACAAAATCACCAATCTATGACTCTACTAACCCTTTTTTCTCTGCATTTTGCCTTCTCTTTAAATTTCCATTACCCAACAAAATTGAAATGATGACTAACTCATGGGCTCTGTCTTAATCACCATTCCTCCTCTCAACCAGTATTTAGATGCAAGAAAGCAAAGGAGAAAAAGAAATGGCCATTTAGCATTTACTGCATACAGATATTGTACTAGACACTCTCACATACTTTACATCATAAAATAATTACACTACCCTGTAAGTTATGTTTCTTCCAATTTGGTTTATTACTGGAGAAAAAATGAGACTCAGTAAAATTAAAGCACATTGCTCAAGATTATATGGGTAGTAAACATTGCACCTGGGATTCAACTTAAGGTCTGATGACTTCAAGATGAATCCACTTCCACTAAAAAAGGGGGTGTGTGTCGTGGGGGGTGGTAGCTAAAACATAGGATCAGGCTTTGTACATTGATCTGGAATTTAAAATACTATTTCATGGTTCTTCCAGAGATAAAATGTGCTCAGTCATAAGGTGGAGTTTGAATGCTTTGCAACCTGACTTCATCCCATATCCATAGTCCATAGAGAACAAAAAACAGAGAACAAAAAAACATCTAGGTCTGTGGATCTCAGTTTGGGGGAAAGGTAGAAATTATTTTGGCCAAAATCTCTAACCAAAAATATATATTAAAAATTATGCAAACAATTTCTTTCCTCCATATTTGTCTTACCTGAGTCTATAATGTCTGTGTATCAATAGTAGACCCCTGATATTTTGCCATTTGCACACTATTATTGCCCTCATTATATTAAATCATTATCATAAAGGTAATTGTCATAATGTGTTTTAAAAAGTGAAAAATCTAATGGCATTTGAGGAATAGGAAAGTCATCTGTGTGTTTCCTCTCACTGTCTCTAACTTGGGCCAAAGCAGAAACCAGAGGAACTATACTAAGATTACCAGTTCCAATCGACTACACTTTCTCTTTTGAAAATAATCTTTGAATCCATTCAGTAGAATTCAAGATGCTAATAGGTAACAATGTGAAAATTATGTCTCCAGGATATAGCCATATCTTTCAGGTGGGTTGAATGGCTGGCATCGTGTACAGTTTATATGCTCTTATCATCAAAGTAATGGCAAGAGAAGAATAATAAGTAAATTAAAAATGATATAAGTAATTGGTTATAACAATTTCTATCTTTTATACATTAAAAGCCCCAAGATTGCTAGTATTATCTTTATGTTTTGTAATAATATATTTCATCCAGCAAATTTGAAGACAGAGAAGGATAAAATTAAAGTCTAAAAACTATACAGAAAAATGGAGTGGAAAATAAGAAAGTAGCCCTCATACTTAACAAGCACAGTGGAAGATCAATCAAAAAGAAGTTGCTACTTTATAAACTCACTGACTTTTTAAACTTTTATGCCTTATGAAGTTATGAGATTAAAAAACAGTTTCTAGAAATGTTAAAATAAATGTTTTATAGACGAATATTATTTTGAACAAAAGGAAAAAGTGAATTTCAAGTTATGTTCCTAAACCTTGATACAAAAAAACAAAACATATTTTGCCAAATTAAGATTTTGACATTTCTACCAAAGGGAAAACAAGAAGGTAAATGGAAAATGAATTTGAAAGTCTATTCATTTATTTTTGAGGGGGGTGAGGGAAGAACAGAGGGATAGAGAGAATCTTAAGCAGGCCCCATACCCAGCAAAGAGCCTGATGCAGGGCTGGATCTCATGACCCTGAGATCATGACCTGAGCTGAAATCAAGAGTTGAACACTTAACCAACTAAGCCACCCATGTGCCCCAAAAATGAATTTGTTCTAGGATAGTATTTTTAGCTCATCTATTAAAATTCATTGTACATTAGAATGACAAAAGTCAGACACATTTAAAGCAAACTCCAAAATGTAATTTAATTAGCTGGCATATGTTTACGTATAGGCAAAATCTTTACTTGTCCTTCCGTATACTGGCCCATTGATGGGTGACTGAGTCTGTCTATATGGTTGTGACTCTTATCTTTTTTGCCCAAAAGCCATGCACACAAAACCACTGCCTATGAATAATTATATACTAGTTTTATGGTTTAGCTCTTATGTTTGTTTATATTGTTTTTAGTGAAGAAATAGGTAGAAATATGAGCAGAAAAAATTTTAAAGACCATGCTTCAAATTATTGACAAATCAAAATAATCGTAGGACACTAAACTTTCTGTGTTCTTATTTCAGCTTGATTCAAATTAACAAACTTACAATAATTAACATGTGAGCTATTGTATGAGGTCCTTCAGTTTAGAAGAAAGAAGTAATTTTAAACCATTTTCAGTTAAGAGGAATAATTCTCCCAGGAAAGAAAGAGAAATAAACAATGACCAAAAAAAACCTCTTCCTTAGAAAATCGACACTATGCCAAATTTTTATCTTTTTTTATTGTGGTAAAACAGATATCATAAAATTTACCACCTTAACCATTTTTACGTGTATAGCACAGTAGTGTTAACAATAGACGTATGGAGCTTTTTCCTCTTGCAGAGCTGAAATTCAGTAGACATTGAACAACTCCTTATCCCCCCTTTGTCTTGGCCCCAGGTAGCCACCGTTCTACTTTCCATTTCTAAATAATCATATTTCAGGATAAAAAAAACTCTCAACAAGTTGCATATGAAGCAAAAGGAATGTATTTTAACATAATAAAAGAACATATATGACAAGTCCACAGCTAACATCATACTCAAAGGTGAAAGGTTACAAGCTTTTTTCTAAGATCAGGATCAAGAAAAGCATGTCCACTCTCACCACTCCTGGTCAACACAGTACTGGAAGTCCTAGTCAAACAATTAGGCAAGAAAAAAAAAAGACATCCAAATCAGAAAGGAAGAGGTAAAATTGTGTCTGTTTGTAAATTTTATGATCTTATATTTAGAAAATCCTAAAGATTTAACCAAAAACCAGGTAAAAGACCTGGTTACTAAAAACTGTTAAGACTTTGATTAAAGAAATTGAAGAAGATACAAATAAGTGGACAGGTATCCCATGTTTATGAATTGGAAGAATAATATGTTGTTAAAATGTCCATTCTGTCCAAAGCCATCCTTTTACAGATTCAATGTACTACTTATCAAAATCTAGCAGCATTTTTTTTTTTTTGCAGAGATAGAAAAAAAATCCTAACATTTGTATGGAACTACAAGAGAATAGACAAAGGAATAGCCGAAGGAATCCTGAGAAAGAAAAAAGCCAGAGATATCACATTTCCTGACTACATACTGTATTATGAAGCCATAGTAATCAAAATAGTATGGTACTGACATAAAAATGGACTGATTGGATAACCCAGAGGGAAACCCACACACGTATGGTCAGCTAGTATTTGACACAGCAGTCAAGAATACTTAATGCAAAAAGTACAATCTCTTCAATAACTGGTGTTTGGAAAACTGGATAATTACTTATGGAAGAATGAAATTTGACCCCTCACAAATTTATACCACTCGCAAATATTAACTGGAAAGGAACTAAAAATTTAAACATATGAGCCTTAAAATTCCTAAAAGAAATTATAGGGTAAAAAGCTTCTTGACATTGGTTTTGGCAACATTCTTTTTGAGTATGACACTAAAAGCACAAACAAAAGTAAGCATATATAAGTGAGACTACATCAAACTAAAAACTTCTGCACAGCAAGGAAACAATTAACAAATTGAAAAGACAATCGAGAGAATGGAAGAACATATTTGCAACTCATATATCTGAAAAGGGGTTAATACTCAAAATATATAAAGAACTCATGCAAATCAATAGACAAAAAAATCTTAGTTAAAAATGAGCAAAGATAGATGCCTGGGTGGCTCAGCGCTTGAGCATCTACCTTCAGCCCAAAGAGTGATCCTGGTCCGGGAATTGAGTCCTGCATCGGGCTCCTCACAGGGAGCCTACATCTCCCTCTGCCTATGTCTCTGCCTCTCTCTCTGTGTCTTTCATGAATAAATAAATAAAATATCTTTTTAAAAATGAACAAAGGTTCTGAGTAGACATTTTTCTAAAGAAAGCATACAAATGTCCAAGAGGTACATGAAGAGATGTTCAACATTATTAATAATCAAAGAAATGAAAATCAAACCATAGGGAGATATTACTTCATACTTGCTAGAATGGCTATTATCAAAAAGACATGAGATAACAAGTGTTGGTGAGGATGTGGAGAAAAGAACACCCTCAACAACACCTAGTTTATGATGAGATGTAAATTGGTGCTGCCACTATATAAAATACTACAGAGGTGCCTCAAAAAATTAAAAATAGAGCAGCACCTAGCTGGCTTGAGTGTACAGCATGCAACTCTTGATCTCGGGGTCATGAGTTCAAGCCCTATATTGGGCATAGAGATAACTTTAAAAAATTGAAATCAGAATGACCATAAGAGTTAACAATCTCACTTCTGGGCTTATATCCAAAGGAAATGAAGTCAGGATCCCAAAGAGATATCTGCACTCCTATGTTCATTCTTACCACCTTTTCCCTCTTTCTAATCAATCATCTCAATTATTGCCAGGATATTCCCTAATGTATAATTCTGACCATTTCTTTCACCTTAGCAAAAATCATTCATGATGCTTCATTCTGTGCTAAATAAAGTCCAATGATCTGACCCCCCCACCCCATTACCTGTAGTATCTCAGTCAAGAGAGCTTATGTTGCCTGAGTCATTACTACATCCTCCTGCCTTTGCTCACATAGAACTGCCTTTCATCTCATTTCTCTGCTTTAGCTTAACATTTTGTTTTGTATCTATAATACATACAATCAAAAACTACACAAAGTACTCACACACACAATTTTTAAAATAGAAAAAGATGTGATCAGTTGGGTATCATAATACGAGACAAGGAAGAGGATATTGTCACACACCAGAAACACTAGTGGCCTGAGTTTTGTGTTAATCATTTTTTAATTTTGCTTTTGTTGTTAGTTTTATTCCATAGTTATTCATCTTCAAGCTATAATGCCTGGTAGTGCATTTTAAAATTTTATATAAACCATGGAAGTATAGAGTTTGTTCTATAGCACCTTGATTCTTTTACTCAAATTATGTGAAATTCATTCATGTATTTAGATTGAGCTCTGGGTTGCTGGTTTCCATTGCTAGGTGGTATTCTCTGTGTTAATACCTAGCTGACACCTTAAAATGAGCGTTAGATACCATTCAGTTTGTGTTAACATATTAAAATTCCAAAGACAAGATCCAGACCCAGGAATCACAGACACATAATAAGTCCTTAAACTCCAAGGGCACAGAAAAAATTGCTTGGAGATCATGAATATGGTGAGAAGAGAGGAAGGACTTACCCATTGGCAGGAAACGCCAACAATTATATGAAGAAACAAAAATATAATCATGCGGAGGAGCTATTAGCAGGGAAAGAGTATGAAGACCTAGGGTATTTTTTTTTAAGACCTCGGGTATTAAGAAGGTCCACAATAATGGGTCAGCGGGGGGAAAAAAGTCAAATGAGTTGAGTATCAACAAAGAAAAAAAATAAAACTTTAAAAATATTAGGAGATAACAGGAATAATGTTAGAATGAAACAGGAACAATAAGCTTCTAAAGATAGGTTGTAAAAGCTCATTTTAAGAGTAGAAAAGAAAGTTAAAAAGTGGTTTTGCTGGTAAACTATATGAGTAACTAAGTGTCTGGATTCAACTATTGATTCAAACAGGAGACAGAAAAATAAAATGACTACACATTTAACAAAAAATTCCAGATTTAACAAGATATTTAATATCAAAGGATCGAATACATAAGACAATATAAAAGTCCAGAAACACAGTGTCTGTTCTATGGAACACTAGAGAATTAGAGCCTTTGTATATTAGGGAAGCTAAATTATAAATTTAGGTACGACCAAATATCTTCTTGCCATAGAGTGATTTCTTTCCTTGGGTCTTTATTTGGGAATCATGAGATAAAACTTTGAAATGTTTATTGACTCCAAGCAAAAACAAAAAAGCCAATAATATGTTGGTGGAGAAGTGAAGTAAACACAAAATTGATGTAATTGTTGAACTGCTCTACCAGGTCTAACTGTGGTGGCAATTTCCTAATGAAGACCAAAATCTGAGTTACTAAGAGATGAGAGACAAGGCTTCTTTTAAGTCACTATAAAAGAAATGTGAGAACACAATAGAAAACTCACAGTTATATAGTACAAAAATCATCTGTAATACCTATATCAAGCTTACAAGAAGAATTTTTATAACCTTGGGATATTGCTTCATTGTGAAGTTACTCACTGATATGAGCTATCCTTCAAGACTCCATCTTTTCCACAGTGAATGTAGAATAACTTCCATATTTCAGTGAAGTTGGTTTTCCTGTCCCCCATCTTTAATTCCAAGTTTTCTCAGATTTGAAACAAATGATACCTAAATCAAAGTCAAGACTACATTTTTACAAAACCAGTGTCACCTTGTTCTGTTATAACACACTTTATCAGTGCTCATTAAGTTAATCGAACACTTGCCTGTTGAAAATAATTAAATTAAAAAAAAGAAAATAATTAAATCATTCTTTACCAGGATTGTTACTGAAACTATAAGGTAATTATGAAGGTTTGTTAATAGTACTATAAAAAGGTAAAACTTATCAATGTATTATTAAAAGTTGACATTGAATTCTAACTTTTTTCAATTATCCTACTGCTGACTTCCCCCCTCTGCATTGCATAAAACCAGAGGAGACAGGATTCCAATAGAGGCTAATCATCACTATTACCTATAAACCACAAATAAATCCATATGAGGGCAAAAATTTAGTCAGTTATTTCCAGGCCACCAAACTATAGTTCCAAAGTAGTAATAGAATAGTTATCTGCAGCTCAGATCCTCCAAACTCTGTCTTCTGTACCAGAAAAAGAAAAGAAAAGAAAATTAAGCCTCACAGTGTTCAAAATCCACAACACTAACACCAAATGTTGGTGAAGATGTGGAGCAACAGGCACTCTCATCTATTGCTGGCAGGAATGCAAAATGATGTACCCACTTTGGAAGACAGTTTGGTGGTTTCATACAGAGCTAAACATACTCTTACCAAACAATCTAACAATCATGCTTCTTGCATTTACTCAAAGGAGTCAAAAGCTTATGTTAGTACAAAAATCTGCACACAGATGTTTATGGCAGCTTTATTAATAACTGCCAAAACTTGGAAGCAACCAAGATATCTTTCCATAGACAAATGGATAAATAAACTGTGGCATATCCAGATAATGGAGTATTACTCGGTGCTAAAAAGAAATAAGCTATCAAGCCATGAAAAGACATGGAAGAGTCTTAAATGAGGAAGCCAGTCTGAAAAGTCATATAATATGACTTCATTTATATGACATTGTGGAAAAGACAAAAATATGTAGTATATATCAGTGGTTGCCATGTGTTGGTGCAGGAGGATGAATAAGTGGAGCACACAATATTTTCAGGAAGTGAAAACATTCTTACGATGCTATAGTGATGGATACAGGTCATTATACATTTGTTCAAAACCATAGCTATACGACTCTAAAAGTGAAGTCTAATGCAAATTATGGACTCTAGGCGATAATGATGTGTCATCATGGGGTCAGTTGTAATAAAGGTACCCATTTGGAAGGAGAGGTTGAAAATGGGAAGGTCATGCATGTGCAGGGACAGGAGGTATGTGGAAATTCTCCATATCTCCTGCTTAGTATTGCTATGAAACTACTCTTTTAAAAAGTCTATTAAATAAAGTCTATGTGTGTTGGGTGAGGAGGGATGGGGTCACTATTGTTGCAAGGGAAGTTTCCTAAAAAACTGTGATTTTTCTTCCGTTCATGATGGGTACCATGCTTCCAGGTTGCTATGGTAAGCCTCCTTGACTGAAGCCCAAAGCCTGTGCAGAATCCTTATGCCATTCAGGGAATTTATACATTGCTTCTACTTCACTAATGTGGGCTAGGAACAACACTACACAGCACAAAGGCTTCAACCAACTTAAGTGGTCACAGAACAGAAACCTAGAGAAGTCCTAGAAACTCTGTATCCTTGGCTAAATTATGAGCCCTATGGTACTACATTTGTCTATATTTTGTAGACAATGTTAGGCACTGCTCTAAATGCTCTTATAAGAATATTACAATCAAAAAAGCCAAAGTCCCTGAACTCAAGAAGCTACAATTAGGCTGGATGAAAAGCAGAGAGAAAAAAAATAAGGCAAATAATATGGTGATACCTAGTGACACTGCATATAAACCTAATGAACAGGATTTCTGTATAGGTTAACTACGTAGTTATACAGGTGGTGATCTTGGTGTTGGAGAAGGCGGGGAAAGGGAGGGGAGACAACATGTAGATCATAATCTACAGGGTCAGGAATCAGACATGTACAGATAGCACAGAGAAGCAGCCTAGGAAAAGTAAAATCTGTGTCAAAGCCTTTGAGAGGACCAGGAGAGAAGCTTGATGAAGTTGGCCCATGTGCCAAGCAGTTCGAGTGCATTCTAAGTACAATTAGAAACTAAGGAAAGGCTTTAAGGAGGCAAATGCATTATCTGATTTAAGGTTGTAGGTGATTACTATGACCACTCTGACTGCTCCAAGGACAGACTATAAAAGGACAGGAAAGGGACAAAGAAGAGATTTAAAAAATAGGAGGTTGTTCCATATTATAGGAGCACAGGGGAGAAATGACAATACCACAAATCAGGCAGTAGCTGAAGACAGGTATTCTGAGAGGTATTTTGAAGGTAGGGTCTGTTAGACTCCTTGATATCTGATAGATCTGATGGGGCAGGTGGCAAGAATCTAAGGCAACACCAAGGCTGGTTTAAATCTTTGCATCAGCACTTCTGCATCAATAGCCTTAGGTCGCTGTTCATACCTGTCTCTTCCAATCTCAACAACATAGTTTTGGAAGACAGTTCTCCATGGATCTGTCACATTTCTGTGCACTTCATGAGCAATGATGGTATTTGCTCTGGTCTATCTTTTCAAATGTGTTTGTACAGCAGAAGTTTAGAGAATAGATATTATGTGCCCATCAGGAGCAAAGGAGAGGTTTGTTTACTATTCCCTATAATAATATAATGTCTCTCTCAGAGGCAGAAGTCAGACAGGTTTGCTTCCTGTTATAAGAAAAAATTTGGGTTCCCTAAGTTCATGGCTTCTCTCTCATAATGCAACCTGAGCAGCCCAGTCATGTCATCCTCCAACTGGTACTCAGGGAACCAGTGAAAAGGCCCTGGATGTTCCATAACAAGCTTGTTGCTTTCGTAACAAGCTATCCTTTGTCTCTGACCTGGTAGTCTTAGGTCTTCTGATAGTACTAATAGCATCCACAATACTGTGCAGGCCCACTTGTTCACTTGTAACTAGAGCACAAGGTCGGCTCCTTCCTAGTTCTTGATATTTATCAACAGAGAGGTCTGAAGGAAGTAATCTGTCTTTATGCCTATGTCAGACATTTGCATTTTTCTAATGGGTTATTTCCTTATTCCTACCAGATTTCCACCTGCTTCAGTTAGCAAAGAATGGCAACATCTTGCTTACCAGACATAGAAAGCTCTAAGCAAGTCAAAATAAATGTCATTTTTTTTAAATCTCATATCTAGATTAATGAGTATGTGTGATTAGGGTAGCTTTCAGTATTGGAAGCTTGAATCAGGAACACAGTTTAAAATAGTCTTTTTAAGCCCAAAAGACTTATCTGTAGCATTGCCTATGTAATAAATTACCTCTTTATTTTTTCATAATTATAGAGAACGGAATGTTTTCTAATTAGAAACACCACGTGTGCCACTAATTATAACAAGGAATCTTGAGGATCTAAAAAGACAGGGTGTAACATAATTTGATAAATGAATTACCATCAGTGAATGAAGGTACACATTAAAGAAGTGGAAAACAATAATCATTTGAGGGGATGAGGAGTTTCAAGGAAGATTACTCTAGAAAAGAGAGAATGGGAAAAAAAGATAGATCAAAATCAAGGTTATTTTCAGTAGAGTCCAGTGTAAATTTGAGTGTAAATTCAGTGGACCCACTTTGTTGGAACATTTGAGAAGAAGTCCCAACAGCTCTTGAAAAGAGTCATTGGGTACTTACGTGTGCTTAACATGAATGCCTTGCTACCTAAAATAATTAATGCATTTGTGGTCACAGATTCTTTGTAAGAGCTATGGAAGGGCAATTGGCCAGTCAGGTACAAGGTTGAGAATCTAGATTTTAAAAATGGAGTGTGAGGAGGACTTCTTTTTTTTTTTTTTTTTTTTTTTTTGTGGCTTTCTCTCTTTATTTTTTTATTTATTTTTTTAATTTATTTTTTATTGGTGTTCAATTTACTAACATACAGAATAACCCCCAGTGCCCGTCACCCATTCACTCCCACCCCCCGCCCTCCTCCCCTTCTACCACCCCTAGTTCGTTTCCCAGAGTTAGCAGTCTTTACGTTCTGTCTCCCTTTCTGATATTTCCCACACATTTCTTCTCCCTTCCCTTATATTCCCTTTCACTATTATTTATATTCCCCAAATGAATGTTTATATGTTTCCCCATATAATGTTTGTCCTTCTCCGACTGACTTACTTCACTCAGCATAATACCCTCCAGTTCCATCCATGTTGAAGCAAATGGTGGGTATTTGTCATTTCTAATAGCTTAAACTGGTTTGGATATGGAATCCCACCTTTCAGTGAAATGTTTTATGTATTATATCCTCTATACAATGACTGATACCATTGCTTATTTTACTTTCAAAATGGTAGGGACAAGCATGGAAACAGAAGCAAGGATGAGGAAAATGTACATATATGAAGGAAAGGGGACATTATATTATCACCCTCAACTGGCATCCTTTTTTAGTGCAACACCGCCTATAATCTCTTCCTCTAAATTCTAAAGTTCTTGGCTCTTTCAAAATGCCTTCTGAGTTCCCATCATTCCCACAACTGAATTTTAAAAAGATATACAGTGGCATTCTACCTTGACCACCTTCCAACCATGGCTTTCCACCAATATTATCTGTTTGTTGTATTTGAGGAAACAAGCACATCAAGAATATTGGGAAAGCCATTATAAGAAGCAAATCAGAGCAAGATATGAAGCAAAGGTTTTACAGATGTATATTCCATCACATTTTCACAAAGTTCACTTTGAGAGTTTTTCAATCTTCCTGAATAAGAATGACTCATTTTTGTGACGACCAAATTACAGAAATTAGGTCATATATTCTGATAATCTTCTTGGGGAGAGTTGATAAATTTTCACTTAATGGTCATATGAAGTACAATCTATTTCATTGCTATATTTTATTTAATAAGTTACAATAAGTACATGTCTTGACTTATCCCAACCTACTTAGCTTGAGTCATTCTATTTGGTCATATATTATAAAACCTGTAGTAAGTGGAATTTTAAGATGGCTCTGATGACCTTCAGACCCTGGCGTTACTCCCATGATTATGTTACAGATTATCCCAGTGGGGCCTAACCCAATCATACTAGTTTCTTAAAAGCACAGATTTCTCTGTCTGGGGGCACAAGAGAGATTCAGAGATGGGAAGCATGAGGGCTAAGCATGAAGCTTGTCACCTGTCAGATGGAGGGGTCATGTATAAGGATAGTTAGTGTCCTCTAGAAACTGACAGCACCCCCCAACAGACAATCAACAAAGAAATGAAGACCTCGGCCCTATAGCTGCAAAAAACTCAATTCTGCCAGCAACCTGAATGATATTGGAAGCGGATTTTTTTTTCATTATAGCCTCCAGATCAGAGTTCAGCCTATTTAACTTTTTGATTCTGGTCCTATGAGACTCTAAACAAAGGACCATCTGAGTCAGCCTGGATTTCTCACCTACAGAATACTAATAATCAATGTATGTGTGTGTGTGTATTTATAAAGATGCTACATTTGTGGTGGTTTGTTACACAGAAGTATGAAATTAATATAGAACTAGAAGCCTAAATTATGAAATTATGATAATTCCTGCCAATAAACAATATTGGCAAAATAATCTGATATTTATTTAAAAGGATTTTCTTAAGAGGAAACTTCCAGATGGGGTGTGAAGCACATATTTCTACTGTGTTCTTGCAGTTCATTTCATAATTTTCTGTTAGCTGTGAGCATTTTTTTAAACTTTTTTTCGGTAGTCATTAGTGAGTATCTTAGAAACAAACAAACCCCAATGAGCAATGAGGATAAAATTTCTAGCAATACCATTATGTTTGACATAAGGCATTCATCTGCACCTTTATCTGTTGTATTCTTAGTTTCTAAGACTTGCTAAAGAAGTTCATTAAAATCAAGCCTGTTTGATTTCCATGACAACAAATCAAGATCTAACTGCATATAGCAGAAGTGAGGCAGTGTTGCAAAGTGGTAAAGCTCAGGGGTTCCTGAGTTGATCTGTCTGGTTTCCAATCCTGCTCTGCCAGTTATTTACTGTGTGACCTTGTGCAACTTTCTTAAACCTGACGGTGTATTTATCTGTAAAATCAAGAGAAACAGTAGCTGTCTCATAGAAGGTATTATAACTGCATAACATTGTAGGTCCTTCCTGGAAGAAGGTGAATGCTCAGTATGTTTTACAATGCTTATTTTCACAGGAGATCTACCCCAGACTCATGGGAACTCAAATGCAGTGTACTTGTTTCCAGACAACTTTTACCAGTCTCTAAACCACAGTCTTTCTCTTGTCTTCCCTCATTTGGTCAATAACTTCTACAACTTTCTAAGTTACCCAGAATCAAAGCTCAGAGCAATTTGAGGCAGAATTTTTAAGCTGATTGTCTTCTAGTTGACCTCTAATTGATCCTATGTTTCTGTTACAGTGGGCCACAAGAGAGATTCTTGTGGTCAAAGTCTAGGCAGTGGACATGAAGGAGCAGCCATTTTCAGCTCCACATGTTGCTCCTGACCTACTGACTCCATCATTGGTGTGAGGCACAACAGGCGCACAACAGCTTCATCTGCCCCTGGATCCTACTTTGGCTTCTCAGACTCCTGGACCAAGTATGTGTGATCAGCTCTATGGCAAAGAGCCCCAACTTATACAGGGTACCCATTCCACCTAGGTCAGAGGCAAAGAAAACTTAGGCAGGTTTCAACCTCTTCTCCTGTTCCCCAGTTTATGTTTATGGATATCCATGTATTCTTCCTCTCTCCTGTCTTACCTTCTTCCTTCCTGACTGCCTTCCCTTCCTGGACTTCAGTTTCCAGCATCAGACTCAAAGACCACAACCTTGAAGAGACTGCTTAGTTGGCTCCTAGGATTATTGGTAGTGCTGAGGAGAGGAGAACTGAACTCTCCAGCAGGAGACTTAATGAAGAAAAACATTAAATAAGTACAAAAAAAGTAAAAGGTTATATGAGGGCTAGTGCAGTTTAAATCCCTGCAGGGGCTACAGAAGGAAGTGAGAGAGGAGGGAGAGGCCAGATGGCAGAGGAGCAGGGTCCTCACCTCACCTGGCCCCACCAACTCACCTGGATAATTTGCAAATCATCCTGAACACCTGCCAACTCGACCTGAGACTTAAAGAGAGGACAGCCGGACGCTACAGAGAGAAGGGTTTTCGCTTTTAACAAGGTAGGAAGGTGGGAAAAATTTAAAAACCAAGTGGGAGAGGGACCCCACGAGGACCTGCGCTAAGGGGAGCAGGGGAGCCTCGGGACAGGGAAGCCTGCCCCAGAGATGCGGGAACATTAAAAATCCCTGCCAGATTTTTCCCGGATGGAAAAGGGCTCAGCAGGGAACTCGGGCAGGATCCCAGGAGGGGCAGGGACGCCTCCATTCCCGGGGTCACTAGGAGAGCAGGGGCGCCGCAGACTGCGGGCCGGTCTCGGTAAAGGGCTCGAGTGCCCCCAGCGGGGCATCAGGGAGAAGCTGGTGGGTCAGGAGGGGGCTGCGGGCGGTGGGCTGAGCCCCGTTCGGGGAGTGCGATTCCAGCCACACAGGCCCCGGATCCCGGGGCGCCAGGGACACAGCCCCCCATCCTGCGCTCCCCCTAGGAGGGGCGGGGAGGGCCCAGGACAGCCAGGACGCTCCCCCGACCCGGTGCCCCCAGCTGTGCAGGTCAGCGCCCCCCCCGAACCAGGAGCACCTAGGCCAGTGCAGACTGGGAGCTGCGGTGGTTACTCGGGAGCTGACTCCAGGGCTGGGGAGCTGGCCGCAGCCAGTGGTGGTGTTCCTCCTGGTGTCACCCTGCGCCTGGCGGGGCTGGGCCCCAGGGGGCAGGGGCCTCCCGGGGTCAGCAGCTCCCACTGAGCCCGGCACTGGCAGGGGGGACAGCTCCCACAGGTGCATACACCTGAGAATCAGCACAGCAGGCCCCTCCCCCAGAAGACCAGCCGGAAGGACACAGGAAGAGCAAGTTCTGGACCAAACAGCACTGGAAAGCTCCAGGAACGAGAGAAAATGGTATATACAACTAGATGGTCACCCCCTTTTTAATATTTTTTTATTTTTCCTTTTTTTCCTTTTTCCATTATGACTTTTTTTATATCAGACTAAAAATTTTCCAATTTTTTTCTCTTTTCCCACGTTAACTACAATATTTTACCAGCTCTTCATGTTTAAGGTTTTTCCTTTTCGACTTTCATATTTCTATAAATGCATGTCTTAGATATATTTTTCGCTTCTGGATTCCCCTCAGTGTATTCAATTTAATTTTAGTAGATATACGAGATATGGGTTTTTATTTTTTGTTTTTTTCTGCCTCATTTTGTTTTACAATGTTGGAAGTTGGTACCTTCTAACACATGACCAGCATGCACCCAGAACCAAGTGGCACATCATGCTAGTTCATTCTATGAGGTTATATTCTCTCTTCATTCCCATCCTGGCCCCCCTCTTTATCTCGTTTATGTTTTGGTGGTCAGGGTTGGGGCTCTCTACAAGTATTGCTGGTGTATATATATTTGGGACTGAGCATCTTCTAACATACAGAAAAAAATTTACTCAGAACCAAGACGATCACCCTCTAGGACACTCAGGTAGACTACATGCTCCCTCCACTACTACTTCCTCACCACCACCAACCACCTTTTTTCTTTTCATCTCATTTTCCTCTACTCTTTACTTTTTCTTTTCTATTTTTGTTTTTCTTTTTTCTTCTTTTTTGTTTATGGTTTTTGGCTTTTTACTTTTACTACTTTCTTTTAAAATTTGTTTTTCACTTTAGTGGTTCTTTTGGTTTATTTTGCTCTGTCCTCTTTTTCTTTGATTTTCTGGTCTCTAAACTCTTCGGAATCATCTAGTGTGTATTTTACTTAGGTGGTGGTTGATATTTTTGACTCAGCCTGCTCATACAGCCACTCTGCAATGAGCAAAATGACTAGAAGGAAGAATTCACCACAAAAGAAAGAACCAAAAATAGTATTCTCTGCCACAGAGTTACAGAATTTGGATTTCAATACAATGTCAGAAAGTCAATTCTGATGTACAATTCTAAACCTGTTGGTGGCTCTGGAAAAAGGCATAAAGGACTTCGTTACTACGGAATTTAGATCTACTCAGGCTGAAATTAAAAATCAATTAAATGAAATGCAATTCAAACTGGAGGTCCTAATGATGAGGGTTAATGAGGTGGAGGAGAGAGTGACAACATAGAAGAGAATTTGATGGTAAGGAAGGAAGCTGAGGATAAAAGAGAAAAACAATTAAGAACCCATGAAGAAAAGCTTAGGGAAATAACTGATAGCTTGAGAAGGAAGAATCTACATATATAATTAGGGTTCCAAAAGAGGCCGAGAGAGGGAGAGGGGACCACAAAGCATATTTGAACAAATCATAGCTGAGAATTTCCCTAATCTGGGAAAGGAACCAGATATTCAGGTCCAAGAGATAGAGTTCTCCCCGCCCCCAAGAAATCAATAAAAACCATTCAACACATCGACATTTAATAGTGAAACATGCAAATTTCAAAGATAAAGTTCTTAAAGCAGAGAGAGACAAAAGATTCTCAGCTTATATGGGGAGAAATATCAGATTAACAGCCTCTCCACAGAGACCTGGCAGGCCAGAAAGAGCTGGCAGGATATTTTCAGGGTCCTAAATGAGAAGAACATGCAGCCAAGAATACTCTATCCAGCAAGGCTCTCATCAGAATAGAAGGAGAGATAAAGAGCTTACAAGATAGGCAGAAACTGAAAGAATATGTGACCACCAATATGTGAAATATTAAGGGGGACCCTGTAAAAGAAAGAGGAAGTCCAAAGAAATAATCCACATAAACAGGGACTGATAGGTATTACGATGACACTAAATTCATATCTTTCAATAGTTTCTCTTAATGTGAATGGGATAAATGATCCCATCAAAAGATGCAGCGTATCAGATTGTTTAAAAAAGAAGACCCATCTATATGCTGTCTCCTTAGACCTAAGGGCACCTCCAGCCTGAAAATGAAGAGGTGGAGAACCACTTACCATTCAAATGGTTCTCAAAAGAAAGTAGGGGTAGCCATCCTCATATCAGATAAATTACAGTTTATACCATAGACTGTAGTAAGAGATGAAGAGGGACACTATATCATGCTTAAAATATCTATCCAACAAGAAGACCTAATAATCATGAATATTTATGCCCCTCATGTGGGAGCCGCCACATTTATCAATCAAATAATAACCAAAGTAAAGAGGTACTTAGATAATAATTAATACACTAGTAGTAGGAGACTTCAACATGGCACTTTCTGCAAATGACAGGTATTCTAAGCACAGCATCACCAAAGGAATAAGGGCCTTAAATGACACACTGGACCAAATAGATTTCACAGATATATACAGAACTTTCCATCTGAACACAAGTGACTACACATTCTTCACAGGTGCACATGGAACTGTCTCCAGAATAGACCACATACTGGGTCATAAAATCAGGTCTTAACTAATACCAAAAGATTAGGATCATCACCTGCATATTTTCAGACCACAGTGCTTTGAAACTAGATCTCAAACACAAGAAGAAATTTGGAAGACTCAAACAGATGGAGTAAAAGAGCATCCTACTAAAAGATTAAAGGGTCAACCAGGAAATTTGAGAAGAATTAAAAAGATTCATGGAAACTAATGAAAATGAAGATACAACTGTTCAAAATCTTTGGGATACAGCAAAAGTGGTCCTAAGAGGGAAATACATCACAATACAAGCCTCCCTCAAAAATTGGAAAAAACTCAAATACACAAGCTAACGTTGCACCTAAAGGAATTGGAGAAACAACAGCAAGTAAAACCTATACGAGGCAGAAGGGAGATAATAAAGATTCAAGCAGAACTCAATGAAATGGAGACCAGAAGAACTGTAGAATAGATCAACAAAACCAGGAGTTGGTTCTTTGAAAGAATTAATAAGATAGATAAACCCCTTATTAAAAAGCCAGTCTTATTAAAAAGAAAAAAGACTCAAATTAATAAAATCACAAATGAAAGAGGAGATATCACAACCAATACCAAGGAAATACAAATGATTTTGAAAAGTACTATGAGCAGTCAACAAATTAGGCAATCTAGAAGAAGTGGATGCATTTCTGGAAAATCACAAATGACTAAATCTGCAATAAGAAGAAATACAAAACCCGAACAGGCCAATAAGCAGTGAGGAAATTGAAGCAGTCATCAAAAACCTCCCAAGACACAAAAGTGCAGGGACAGATAGCTTCTCAGCAGAATTCTATCAAATATTTAGAGAAGAAATAATATATATTCTACTAAAGCTGTTCCAGAGGATAGAAAGGGACGGAATACTTCCAAACTCGTTTTATGAGGCCAGCATCACCTTGATTCCAAAACCAGATGAAGACCCCACCAAAAAGGAGAATTATAGACCAATATCTCTGATGAACACAGATGCAAAAATTCTCAACAAGATACTAGCCAATAGGATCCAACAGTACATTAAGAAGATTATTCACCATGACCAAGTGGGACTTATCCCCGAGATGCAAGGCTGGTTCAACATTTGTAAAACAACCAACATGATAGATCATATCAACAAGAGAAAAAACAACAACCACATGATCCTCTCAATAGATGCAGGGAAAGCATTTGACAAAATACAGCATCCATTCCTGATCAAAACTCTTCAGATTGTAGGGAGAGAGGGAACATTCCTCAGCATCTTAACTGCCATCTATGAAAAGCCCACAGCAAATATCATTCTCAATGGGGAAACACTGAGAGCCTTTCCCCTAAGATCAGGAACAAGACAGGGATGTCCACTCTCACCACTGCTATTCAACATAGTACTAGAAGTCCTAGCCTCAGCAATCAGATAAAAGAAATAAAAGGCATTCAAATTGGCAAGGAAGAAGTCAAACTCTCCCTCTTTGCAGATGACTTGATACGGTACGTAGAAAACCCAAAAGACTCCACTCCAAGATTGCTAGAACTCATACAGGAATTTGGCAGTGTGGCAGGATACACAATCAATGCCCAGAAATCAGTGGTAGGTATTTCTATACACTAACAATGAGACTGAAGAAAGAGAAATTAAGGAGTCAATCCCATTTACAATTGCAACCAAAAGCATAAGATACCTAAGAATAAACCTAACCAAAGAGGTTAAGGATCTATATCCTGAAAACTACAAAACTCTTATGAAAGAAATTGAGGAAAACACAAAAAGATGGAAAAGCATTCCATGCTCATGGATTGGAAGAATTAATATTGTGAAAATGTCAGTGCTACCCAGGGCAATTTACACATTCAATGCAATCCCTATCAAAATACCATGGACTTTCTTCACAGAGTTGGAGGAAATAATCTTAAGATTTGTGTGGAATCAGAAAAGACCATGAATAGCTAGGAGAATATTCAAAAATAAAACCAGAGCCAGGGGCATCACCGGATTTCAAGTTGTACTACAAAGCTGTGATCATCAAGACAGTGTGGTCCTGGTCCTGGCACAAAAACAGACACATAGATCAATGGAACAGAATAGAAAACCCAGAAATGGGCCCTCAACTCTATGGTCAGCTAATACTTGACAAAGCAGGAAAGATGATCCACTGGAAAAAGGACATTCTCTTCAATAAAAGGTGTGGGAAATTTGGACAGCCACATGCAGAAGAGTGAAACTAGACCATTCACTTACACTCAAAATAGATGAAAGATCTAAATGTGAGACAAGAATCCATCAAAATCCTGGAGGAGAACACAGGCAACACCCTTTTTGAATTTGGCCACAGCAATTTCTTGCAAGATACATCTATGAAGGCAAGGGAAGCAAAAGCAAAAAATGAATTATTGGGACTTAAGATAAAAAGCTTCTGCACAGCAAAAGAAACAGTCAGCAAAACTAAAAGACAACCTACAGAATGGGAGAAGATATTTGCAAATGACCTATCAGATAAAGGGCTAGTATCCAAGAGCTATAAAGAACTTCTTAAACTCAACACCAAAGAAACAAACAATCCAATCATGAAATGGGCAAAAGACATGAACAGAAATTTCATCATAGAAGATGTACAGATGGCCAAAAAGCACATGAGAAAATGCTCCGCATCACTTGCCATCAGGGAAATACAAATCAAAACCAAAAAACCTCACACCAGTGAGAACGGTGAAAATTAACAAGACAGGAAACCACAAATGTTGGAGAGGATGTGGAGAAAGGGGAACCCTCTTGCACTGTTGGTGGGAATGTGAACTGGTGCAGCCACTCTGGAAAACTGTGTAGAGGTTCCTCAAAGAGTTAAAAAATATAGAGCGACCCTAGACCCAGCAATTGCACTGCTGGGGATTTACCCCAAAGATACAGATGCAGTGAAACGGCAAGACACCTGCACCCCAATGTTTATAGCAGCAATGTTCACAATAGCCAAACTGTGGAAGGAGCCTTGGTGTTCATCGACAGATGAATGGATAAATAAGATGTGGTCTATGTATACAGTGGAATATTCCTCAGGCATCAGAAAGGAAAAATACTATTTGCTTCAATGTGGATGGAACTGGAGGGTATTATGCTGAGTGAAGTAAGTCAATGGGAAGACAATCATCATATGGTTTCACTCATATGGGGAATGTAAGAAATAGTGAAAGAGATTATAAGGATAAGGAGTGAAATGAGTAGGAAAACTTAGAGAGGGAGGCAAACCAAAAGAGTCTCCTAGCTCTGGGAAATGTAGAAAGGATTGCAGAACAGAGGTGAGGTTTGTGGTAACTGGGTGATGGGCAGTGAGGAGGGCACCTGATGGGATGAGCACTGGGTGTTATACTATATGTTGACACATTGAACTTCAATGAAAAGAAATTTTAAAAAATTGAAAGCAGATTTATACCCCCCCCCAAAAAAAGAAGGAAGTGAGAGAAGGAAAAGCAAGGGAGAGAGTGACACCCTACTCTGGATGTAGATAAGCAAGAAGCCAGGTAGGTTAGGAAAGGTTATCTACTTCACTCAAATCTCAGAGCTTGGCACAAAGGCTGCTTAAGGAGAGTGAAAAATATGTCTGAAGGAAAACTGATAGTAAAAAACATCAACAGGATTGGCATTCATATATAGATATTTAAGGTATGTGTCCTTAGAAGCAAGGGGTCAGGAGGAACAAGGCTGATGGAGCCGTTAACTAATAAGAAGAGGTGAAAATGGGGTTCAAGTTTCAGCAAAATGTTAGTTAACCATTTGACACTGTTTACCTTCTACCTTTTAGACATTCAAAAGACATCTTTTGTCTTCTACTTGGAAAATTCAAAGGTGAAGTTGATGCACAGAATGAGCTGACATCTGATTAACTCAGAGATAGTCACCAAAATAGCAGAAATCAAACAAGTCAGGGGCTGGATTGTAGGAAAGAAGGGAGAATTTGAAAGTTAAAAGGAAAACTTCTCAATATCCTGGAAATTACCCCTAGTTGTAAGAAAGAGGAGAGGCAAATAGCAGAATATATTCAGGATGATGAAGTTTCTGCCTGAAAGTGACATACATCCCTTTTGTCCAAACATCTTTCAATTTGAAAGCAAGTTTACAAGGCCACCCTTGAGAGAATAGAGTTGTAAAGTGTTCCCATAAGAAAAGGGAATTACAAGGAGGAAACCACAATAGCTGGTAAACAATGTAAATCCCCCAGAATGCTACTAAACTTAAAATAAAGCTACTCTTATGAGAACTTACATTTCCCCTAGTAATCAATCAGTCGGGTTATTTTACATCAGAAGAGGCAGGCAAACTCTGGAATGGGCTGTCACTGTCATTTTCGTTGGTGTCATAAAGAGGCCAAGGAGTTGATTTGGCTCTAAGATGACCAAAGCAAGGATCACAAGCTGAAGCCCTGCAGCTGGTGGAAAGTTGGAGAATTAATAAATTTATTGCAATAAGCAGATTTTAGACAATGGGTGCTAACTAGCTAGAATCATAATCCCTGCCTACATTCATAGCTTTTCAAGACACAAATGAAACAAATACACCTCTGGCCTACAGGCCACTAGCTTGTAAACTGTAGTCTGTCAATAACTACACTGAAATATCCTGGCAATTTACAGGATTTCTTTTTAATAAAATGGGTAGGCAACGAGTTACCAATGTACATGGAGAAAAGATCCATGGATCTTCCACTATCAAATTGTTATGTGACCTTAACTAAATAAACTAAAACTTTCTTTATTCTGCTTTCAACCAGATGGCAAAATAGTGTTACCACATTACATCCATGGGGACACTATGGTGTGGACATTTATCATTTTTGGACAGCTCTTTAAGTTGAGTACTTATTATTCTACCATGAGATCAAAACTAGTAAGTCATCCTACTACTCTGCTATTAGGATGATGTAGAATACCTATTAGCTATTTATAACCCTAAGATTAGAAAAGAAAGTGAGCAGCCTGCATTAATGCTTAACGTGATGAGAGTCATCATTCAGCACTGTCCTCGTAATTCCCATATGCTCGCAGCATTTGTGAAAGCCTTAGACATACCCCATACCGTCCAAAATATTTCCTTGAGAGGCTATCAGCAAGATGTGAAGATTTGTACCAGTAGGATCTTTTAAAAATATACATCACGCCTTTTTTAAACATAATTTACATATCATTAAATTAATCCTTTAGATTATACAATTCAGTAGATTTTTAATAGAGTTACAGAATCATGTAATCATCACTACTAATTCCATAACATCATAAACCAGTGACTATGAACGAGAAACTAATGTGGACATTAACAACAACGAATATACATATATATTTGTTATATATATATATATATATATACACACACACATATATACATATATATATAAATTAATCAGTGGATTTAAGAACTGCTATTTGTTAAATAACTGGAGTATTCCCAGTGAAACATCAAAGGTATACTCACCATAATTTAATGCAAAATCAGCCTTAATTCATTTTTTAAAGTCAATTATTCTGGATATGGAATTTTTAAACTGGAATTTGACTTTACTTGGCTGTGCTGGCATCTTGCAAACATAGCTTGAGTTCAACGGAAAACAAATCAGAAACCACTTGAACCGTAACCCCTAACTGTTGAACTGAAGAGCTGTGAATGTGTTTTCTGTTATTTAAACTCTTGATTTTTAATCTACTCATTATACTTAGCAAATGATATTATCATGAGGCTACAATTCCTTAGATTATATAGGTGTTTGGGAGATTTTTAATCGTTTCTTGATTAAGACTGCAGATCCCTCTGCTTATTGGACTTAATTATTCACCGGATTTTTTCAGATTCTCTCTCTCTCTCTCTCTCTCTCTCTCTCTCTATATATATATATATATATATATATATATATATACCTTAATTTACATATATTTATAATTATTTAATCCATATATAATTTGTATGTTATATATATATTTAAATTCTATATATACAAAGAATGACAGGTCACCGTAAATCTCAACTTCTCAGTTGTGAATAGTTGGTGGCCTTGGCTGAAGGAAGGAACCAGTTATATTGTTTTATGTGCAAACTTCTGTTAAAGTCAGGAACAGATGGAATGAGAGTCTTAGAGTGAGTAAAACTATAGGGAATTATCAGGAGAAACTGGAGAGGCTGCCCTCTCCAGACGTGGAGGACTTTCCCTCTCTTTCCATTTTTTCTCTTCTCTTGAAAAATCAAGCCTGAAATGTGTTATTTTTCTTTTTTCACATTTTAAAATATTGCTCCTCATTACTGGCCACATTGATCCCTCCCCCAAGACATAACATGTATCTTTTTGGTATTGCACTTGACCTCCCCTTCCCTGTTATAAGGCATATGATGCCCAATCTGTTCTTCTATTAGCACAGCCCACAGACTTTGTCATCATTCCCAACCACTCTCATTCACAGTCCACGCCCCAGAATATCTGAGGATAATGGGCTGATCCACCTTCAGAAGAGACTCTAACTGCCTCTTACTTATTCCACTGCTTTCAGTCAAATCCAATCTCCTTAACACTTCCTGCCTCCCAAGTATTTCATCCTCACACATACCCACAACCTTGCCCATTCTGGAAACAGCAACAGAGTTATTCTGTTATGTTGAAAGTTCAAATATTCTCATCCTATGTAACCTTAAGGTGGTTCAAAATTTCTTGAGGATCTTTACATCTCAGAGAAAAAATATAAATATTCTATCAATGGTCAATTAGATCTCACCTGGTCTGTCCCTCTATCTGCACCTCTCTGGGTATTCTGGTCCCCCTTCTCTGTGGCCTCTCAGTTCTAGCCTCATTGGCCTCCGTGCCGCTTCTTGAAGTCACAGAGTTTCCTTACCTCCATGCATTTGCACCATGACCCAACTCCTACTTTCATTCAAATGGAAGAATTTCACTAAAATGGCTCCCTTTTGGAGGGGTCTTCTGTAGCCCTTCTCCCCCAAAACAGCATTCCCTGTCCTTTTGTGTATTCATACTCCATGGCGTTGGGATCCCTCCCCATACATACAAAATTTGTTCCAATGTTGAGACTGATAATGCCATATACATGCCAGAAGAGTAGAATAGGCTTATTCCTCACATGATGTAGCTGTCTGGGGAGAGCAGGGCCAGTTCAGTAAATGGGTCATAGTGGCCTGAAATCACAGGAAAAGGAGACAGGTTTAAGGTTTCCTCATGGTGGTTGAGAATGAGACTCCAGTGAACATTCCTGTACATGGCAGGAACACAGGTGTCAAAGGACAGAACAGCAGGTTTCCAGTCAATTTGGTTGCATGTGGCACAGAGGGGGAGTGTTGTGATGGGGCTTGAAAGCTGTAGGCAAAGAAGTTGGAGTAAGGTGCCTTCTTGTGCTGTTTTCCTGCCTCACTTGGACCTGCCTCCATCACCATCAGACATACTATTCACCCTTCAATTCTATCTTATTTTATTGTTAAGTCTCCTCCTTTAGATAGAATATAAATTTGATTTATAGGCAAGGGTATTTTCCTCTTTGGCCCATTGTGTTATACTCAGTTTCTAGGAGAGGACTTGGCACACAATAAGAACTCAATCAATATTCATCATATGAATAAGTTCATTTTTGCTTCTTCTGTATAACAAGTATCCCATACTTACTAGTAATTAAAGATTTGCTGAATGGATGAATAAAGTGCAATGTAACTTCTGACAATAAAGTATATCAAAATGTTAGATCTAAATTAATAGACTAATAGAACAGTTCTAGTCACCCTAACCACTTTGATATCAGCTGACAAACAAAACTCTGGAAAAAAACCCAGAACATCAAAGCAGATTATTACTAAAGACAACAAATTTGCATGCAAACTATTTTTCTACAACTGCAAAATTACTATGGTTTATAGACTTTTAATTAAGTTAATATTGTGTACAATCTCTGAATAAATAGGGCAGAGGGCTTGAAATTTCCTATTGTGTTTTAGATACTGCAAACCCATGAACCTTATGCAAAGTTGATATTATTCAATCAGAAGTAATGAACTCACTCTCTATGCCCTGACACACCATAGGCCAGTAAATACTTCAGAGCAGTAATGTGCACAATAGTATTTTGGTTGATTATTTTTTATTTATTTTCACTTCTTTAAAACATAGATATTTTTTAAGTATTCATAACTTGTAAATAATGTAAAGACAGCAGTCATGAAATATTTTAATATTCACCCAGGGATACTTTCTTTTTTAAGGGAATATTACTTTATGTGACTTACAACCTGGTATTGATTAAAGTTCTAGATATATGAAGTTAGTTATTATAGATTTTTGTCAGTAGAGATGCAAATGTTATCTCTGAGCAGAAAAGAAAATCCCTAAATTAATGGTTTTATTATCCTATGGAATATTAACCTATAAATTATGGAAATTAGAATGTTCTATAGAATAACAATATTATCTTATTATTTTTTATTTTTTATTTTATTTTTTTAAAGATTTTATTTATTTATTCATGAGAGATAGAGAGAGAGAGAGAGAGAGGCAGAGACCAAGGCAGAGGGAGAAGCAGGCTCCATGCAGGGAGTCCGATGTGGGACTTGATCCCAGGACTCCAGGATCACACCCAGGGCCGAAGGCAGGCACCAAACCGCTGAGCCATCCAGGGATCCCCTATCTTATTATTTTTTAAAGATTTTATTTGTTTATTCATAAGAGACACACACAGAGAGAGACAGAGAGAGAGAGAGAGGTAGAGACACAGGCAGAGAGAGAAGCAGGTTCCCTGCAGGGAGCCCGATATGGGACTTGATCCCAGGACCCCAGGATCATGCCCTGGGCTAAAGGCAGACGCTTAACTGCTGAAACACCCAGGCATCCCAACAATATTATTTTAATACCTCCATTATTTATTAACAAAATAATTTTGGGCACATGGTAATTTTTTACTTCTATGGCAGTCATGTTCACTTTTTACCTTTGAAAATTATACTTTGACTCATCATTTGAATGCCTGAACAAAAACAGCAACAAATAACTAGAGAGGTGGGAAAAAAAAAAAAGAACCCAATACCTTAGCTACCAGCCAGAGGAATTAATTTGTAAGTAGATTTTTCAAAAAGAGAGTATTTAAGATGCCAAGGCACTCATAAAACCTCAGTATATCATCCACAAGTTCTAGGATTTAAATGCAATAGTCCATGACTGGGTGGTATCTAATGTAAGGGGCTGAGCAGCTCCATCATTTCTATAACCATAAAAATACATTTTTGGCGAATTCTCAGTATTTGACAAACAAAATCATTTAGCTGCCTATACTAGAGAGGTTTGCCTTTCAAATCATAATGCCAGCATTTTATAATAATAGATACCTCTTATGCTTCTTTTCCTTTAGCAAATTTTCTGAAAGAATTTTAGCCTCCCAAATATATCTCCTTTATCAGTCCAGGCCATGGTAGAGTCAGACAGGTAGTAGTGGTAGGTAGTGAACCGAAGAAGGTAATCATCTGAGGTAGGTAATACTCTGGAGCCAGTGGACAATGGTGACACCTAAGTCACCTCTGCTATGTATATTATTAGATCTTCCCACTCATGGGATCAGCTACACACACACTCAGGAAGGATCTCAATCTCTGTCAAAACCAACTTTTTAAAAAACAAACAGGACCTCATCTGAGGACCATACTGGCTTAAATCTGTATCTTGTAGGGATACCTGGGTGGCTCAGCAGTTAAGCATCTGCCTTCGGCGCAGGGTGTGATCCTGGAGTCCTGGGGATCAAGTCCCATGTCAGGCTCCCTGCAGGGAGCCTGCTTCTCCCTCTGCCTCTCTCTCTCTCTTTCTCTCTCTCTCTCTCTCTCTCTCTCTCATAAATAAATAAATAAAAGCTTGCTTTTAAAAAAAGTCAGTATCTTCTAAGGGCTTCTGAGTATTTTTCAGCCTTACTTAATGTGTTAAAATGAAATGCTTGTTTTCCCATTAAATTGATTTAGGAGTGACCAAGCCATCAGTGGAGAGTTTTGGGAGGTCAGAAATGACAAAGCTGACAGTCATCTGCTCTCCATCTCCACATACACTTACCCTGTTTCTCACCTTCACTCCTCATGTCTGCTTGCTTTTCCCTCTAAAGTGACACTGTACCTAAGTCCATATTCATAAAAACAGAATTATTGTCCTTCCCACACTTGGCTGCTAAAAATACCTTTACATGCTCCCTTCCCCCCCACCCCAGGCCTCCAAATAATCATTCCCTAATCAATTTTGCTCCTAAATAAATTCTATGCATGATTACATGGTTGTTAGGATATCTTAAGTCCATATGAAATGGAGTAGATTTTGAAATTGGGACTTCCCATGGCTTTCTGCCTCCCACCTTTCTGCACCACTCTTTAATCCTTGTGATTTTCCATGTCTGTCACTCAACAGTTGCCATTTCATTTAGCCATTAATTGAAAAGAATGGGCATGAAATGGATGCTTTGTTTATTTTCTATTTTTCATGTCTTCTTTTTATAAGAAATTCTTCCAATAAAATAATGTTAAGTAAGAGAAAATATCTGTGGATGTAAAATTCTAAAAAATCAGTTGATGTGTAAAAGACATAGTAACTCTAAGCTTGCTGGACAAAACATTACTCTCAACTGCCCCATAATGAATTTCTTGCTTTGTTTAACTTCGTGTAATTTGGGAGTGACATCCCTCTTCTTTATTTTAGGAATCAGGAATCAAGAGGTGTGAATGTATAAGATTCTTCAGCTAATTTAAGAGTTTTTAAATCATCTATTTCAAAAAATTATTATCAAATAAAAGTCATTACAGTCACATAGCATGAGTGTGTTGTAGTTTCTCTTTAATAAATTCAATAAGATAAAAAGTACACAAAATAATGACACTTTTACTTAATGGTTGTACAAACTCCAACTTTAGTGTGAATGTATGACTTTCTCATGAAAAATTCAATGTATAATAATCGAAATGAATGAAGGAATTATAGCATTATTGTTGAATTCAAAGAAATAAAAAGAACGTACTATGTTTTATTTAAATAATTTCCTTTGTACATTTGAAATATTCCCAGTTTTGCAGTGATATAGCTCAAAGAAGAAGAGATTTATATGTTGTTTTATCATTTTAAGGGTTATCTTTGACATGGATTTCTTTGGCAACATCTTTTCTAGAGCTCTTTTTGCCTATGAAAAAATGCCCTAATATTGTATTTATTTCATGTCCTTAATGAGGAACAAATTCCTTCATCTACCCAATTAAAAAGCTTCTTTCTTTTTTGCAGAGAGTACTCAAAATATGAAATGGCTTTTTCATTGTCTTTTCTCATAGTGTGACATCTCAAATATACCAGAGAGAAATGCTAGCTATTTAAGCAATCCTGTCATATTTGAAAAATGAGCCCCTGCCTTAGTTACTCAAAGAAAGGGAAGGATTTGTCACCTACCAGTGCTCCTTTATCATGGTACTTCTGGATCATTCATCTTGTTGCTTGTCAACTACTTTTTCAAATAGAGTCCTTGTAATTACCAAATGACAATTATGGTTTTAATTGAGTGTGGGGGGTGTTGAATGTCTGTTGCTATAAATGAGTTGAACTTTTCCTGATCCATATTAGTTACGTTTTGTACAAGCAAAAAGTATGCATGTGAATTATGCACATTAAATGTGGTCAGAAGCAAGTTACTTTAATAGGGGAGAATAATTTTTCTACTTACCTATTTCTAATCAACCATATATTGAGAACTATGCTAATGAAGAGAATAATGATCAACAAAAAACTAAAGAATTAAATTAGCTTTTGATTAATGAACAGTATCTTTAGTGGATGACTGCTGTTGGCCCTTGAAAGAGCTAAAGCCTTGGAAACATTATGCAAAGCTTAGCTCCACCAAATATTGGCTGTATGGTCTTGGAATATCATATACTTAAACAATATTTCTCATCCCTTGTACCAAATCCCAAGTGAGATTCTCCGGCCAGTTATAACCACATAATAATGATGTAAATAAATGTGACTCGGGTCTCCAAGAAGGAGCTACTAATGAGTTAATCTGGGAACATGCAGAGTTTAAAAATTAAATAGTTCAAAAGTCCTTATAAGTGAGGTAAAGACCCCCATGTTTGATTCTTCCACCTAAAAACAAAACAAAAAACAAAAATAAAAAAATATTGTGACAATCTCTAAAGCAACCACCCTATCTCTTTCCTTTCAAACTACTCATCCTTGAGCTCCCAGTTAAAAGGTCACAGCCTAAAGAAAGACCTTCCTTGAATCTCTGTCCTCTACCCCCCAACCCCTCACACATATACCTAGGTCCTTCATCATCATAGTGACCTGAATCATTTATTGTTAGTACCGATTATTCTTGCAAAATATTTATGTGTGTGATTATTTGATATATCCTGTTTTTCTCTTCCACAAGCTTCTAAGCCATGTAGGGACAAGGATCATACCTTTCCTTGTGCTTATTATCATATCTTAAATACCCACCAGAGGACTGGGCACATTAAAAAGAATTCAATAAATTCTTTTTGAGTGAGAAAGCAACCGAATGAGTTAATGAATAAAAATCAAAGGCCTTTACTCCAACTTTGAGATATAAACATACTTAATGCTCAATAATACTCAACACTCGTAAAGCACAACTCTGATCCTTTTCTCACCCTGTGTCTTAACACTCTTGTCTTCTCTTTCTTTCCTAGTTTCTTACTTTCTGTCTAAAAACTGTAGATATCTGCCAAAGGTCTGCCTTACTTCTCTTTTTACATAGTTTCTCTCTGATTTCATTCATGTCCAAAACTTTATCTTCACCTGCTGATGACTTGCAAATATTTATCTGCAATTGGGCCTCTAAGTGTAAACTGAGTTTTAGTTTATTCATTCACACTATGAATCATTTGAGCTGGGTTATCTCTATGACCTCCTTCTCCTCCAAAACGATACCTCCAATTCAACATGTCTAACATCAACTTCTTCTAAAACTATTGTCAATCAATTTCACTCTGTTCTCAATAGTGATGCCACTCTCCATAGTGTGCCACACTGGATTTGAGGCTCTCTTTTGGTCTTTTTTTTAAATTTGAGTATAGTTGATTTATAATGTTATATGAATTCCAGGTGTACAACATAGTAATTCAACAAGGCTATACATTATTCTGGGCTCACCACAAGTGTGGCTACCATCTGTCCCAATACAACGTGATTATAATATCATTGACTATAGTCCTCATGGTGTGCCTTTTATTCCCATGACTTATTCATTCCAAAGCTAGAATGTGGTCTCAAAACCACAGCCATTGTAAACATGCTGAAAAATTACCTAGCAAAATATAGCCCAAAATTATATATATATATATAAACTCTAAAATTTCCTGAGTGGAATACTAATGCATGTACTATGGATATACTGAGATTTCATCATATTTTTCAAAGCTTACAAACTGGAAAAAAAAAAAAAAACAGCTAGAAACATAGACACCTGTAGTGGAAGTGTAACACTATCTTTTCTTTATTAGTATTGTTTTCCACCAAGGCAGTCTATCTTTCTGATATGACTCCCAGAATATGATCCATTTTCAGAGAACTTTCCTTGAACTTGACTATCTCTAACATTGTAATCTAGGCCCCAGAAAAACATCCCAGCACCCTAAAGTATGCAAACTGCAAAGTTTAAAATTAAACTAAAATTTAAGCAATTTTCTATAATTCTAACTATTGCTAAAGTAAAATAAGCAAATTCAAAATTAACAAATGTGCCAGTCTTTTTTTAAAGTTATTTCCAGAGCACCTTCATGGCTCAGTCAGTTCAGCATCTGACTTTAGTTCAGGTTATGATCTCAGAGTCCTGGGATCGAGCCCCACATTAGGCTCCCACTCAGCAGGGAGTCTGGTTCTACTTCTCCCTCTGTCCCTCCCCTCTGCTCATCCTTTCTCTCTCTCTCTCTCTCTCTCTCAAATAAATAAATACATTTTTAAAAAAATAAAAATAATAATAAATAAAAGTTATTTCAAATACCCTATAGACAATTAAATGTGTCAGTCCATGATGATACCACAGAAATTCAGGATTTAGTGGTTCTCTGGAAAATGTAGCTCTGTCTCTAAAAATTTTTTAATGGGGAAAAAAGGGGTGATTTATAGTTTACAAGAAATCATAATTGTTAATAAGATGTTATCTGAAACTTGAAAATAGGGCTAAAATTGATGTGGTTCCAATATTACAATGATGCAGTCAAATAGGCCCAACCTAATATTATTACATAATCATCTAGTGTATCATTGGTTGAATTATTGATTAATATTTATCAGGCTAAGAATACATAAAGTTAGACTTCTAGAAAATTAATAAGTTATAAATGATTTTGGCTGCTACAGAGGTAAATAATTTCTGATAGAAATAATCTGATAGAAAAGATAATAAAGGTTATAATTGTATTGCTCTGTAGGACATTAACCAGTTTTGTATCTTACCTAGCAATCTTATTCTCGTCTTATTTACTCTACCGACTACAATAATCTGTCCAACAAATTTTCTTTTCTAAAAAGATTTTATTTATTTACTCATGAGAGACAGACAGAAAGAGAGAGAAAGAGAAAGAGGCAGAGACACAAGCAGAGGGAGAAGCAGGCTCCATGCAAGGAGATGGATGTGGGACTCGATCCCAGATCCCAGGATCACGCCCTGAGCCAAAGGCAGACGCTCAACTACTGAGCCACTCAGGCGTCCCGACAACTTTTCTTTTCAATGGGATTTACCACCCTACTTGTTTCTTCAGTAATAAATTAAGTAAAAATCTGAAACATGTTTTTTTAAATAAATTTGATTGCATATAATATTGTTAGTCTCTGAAATTTATACTTTAATTACTACAAAACATTATCTAGAATTTGGATGATTCTACTGAGGCAAAGAAGTCACACTTGGCCATTGAGTCCAGCTGATCAACCACTCCCTGCACACAATCCTGCCCATTACCCTACTAAGGAAAATAATGATCAGAGCTCTGAAAAGATTCCTCTCAGCTATGCCTGCTTTTGTGGGAACAGATTATGTTATCTGTATACCTAAATTGTTTCCCTCTCCTAAATAGAGCTGTTAGTATAGGTGTCAATGAATTTTATATAACAGCAGTAGAAAGTATGCATATTCTATCCAATAGCCACTCTGTTAAGGTGATAGAAAGAGCCATGATTGGAATGGCAGTGAATGAGATGAGCCACACTGTCTGGAATCCTCCAAGACAGGTATTGAAGTTCTGTAGAGATAGATGTGAGATTCTGCACTGGTTTTAAAGTTAACCTGTTACAGTGACATTTTAATTTTGTGAAGATATGCATAATCTTTGTTAACTAGTGAAGATAATTAGAACTATATTAGTGATGAATTATTACCCACAGTTAGTGAATAAAAGAAAACTATAAAAGTTGATAAATTTGAATAAGCATTTTTTTACAATAAACCTTTTGTTTTACTTTCTTTTTCCACTTTCTTTTTATTTTTAGCTTTGTTGATGTATAATTGACACAAAAAATTGTGAGACATTCAAAGTGTGCATCATTGTGAGGTGCCTGAGTGGCTAAGCATCCCACTCTTGGTTTCAGCTCAGGTCATGATCTCAGGGTCATGAGATTGAGCCCCACTGTGGTCTCTGTGCTGAGTATGGAGCCTGATTGAGATTCTCTCTCTGCCTCTCCCTCTGCCCTTCCCCTGCTCATGTGCATGCATGCACACATTCTTTCTCCTAAAAAATTTTTTTAGGGATCCCTGGGTGGCGCAGCGGTTTGGCGCCTGCCTTTGGCCCAGGGCGCGATCCCGGATACCCGGGATCAAATCCCATGTTGGGTTCCCGGTGCATGGAGCCTGCTTCTCCCTCTGCCTGTGTCTCTGCCTCCTCTCTCTCTCTGTGACTATCATAAATAAATAAAAATTAAAAAAAAAAAATTTTTTTAAATTACAAAGTGTGCATCACAGTGATGTGATATATGTATATATTGTGAATGGATTTGCAACATCTACTTAATTAACACAATCACATTTACTTATTTATTATTTTGGGTGAGAACACTTAAGTTCTATTCTCTTAGCAAATTTGAATTATCAACTACAACCATTGTGTTTTACATTGACTTCTTATCTACAGCATCTGTTTTATACCTGAAAGTTTATACCCTTTTACCAACTGCTCCCTATTTTCCCTACCCTCCAGCCCCTAGTAACCACTTTTCTACTCTCTGTTTCTAAGAGTTTGATTTTTTTTTTTTAAGACTCCATGATGCAATGCAATATTTGCCTTTCTCTTTCTGGCTAATTTCATTTAGCAATACCCTCAAGATCCATTCATGTTATCACAAATGACAGAATTTCTTTCTTTCTCATAGTTGAATAATATACCACTCTGTTTGATGTGTGATGTGTGTGTGTGTGTGTGTGTGTGTGTTTGCATGTAACATATTCTTTATCCATTTACCCACTGACGGATACTTAGGTTGTTTCCATTTCTTGGCTATTACAAGTAATGCTTCAATGAATGTCAGGGCACAAGTATATCTTTTGGATCCTGATTTCATTTCCTTTGGATAAATACCCAGAAATGGAATTGCTGGGTCATATGGTAGTTCTATTTTTAATTCCAAGAAACCTCCAAATTATCTTTCACAGTGCCTGTAAGAGTTTACATTTTCACCAACAGTGAGAAAATATTCCCTTTACTCCACATCCTCACCAATCCTTGTTGTCTCTTGTCTTCTGGATGACAGCTGTTCTAATAGGTATGAACTGATACCTCATTGTGGTTTCGATTTGCATTTCCCTGATGATTAGTGATATTGAGCACTTTTTCACGTATCTGCTGGTCTTTTCTGTTTTCTTTAGAAAAATATCTGTTCAGTTCCTTAGCCCATTTTTATTTATTTATTTATTTTTATTTTCCTTAGCCCATTTTTTAAAGATTTTATTTATTTATTTGAGAGAGAGATTTTATTTATTTATTTATTTATTTAACCACAGGTTGGGAGGACAGGTAGAAGGAGAGGGACAAGCAGACTCCTTGCTAAGCAAGGACTAAGCTAAGTGTTGCTAAGCAACACTGGGCTAATGCCAGGACCTTGAAATCATGACCTGAGGCCAAAGCCAGATGCTGAAGTCAGACACTTAACCAACTGAACCACACAGATATCCCTGCCCATTTTTTAATCAGATTAGTTTTTGCTATTGAGTTGTATGAGTTCTTCATATATTTCAGATATTAACTTTTTATAGATATGTGATTTTCAAATATGTTCTTCCATTTTGTAGTTTGCCCTTTCATTTTGTTGGTGGTTTCCTTTGCTGTGCAGAAATGTATTTGGTTTGATGTAGTCCCACTTGTTTATTTTTGCTTTTAGTGTCAAATCCAAAAATTCATTGTCAGTACTAATGTCAAGAAGTTTAATCACTATGTTTTCTTCTAGGAGTTTTATGGTTTCAGGTCTTATAGTCAAGTCTTTTATCCATTTTGAGTTAATTTGTACATAGAGTAAAAGATGGGGGTCCAGTTTCATTTTCTTGCATGGGGCTGTCCAGTTTTCCCAACACCATTTACTGGAGAGATTATCCTTTCCTCATTGTATATTCTTGACTCTGATCTTTCAAAATGGAAAGTTTTAGAATAACTAATGTGTTGTAGCCTTATGTTTATAAATCAACAATCTTCATAACCATTAAAGCAAATCTTTTGCTGTTACAAAGAAAACTTCTTGTTTTGTTTGGTATACAGTCTTAGAAAGAAACTCAACTTTATAATAAGATATACAATAAGTAGATACATACATTTAATTTAAATTTTATAAAATATAAAATATTGGATAACTATCACATCTATCATAATATATAAAATGATTATCATAATCCTCTATACAAAATGACTAACTTAAGACTTGGCTTTTCAAAACACCTGTGCCAATAATCTCCTATTTCAAGATTATTTACTAACAACCATTATGCTAACTGGAAAAGATAGACTCTGCTCCCATTAATTTTCTATACAAGGCAAAAGTAAAGAGTGTAGGCATATAATTTTCCAATTCTCAGTCCATTGTTAAAAAAATCTGTTTTCCAGAAAATAGGACACACATGTGTATGGGTGTGAAAATGTTATTATCTACAATGCAGCAAAAGATAGTCATAGAAACCTACAATGATTTATAAGATAAAACATCTTAAATCACATCTAACAGAGCTACAAAACATCTAAAAGGAAAGTCATATTCTTTTATTTCCCTGTAACTATTTAGCAAGCAAAGAAAAAAATATTTTCCATAAATGCTTAAAGTTGTCATTTACATCTTATTAACCATGTATCAAATACAAACAAAATATCAAGGCTACATATCCACTTTTTACATGTCTAGATAGAATAAAAGACAACCTATCTGAAGATATCTATACTTTCCCTCTTCTGCACCAAAATCTCCCAGCATGAAATTCCATGTTCTGATTATTCTATTCCTTTCCTAGCCCTGCCTTATTTCTTTCATGTATAAGGTCTCTACCAACTTCAAAAGAATGCAGATGACTCATCCAGGGAAATAGAGAAGAATGAGAATCAAGTCCAAGGGCACTGAGGAATTACCTGGGATACTAAGTTGAACAAGGAAGAGAGAACTAAAACTTACCAGTTCTTAGCAAAAGCTTATGGAAATGAGGAAAACATGCATTAGTTAGCAGGCACTGTCAAATCTCACTTATAAAGACTTATTTTGTTATTTATAGTCATGCCAAGACTAAAGAAAAATATACTTTGCATTATGTATGGGAAAACAGACTCAACTAGCCAAAGGATAGAATGAACAAGACTGGAAGACATTCAAGAAGCAAACCTCTTTCAAGCATCTCAATAGCATCCACCTTTTAAAAAAAATCTTCTGTACCAGTAAGTAGAGCATTCCAGTCATCAGCCATGCTTACCTGCTTGCTTTCATGTGTAAATCATGATTCAACCATCATCATTCATTTGTTAAAGCAGGATTTCAATAAGGCAATAATCTGTTGCTATGCAATATTGACTTATCTAAATAATATGTAATTAAGTTTAAAAATGGTAAAATCTAAATGCAAAATCCATTTAGTAGAGGTCTTAAGGACAATATAAATTTTTTTATGAAACACAATTTTCTTTACAAGATTTATTTATTTATTTATTTATTTATTTATTTATTTATTTGAAAGAGAGAGATGGTGGGGGGAAGAGCAGAGGGAGAGGAAGAGAGAATCCCAAGCAGACTCCACGCTGAGTGCAGAGCCTTACACTAGGCTCCATCTCATGACCCTGAGATCATGACCTAAGCTGAAACCAAGAGTTAGCGGCTCAACTGACTGTGCCACCCAGGTTCCCCTTAAAAAAACATTTTTTACTATCACCTAAATAATACGTCCAATTGTGAGAATCTTAAAAAAGAATTAAAAGTACCAGGAAAGTAAAAATTCATTGAAACTACATCATCCTGTATTTTCTGTGACAAACCCTGATAAGTCCTCTGACAGAAACTTTGCATACTCATCATTCATTCGATTAATGTAATGTTTATACGTTTTGCAGTAGAAATATTGTGGATTTGATTATGGTATGTTGTCGAAAATCTAAAACCTGAAGAATTTTTAAACATATCTGGGACTAGTGACTTCAGGTCAGGGATCTTGGAGCAAGTGACACATATCCCATATATAATTTTATATATCTGGGATATTATCATACCTGATTATTTTTACAATTACTAATCTCTTGGGAGTATTTATACTCATCTTAGCTATATGTAGAAGGTCTTTATCTAATACACATAAATTTAAAAATTTTAAGGTTATTAAAATATTTCTCTCTCCAGAATATATTTCAATCTAATCATTGGAAGTATTTTTGTCATTAATATACAATGGACAAAGGAAAAAAAGATGAGAAATTTCATCTGTTAAAAAACTATTTTAGGGGATCCCTGGGTGGCTCAGCGGTTTGGCGCCTGCCTCTGGCCCGGGGCGCGGTCCTGCAGTCCCGGGATCGAGTGCTGTGTCGGGCTCCCGGCATGGAGCCTACTTCTCCCTCCTCCTGTGTCTCTGCCTCTCTCTCTCTCTATGTCTATCATAAATAAATAAATCAATCTTAAAAAAAAAACTATTTTAAACCCTACACCTGGGTAACGATGGACTCTGAATAAACTGTGAAAATCTTGTAGAGACCTAGTCATTCTTCAAATTAAAATTCATGATTTCATACAATACTTGATTATCATTTCTTTTTTTAAAAAGTGGCTTAGGGAGATAAAAAGGAAAACTTTGCAATGATGATGGCATAAAAAGGACTGGCAGTTTCACCATGAGATAATAATTACAAAACTTGAACAATGTTCAAAACAGTGAATGCAATAGAAAATGGCCAAAATGAGGAGAAACTTGAAAAGAGTTTATACCTGAAAGATACATATTTCACTAAAAACTGTGGGTTTATGGATTTTTAGCTTGGAAGCAATTCCTCCATTCACCCACCAGTGACAACTGCAGTCTCACACTTGAAGCAGTCAATGATAAAGCTCAGGGCATCAAAGCAGATGAATAGAATGTTAAAGGAATATATGCTAGAAACGAGATAACCTCAGAAGACCTGAGGTCAAAAATCCAGGTAAAATGCCCTTGGCCACCCAATCCTCGCCATCTCTCTGGCTGAATGTTAAACTATACAATTGCATGGGAAACCCAGAGACCCTAGCAGTAAAGCATACAGAAAGTGGAAGATGGTCAATCCTCCTGATTATATTTGCAAGATTTCTCTTGTACCCATCTCAGTGCCTGGCACATATTTCCTTCAGAAATATCTAATGATTGAAGTCATTACCAATGTATCCAGAGACCATGAATACTCCAATAAGCACATTAGAGACTTGTGTATCAACAAAGCTGGAAATAACAAGTCAAAAGTAAATACAGGGAATAATAAATTATATAAGAAATAAATAACATGTAATTGCACACAATAACCTAAAAATCAAATACAGTATATAGAATTGGTTTGGATCCACAGTATGAATACAAAGCATTGCTCACTCCCTGCCTTTTTACGCACACTCCTGACTTGACCAGTTGTTCTCCAGAATATTCCATATTGTAGATTTGTCTATTTGTTTCCTTATAGTATATTTTTACTTGTCTCTTCATTCCTGTGTTTTCTACAAATAGAAAATGAGTTCCAAAATCTTGGTTGGATTCTAGTGCTACCATATTTTAGCATAGGCATTGCGATATCATTCATATTACATCTTATCAAGAGGAATATAACATCTAGTTATCCTACTAAAATTAAGATAAATTGGTAGTTTGAGACCTTCTCATTGTAAAATTCCCACTAACATTTCACCAAATAGTTTATCCATGATCAAGGTTAACACCAAATTATAATTTTCTAATTTAAGCATAAATTTTAATTTCTAATTTCACATTTATTAAATAAAATTGTTCTGTAAAGAAGTTAATTACTAATCAATTAGATTATTTAGTCAATTTTATACACAATTCTTATAGAGAAGTCAGGGCAAATGCTTAGTTCCTTCTACATGATTGCCAGATTTCTAAGTAAAGAGTTAGTTTCCTTGCCTACTCCTTATCTTCCACAATTTATTTGTTATTTCTATATTTTTCTGTGCTTGTAATCCTTATAATAATCTGTCTTCCTTATCCCATCTTTTAGTTCTACAAATAGAAACATTGGCTGGTTATCTCCAGACTTCATGCTAGTTTCTGAAGCTGTTTTGTGATTGGCTGAAAGGGACTTGTGATTGGTCCCATATAAAAGTCCCTGAATTTTTAATTGCTTGTTTTCCTGTGATCTTTTGTCTAAAGTTTAAAGTTTGGCTAGATATAAAATCTTTGGTTCACATTTCCTTCCTTTGCATACCTTACAAAATTGTTGCCCCATCAGGTTCTAGCATAACATTTTGTTTTTGATATTTTATTTCTTATAAATCATTTGATCTTTTTGCTAAAAGACCTAAAGATTTTTTTAATCTATAAAGTTCAATATTTTTGATGGTTGACCAATCTAGGACATTATTATGATATATATATATAATATTATGAGATGTGTCTTGTCAATATGCAGTTGTTTTATGTCACTAAATTTAGGTCTAGTTTATTGACTAGAAATATCTAATTGAAATATGGTTTTCTACCTGGAAAAGCGTACTCTTTACAAAACAGCTAAGCTAAAAAAACCAAACTTTTCAGTTTTGAGTTAGCATTTGGAGGATATGCAAAAGCTCTAGGACAGTCTTTCATTCCAGCAAAATGTCCTCATAAAAAATCAATGATTTTAGAGTAGTGCTTCTCAACCTTCTACTACTGACATTTGGGGATGAATAATTATTTGTTGGTGAGAGGCGGACCACCCTGTGCATTGTGGAGTGTTCAGCAGAATCTTTGATTTCTACCCATTAGATGCCCATAGCGCCTTCCCATTTGTGAAAAACAAACATGTTTCTAAATACTGTCAAGTGTCCACCTCTTCTCCAGGAGAACCACTGGCCTCAGGGAACCAAGGATGTGCCTTTAAGACACTGTGTTAATATCTCAGAAAGATGCAAAGCAGTATCTCACATACCAACTGAGTGAAACAAAACAGCATCTAAAAATCTTAAGGCCATCTCTTAATCTCTTAATCCTTTTGGGGTAAACAATACTTCTTCTAAGATTCCTAAGAGCATTGTCCAACAGCAGCTTCAAGGGGAGCTCAAGATAGAAGATATATCTCACATATTCACAGGTATAGCTTCATTTATCTGACAAAAAAATGGATTATAAGGGCACCTGGATAGCTCACTCACTAATGTGTCTGCCTTCAGCTCAGTTCATGATCCTAGGGTCCTGAGATCAAGCTTCTCATGGGGCTCCCTACTCAGCAGGGAGTCTGCTTCTCCTTCCCCTTCTGCCCCGCATGCTCTACTCATGTTCTCTCTCTCTCTCTCTCTCTCTCTCATTTGCATGTACTCTCTCTCGAATAAATAAAATCTTTTTAAAAAGTGGATTATAAATAGATATATTTCAACATATGTATGTAGTGTTTAAAGAAATTACACCAACTTGAATTGAAAGTGATGAAAATGTGATAAAATGAAAAGAGAAAAAGAAGAAAAGGCCTTTGGATCTACAGATTTCTTCATTTAGCAAGCAGACTGAGAAAATACTCTTTCAAACATGGAAATGTAAGGAATATGTAAACAATAGCCACAGAATTACAAGGCAAAGCTAAGAGTCCAGAGGACAGAGTTAAGAACCACAGAAAATCTTTACCAAGGAATAAGACTGAGCTCCAAGCAAGTGGTTATGTCCAGCTGCACTTCAGTGACTTCTGTATGTCCTGGTTCCTCTGTCTTTCTCAGGAGTTTCTGTAGTAATCAACTTTTATCTGACCCAGCACTGTATATTGGGTACGTACATGTGGCCAGGGGTGGATAGGGTCAGATAACTCATGTCTTTGGTTCACTGGTCTTCAGATTGAGAGGGACTGAATCTGAGGAACCTCATTAGCACCTAAAATAAATGTATATGACAAGATTCTTGACCTCAAATCTGACTTAATGCCATAATGGGATGAGACTTGGTGAGATGTTGGGGGAGGATCTTGGGAAGGAAGGAAGTATTTTTCATTTGGAAGGAATGTAAATAATTTGTGGCCATAAAAATATTACAGTGGTTTTAAAACATAGCAACACATTCTTTGCAATTGTTTCCATCAGAGATAAGGTCTATCACCCCTCTTTTTTAATAGGGAGGATGTCAACTAATATAGTATAGAAGAGTAATGCTATATGACATATGAAATTAGATTGTAAAAGACATGAAGTTTCCACCATTAATGGTAACGCAAATGGTAACTTCAGATGGTAACTTCAAATGGTAACTTCGAGGACATCTTTTTAGAAGGTATTAATTAGAATGGTATTGTAGAAGCTACATCTCAATGGGAATTAAATCCAAATTGCCTGCAAACTTTGTTTTTTTATGTTAATAATGAGAAGCTATTCATTTATTGAATATATTGAATGCTTTATCATAATAGGAAACGTGTCAGGCACCATATTAAGTGATTTATATGGTATTTCCTATAGAAACAAACTTCTCAAGAAGTAGACATTAGTAGCTCTAGCTAACGTTAAGCTAATGCTCCTGAACGTAGAAGGGCTTTCTTATAGCTGAGTATCTAGTAAATATCTGAGCCAGTGAAGGCCCATCAAACTTCAAAGTGAATACTCTTCCTATTACTCTATTCTGGTGACTAAGACACAGTTCCTGCTCTCTAGAAGGTCACAGTATTTTTCTAGGGACATAATAAAACCAGCAATTATAGCACAGTGTGAGGAATGTTATGGTAGACTCTGAAGTTAAAGCTGTGGAAGCACAAATGATCACACCAAGCTCTGCGTCTGTCAGGAGGTGATACTTGACCATGTCTAGAAAGATAAAGAAATCTAATTACAAGGCAGGTGAGGAGAGAGGAAAGCAAGGCACAAAAGTTCTAATCAATGAACTACAAGTCGCAAAGACATCAATGCCTGGATGAGTTTCATTTAGTAAAGTTTTAGTAAAAAGAGCTCCTGAAACAGACTGAGTGTGCATGTACATGTGTGTGTACGCAGGCACTCCAGGTGCAAGAGAGGAGGAGGTGGTAGATGAATCTAGAGAAATAAGTCAGAGGCTGGCTTACAAAGGGCCTTGTATGCTGAAGGAAAAGGTTTGAATTTTCTCCAAAGGCTATGGAGAGCCAAGAAGGAATTTATACAGTGGCCAGAGATGATGAGTATCTGAGTACCAGCATTCCCCAAAAAACTCACCTTAGTCTCAAGCCAACTTCTGAACAAATCTCTGTGGCTGGGGAGTTGGGCTTGCTGAGTGACTTTTGCTAGAGATGGAGCTACAGGCAGAGCCTGCAAAACTGACTTCTCACTGGAAGTAGGTTCTTGGGCTGGATGGGTCCAGGAGGTCTGGTTGTTGGGAAGGCAACCAGCCCCAACATTCAAACACATTTTCAGATGACTGGATTCTGGCTTTTCAGTTTACTCTTTAGATGCCTTCGGGTAACAAGATTATTAGAACGTTCTTTTACTCTATCATATAAATGGACTATTATAGTTTCTCAGAAAGATATACTTCTACTAATAAGGACTATCAAAAGAGGAATGATTCACCATTTTAACTTAAAAGAAAATATAGAAGCCAGTAGTTACATGCACATATATACTAATTTATATACATATAGAATTTTGCCTAATGCGTGTAGAATTCTCATTAAATAAAAAATATTAATAAATATATCCAGTGCATTTCAAGGAAATTAAAAACACGGAAGCTAAGGATACAGAGCAAAGTGTACTAAATGATTAATGTGTATTTTTATTAACCTACCTACAATTATATTAAGGAATAAACCAATTGAATGAGATATGTCATTTATTAAGCTTGTTTGGAATAAGTCTACTTGACAACTGAGGAAAAAAAAAAATGAAGGACTTGCCAGAGAAAATAAACAAAAAGAGCCCAATACTTTTCATAGGGTTTATTGTTTGCTGCAGGACACAGCAATTACATAGGTGGACTACAAATTTTCCTTAGCTGGGGAACTAAAGTGAATGTGATGAGTTCTTTTCATATAACAAAAGAGAAGGGAGCCTGAGGAACAGCTTTAATGGAAGATAATCAAACATAAAAGATGGAGGAGACAAAGATGAAGCCTTTAACAAGGTAAGCGTAAAAGGATCTTTTGCACAAGAACTAGATAAGACTGGGACAGTCTGGAAAGTAACTATTTCCCCTGCAGAAGCTCTCTTCAAAAGATGAAAGGATTGCTTGGAGCATTCACAGACACACAAATACTATCAACTCTTCTGACAATCAAAATATGACTTTTAACATCTCCTCCCAAAAAACAAATTTATCTTCCAATTTAATACTGGCCAAACTCAATTGTTTCTTAATGTTTAAAAAAAAATAGTCCAAAACAAACAAGTAAGGAAAAAAGAAAGAGAGGTAAACCAAGAAATAGACTTAACTTTAGAGAACACACTGCTGGTTACCAGAGGGAGTTGGTTAGGGGTTGGGTGAAACAGGTGATGAGAATTAAGGAACTCGTTTGTGATGAACACCAGGTATTGTATGGAATTGTACACCTAAAACTAATACTACACTGTATGTTAACTAAATGGAATTTAAACACTTTAAAAATTAGTTTAAAATATGGATAAAATGTATGGAAAAGTAGTAACTGATTTCCAGTGACATCATGCAGAATCACAACTCAAAGCATTCATAAGGAATGTCTACATTAAAATAGGCCTTAGAGAAAAACAACATGCAACATGGGGCAGAAAATAAAAAAGAATAATAAGAAGAATGGATTTCAAATCCAAATGCTCTGAAGTAAAAGTCTCAAATCTCCTTTACAGTAGCTGTGTGATCTTTGTTGTGCTAGATAATTCCTCTAACTCATTTTCCTTGCCTGCTCATTAATACTCACAACATTATAAATTTCTTGTGAGTATTAATGAGTAACATGTTACAGGACCTCTTATCCTATTAATATGAATTTGATGGGGAGCCTTGTTAGGTGTATAAATATGTATTGATTTTATATTTCCTCCCACAGGTTGCAAGCCTCAGTTTTATTTTATAAAGGAAAAGAAAATAAAAATTGCTTGCAGTGTTGCTGTGGGGATCAAGTAGATGCCATGTGCCCAGGGGCTTTGCAAAGTACCATACAGGCACTATGTGAAGCTCTACTCCCCTTCATCTCAGCAGAGAAAAGATGAACTTTTTCCATTTATCAAAAATTGTGACTTTGACAAGTTTCATAATTTCAGTATAGATTCAAAGTTATTCATTCTCCCTCAAATTCTATACAGTGGCATCATTATTTAGCCAGACTCAGGATGAGTAAGATCAATGTTTTGATAAATAGAACTCCCATTTGAAGGACTGCAAAAAGACGGCTGTACTATAGCTGCCTCCCTTTCTGCCATATATGCATTTAAATAACAGCAATGCACTCAATGAGCTGATGGGTGATTAGTTGCCATTACTTATAAGTAAATAAGCACTACTATACTGAGGACACTGGTTAAGTAACCCCCAAAAAGGTGCTACTTTAAGAAGCAAATAAGCTTTTTAGATAAATGTTGTTCGAAAGGACAATTTAGCATCAATTTTTTCAACTATATTTTCATTCTTCAGATTTTAAAAGGGCAATGTTATATCATCCTGCAATGAATGCATTTATCATGATTAATTCATGGTAACGTCAGGAAAATTCTACTAAGTTCTGCTCAAAATTAGCAGACTTTACAAATATTCTAAGACTTATTTTCATGAAGGCTCTTGCTTGCTAACATTCTCTTTTGATTTTAATACCAAAAAATCAATGTTTCAAATGCAATATGACACAGAGACATATACCCATCACATTTTTTAAAAGATTAAAAATTATGTTTTTGATTCAGAGAAATATAGATCCTATTTGCTGGTAATCTTTGGACCTACTTCCCTATAAAAGTAAAATGGTATTACTTTCAGGCAAGAATATTCATTAGGCTCCTTATTATTCACAATCAATTACCAATTCTGTCATTTGGAAATCTGACAATAAAAGCATATTGTGATTTCCCACTTTAATCAAAATTACAGAGTATTAACCATTTAAGTGCTTATTGAAAAATCAAATTGTTGTCTTCAATCTAGGACTTAACTTTTCTTAGACGTATGATATAAAGAAATACAGTAAAGAGATAATAACTATTCAGCCCTCTACACTCTAAGTTATATTGCTAAAGTTAAATGTGAGAAACATATTTCTTCTGTGAGTCTAATATTGCTCCTTTGTGCCCAACACAATAGTGACCCTCAATCACTATTTGTCATGTCAAAATCCCCTATGGTGTCTACCCAAAACTTTTTATTACACCAACATAAGGAGAACACCACTAACTATTCCAGACCCCGTGTATCCAAGCCTATGGTAGACAGATCTTTCTGCAATGCAAAGCAAGAAGATAAAGGTGTTAGTCCATCCACAGCACAGTAGAAGAAAAAGTTAACTCAAGAAAATAAACACAGGCTTTGAGACCATGTGAAGATCAAAGAAATCAGAGTGGAGCTGAGTTAGCCTGCAAACAAGACCAGACTAGGGATAACATGAGGAAGATACAAGTGATCAAAGAAGAAGAGCAGCTCTGTTCCCAGTTCCTATAACAGTCTCTGGTACTTGATAGGGCTTCAATAAACATTTGATGAGTAAATGAAGGAATGAATGCATAAGCAAATGAGTGGAAGTTCAACTGGCGAAAAGTGTGATGGTTATTGCCAGCCAGTACTTACTCACCTGGTAGTGTCTTATAAACATAGATTTGGAAAAAAGAAAAAACACCACCACTAAGTAATCACTGCCTTTGGAATTATTCCTCAGGAGTTTCTTTGTGTCAAACACCTTATTTTTCAGCCTCTACCTGTTTGCCATTTACCTGTTTTTAGATTCTCTTGTAGGCTTTGTCAGCCAGGGTCCTGGCCAAAGCTGTTAAGTTCTTGATCCAGCATGTTTGAGCTTCGTTTGTGACCTTGATAATCAATGTTCTATTGCATATGCATGGCACCAAAATATAGCAACTCCCTTCCTGAGATATCCTGATCTGCTCTCCTCTTGAATTTTATCTGAGCATCTCCTCCTTTATCTCTAGTGTTTCATCCTACTCCATGTTGATTCAATTTCCAGAAGTTTCTCCCTACTATGGACCCTGATATATAACAAAGCACTGTCAGGTCAGTTTCAAAAGATCTTTAGCCCCTTTGGTTTTTCTTACTACTGAACCGTTGCATTTTCCGCTATTGGAAAAGACAGGGGAATTGCAGCTGCTGCCAGAAATCCACCTGCTAAACTTCCAGTGAATACTTGTTGGCTATTTTATGATTTTTTTTTCTGTTCCTAGATCCATTGCATTATGCCTCCCGCTTTATGTTCCTCCCATGCAAGTATTAAAGCTGAGAATAATTTGTCCCTACTCACTTGTATCTTTGGGGTTCATAGGAATATGTTATATAGTAGATAATACTTTCCAAGATGGCTGAAACAATAACTACCTGCTTACATTACAATGTAATCTTTACACCATTCCCACCAAGAGGTGAGGTCTAGTCCTCTCTCTTGAAACTGGACTGGCTTTTTTAATCGAATTTTACATAGAAAAAGATCAGACATGTTACTAATGATTCCTGAAGCCAGACCACAATGGGCAGTATAGTCTCCATCTTGCTTAATGGAATAGTCTTAGAGCCTTACTTATAATGTATATAGTCTGACTTCCCAGAGGATATGCTCTGAGGAAGCCCACTCTAAATGATTTGGAGAGACTACATGAGACAACCCTGATACCACATGAAGAGAGCAAATTTCCTGGCCAATCCTCAGCTGCTCTAGCACCCCACTGTTTCAGCCACCATGTGACTGCATGCTCTTGAGAGACCTAGAGCCAGAACTCCCCAGCTGAACTGTTTCCAAACTTATGGTCTACAAATATCAGGAAACAAAATAAAATTTTTTTGTTATCTAAGGCCCTAAGCTTGGGGAAATTTGTTACATAGTCATGGATAATTAAAACATCTTGTTACCTAGTTTTGGTATAAATATTAGCCATGGGTTTCTGGGTTTGCTATTGAATTGCTCTAGCTGGTTTTATATGGACATTTGGAAAGATTTTAACACGTGTTACTACTACTATCTTTCCAGAATTCCCAGGAGAAAACTCTTAAGTTGCTAAAGTGATAACTCACTTCCAGCCAGATTACATAACTGACTTCATAAACTGGTTCCAATGTATGACTCTCAATTCTTTGAGTCAACTTTATAGCTGGGCTTTCCTCTTGGTTTATATGGCCCATTCTCACTCAGATGCTCCATGCAGGGGATGAAACTGAACTGATCAGCTGTAGAGTAGATTTTATACATTTCCTTTCAGTGCTTCTAGCAAATTTTCCTGCTGATTGGTAAATTTGATAGGTACTTGTCATGAGCAGTAACTGGACTCTTCTAGTCAGTTTTATTCCTGTTATGTTGTAGTTGATGGATATCCCAAGTGAATTAATGAAAGGGAAAATCTATAGATGGTAACATAAACATTTTCTCCTATGTACATATTTAAAATGGAGTGCTTCCTGTTTAATCAAAATAATTCTACCATTTATAAGTCGCAAAGATATAGTAAATGAGCTCCTTTGTGCAGACTGTTTGTAGATCCAAAAAAAAAGAGAATATTTGACAATAATTACAAAAAACTGTTACATCTTATAATTCAACCTGGTGTGATCATTGGAATTTCTTTTAAAGATTCACTTATTCATTTGAGAGAGAGAGAGAGCGAGCACATGAGTGGGAGGGGCAGAGGGAGAGCAAGAATTTCAAGCAGACTCTGCCCTCAGTACAGAGCTGCACTTGACGCTTGATCTGATGACCCTGAGATCACGACCTTAGCAGAAACCAAGAGTCAACTGCTCAACCAGCTGCACCAACCAGGTGCTCCATGGATATTTTTTCTCAAAATATTCACTTCTTTCCTTTTCTCCCCCTAGACAGAGTATACTTTATCATATTACTTATGTTCAGTTCCACCCTGTGACTATTTTGGCCAGTGGAATGTTATTAGATATGACATGATCATAGGGCTTGTAGAACTTTAGTTTGCATCTTCCACTCTGGTGAACTACCATAAGCGGAGTTTGCAGCAAGTAATTATTGCCCTTTCAACGTGGGCCCCAAAACAAATACCTGTGTAGTAGGGCTGACTCAACCTACTGCCCGGATCTAAGCCCAGCCAACCCACATCTTGAAGCAGAGCCACCCACCCTAGACAAGCTAAACTGCAGTTCCTCTACAGGGCAGTCAGCATAAAAATAAATGTTTGGGGAAGCCACCGAGTGTTTGCATAATTTGTTATTTAATGTTGTTTGGCAGCAATTAAGCAAAATACCAGGTATAGTCAAATCATAGTTAACTGGATATAAACCAAAGGTCTGCAAATTATGGCCCACAGGCCAAATCCTTTCTACAGCCAATTTTTATAAATACAAATTTTATTTATGTATTGTCTATGGCTGCTTTCATGCCTCGATGGCAGAGCACAGTTATTGTGACAGACACTGTACAATCCATGAAACTTTAAATACTTACTATCTGGCTCTTTTTTTTTTAAATTTATTTATTTATGAGAGAGAGAGAGAGAGGGAGAGAGAGGGAGGCAGAGACACAGGAGGAGGGAGAAGCAGGGTCCATGCCGGGAGCCCGACGTGGGACTCGATCCTGGGACTCCAGGATCACGCCCTGGGCCAAAGGCAGGCACCAAACCGCTGAGCCACCCAGGGATCCCCTATCTGGCTCTTTACAGAAAACATTGCTCAACCAAATCTAAAAGGATCATTCACACATGGAGCAATTAAAACTAAGCTCATCTATTCAGATAGTACAGGTGCTGGAAGGGAAACAGCAGTAGGAGTGCAGGGAAGTTTACTATGGCAAAGCATAGCTCTGATAGATTTATCTTTGACTATAGTTCTTCACTCCTCTCTGTATCTACCTTCTTTGCTTCCCACCAAAGGTAGAGAGAATATTTTTTTGCTCCTTGATTTTGGCCATGTGACTTGCTTTTGCCGATAAAATGAAGACCAAATGACTGGTATTGGAATTGGCTGTTCTGAGTCTAGACCATAAGAACTTTGTGTCTTTCTGCTTGCTCTCTTGGTCACCATAATCACACCCAGATAGACTTCTCAAGCAGAGGATAAGAGACACACATAGCAAAACTCCTCCAGCTAAGGTACTCCAAGCTAAGCCTGACTCCCCTACCCTCCATTTCACCAATACAGACATGTGTGAGGCAAATAAATATATAGGGCTACATGCCTCTGAGCTTTTATGATGGTTTGTTATACAACATCATTGGGCCATAGTTAACTGAGTATAGTAGGTAGATAGACTTTTAAGATGGCTTTCAAGATTTCTCACATCCAGCTACACATGATCTGCATAATTCCAAACTGTGAATATGATGAGTGTTACTTCCATAATTAGGTTATATTATATGGTACAGTTAAAGGGAGAGTATATGTGTAGGACTAACTTAATCATATGAGCCCTTTAAAACTGATCTATATATCAGAGAATGGCAGAAATCAGAGATGTAAGGCACAGAAAAGATTTGATATGATCTTGCTGGCTGCAAGATGGAAGGAGACAAGTGGCAAAGAAGGCAAATGGTTTCCAGATGCTGAGCATGGTCCCTTCGCCAACAGCCAGCAAGGAAATGGGGACCCTAGCCTTAGAACCACAAGGCACTGGATTCAGCCAACAACCTGAATGAGCTTAGTAGCAAATTTTTTGCCAGGGCCTTTGGACCAGAACTCAGTCAAGATGACCTCTTGAGGGATGCCTGGGTGGCTCAGTGGTTGAGCGTCTGCCTTTAGCCCAGGGCGTGATCCCAGTTTGGGGATCAAGTCCCACGTCGGGCTCCCTGCGTGGAGCCTGCTTCTCCCTCTGCCTGTGTCTCTGCCTCTCTCTCTCTCTCTCTCTCTCTCTCTGTGTGTGTGTGTCTCTCAGGAATAAATAAATAAAATCTAAAAAAAATAAAAATAAAAAAATATAAATAAAAAAATAAAATAAATAAGATGACCTCTTGATTTCAGCTTCATGATATTCTCAGTAGAGAATCCAGCCACACTCTGCAGACTTCTGATGAAAAGGACGGTTGTTTCAAATTACTTAGTTTGTGACCATTTGTAATGCAGCAATAGCACACCAATACTTTGACATGATCTCTTTGTACCCATTTTCATCATATGTACAGTGGAGATTAAAACTCTCCCTGCCTCACAGAATTGTCATGAGGATTAATGATATAATATAAGTAATTTTATTATAGTGCCAAGCCCATAGTAAATACCCAACTGTTTTTATAATTCTTAATTGCACCATTAGTGGTTTATAATCCAATACAACAATCAGTGTTGAAACAGACAATGAGGCAATGATAAACTCTAGAAAGCACAAAATTCCAATAAATATTTGATGAACAAATTAATTAGTGCATCTGGGAACTGGCAACAAGTTCTATCTCTAGGAAGGAAAAAGGATAAAACACTCAATATCTAGCCTTTGATTATGTGAAATGAGAATATTATTTGATGATGTAGCTGGACTCCATACTCTTGGCAACTGTAGTAGCAAATTTCAACATAAGTATATCTATCATATAATACATCTCAATTAATGTTCATTTAATAGTAAGAGTTCTGGATTATAACAGAAAAAGTTATTTCCAAGATTATTAGTGTTATGGGATAAATTTCTCCAAATATCATATGTTGAAGTTTTAATCCCCAGGACCTCAGAATATGATTTATCTGGAGACAAAGTTTTTATTTATTTATTTATTTTTTATACAAGTACTTGCCTCACTGGGTTGTTGTGTAATTTACAGGAGTTAATTTTTTTAATATTTATTTCTTTATGATAGTCACACAGAGAGAGAGAGAGGCAGAGACATAGGCAGGGGGGAGAAGCAGGCTCCATGCACCGGGAGCCCGACGTGGGACTCGATCCCGGGTCTCCAGGATCCCGCCCTGGGCCAAAGGCAGGCGCTAAACCGCTGCACCACCCAGAGATCCCCCGAGACAAAGTTTTTAAAGAGGTCATTGTGTGTGGGGTGGGGGCTGGGGGGTACCTGGGTGGCTCAGTCATTCAGCATCTGCCTTTGGCTCAAGTCACGATTTCAGGGTCCTGGGATTGAGCCCTGCATGAGGCTCCCTGTTCAGTGAGAAGCCTGCTTCTCCCTCTCACTCTACTGCTCCCCCTGCTTGTGCGCTCTCGCTCTATCTCTGTCAAATAAATAAAATATTTAAAAGAAAATAAAGAAGGCGTTGGTTACAATGAGGTCATTTGCATGGATCCTAATCCATTCTAACTGGTGTCCTTAAAAGTAGATATTAGGACACAGAAGCACACAGAAGGAAGACTGTTGTAAGGACACAGAGAGAAGCTGGCCATCTACAATCCAAAGAGAAGGGCCTCCAAAGAAGTCAATCCCACTGACCACCTTGGTCTCAGACTATTCACCTCCAGAACTGTGAGGAAATAAATTTAGGTTGTTGAAGCTTTCTGTTTAAGCCAACTGGTCCGTAATGCTCTGTGACAGCAGCCCTAGCAAACTATTCAGACTGTAATACAGATTCAACTTAAGAGTATATTCATCTTATTTGGGGGATTTTTTTACGTGGAAAAATAAAGGATAACTTTCTATTCTTTTAGTTGTGCTGCACTGATATTGCCAAGAAGCCTCCTCTAGAATATTGAAGTCTCTCATATTTCAATGTGAACTGCCTGAACGGTGAAACTCTCCCTATGGAAATGGTCGATCTCTTATGTTTAGAGCCTACAACAACCCTCTGATGAATATGGTCTAACAGAAGAGTTCTCAGACCACATCAAATATACTGAACAATGCCTTACTTGTTTAAATATTTGCATGCATATATTACAGAGGATATTAAAAATGAAGCATACTACTTACGCATTAAACTAATGGTTTTCATCATTTTTCACATAATAGCCATAAAAAAAATCTGTTCTCTGATCATGTATTGTATAATTAGCACATAACATTTGTGATCAGTATATTTCTCATCTCTCTACTGAACTACATTTGCCATCTGCTGGCTCACTAAAAAAATTATCAAACCTTTCAGCCAGCTTGCACTGTGCTTTAGACTTGCTATCACTCTGAAACATTGAAAATACAAATATTCAGTTATCAATTCCATTGAAAAATCATTATGTGGGGGCCCAGGCATTGCTAGGTTTGAGATGTTTTGCCAAATTTATTGATAACTGGAAATAGAAACTTGTATCCAACTCAATCAGATTCTTTGCTGCCTGCCTCAGTGTTCTTGTCGATATGACAAAGACTCAGAGGGCACATCAGACTTGAGGCAAACTCAACCACTTAACCCTCTCCACAGCAGGGAAGTTCATAGGGAAGGGAAGGAAGCTGGAACCTAGGAAATGGTGAGACTGAGTGAAAAGCTAAAACAAGAATAAAGACACGTTCAATGGCAATATATGCATATTTTTGCTTTCTGTGCCTCAGACTATGTCTCCAAAATTAGAGATATAGGGTTGTTGGATTGCAGTTTCATCCAGTGAAATGGTGGAGGACTTCAGCATTCAGGGAATGGAATCTTGCCAAAATAAGAAAATGCATGTACTGTTCAGGTAGTGACTCAATACCGGGATCTTCTATCAAAACATACTCATTAGAGCCATGCCCTTTGGGATCAGGCAGGCCTGTGTTCAAATTCAGACTCTTACTCTGCTACTAACCAGTTTTGAACCAGTTGCCGGTATCACTCAGTCCCAATTCTCCCACATATAAAATAGGGATGATAGTAGTTCATGCTTCATAGTAATTTTTTTGAGAATTAAATAATCCACTTAAGTGCTTATAAACATGATGTGCACAATCACATTAAATACTAATTTGTATTACCTTTGTTATGCTTCTTAATAATATATATGTGAGGGATGGTACTTAAACAGAATTAGGTTTTGTTTAGGTACCATTTTTATAAGGGATTTTTTTACCCTTTATTTTAGTTTCCTGGTTCAAAAGACAACGATTTCACCCAGTTCAGATCTCCTCATGAACATACACAGGGCAATTCCTGTAGGGCTTATAAAAATGGGAACGTATTAGAAAATAAGCTCACTCTATGGACTCCAATATATATTTATAATGATCTATCCATCTAATACAATCAACTTAAGCATAGAGAAATGTGGGTAGACGCCTGTACATACAATGCACATGGCCACAAGCACTATAGCTGATGAGCACATGATAGTGCAAAGTGGTCCCACAGTTAATTAACAATGCCCGCCAATCACGTTATTAGAAAGTCCTGGTTCATGAGAGAAGATGAACTCTCTGTCCTTCTCATGTTGGCTTCTGCATCATCCTCTTATTTGTTACTGCATCCAACCCTAAAACATCCATGGGGGTCGCTGTACTTAATGCAGAATTAGTCACTTCTCAGATGAGAAAATTGCACGCTAACTGCAGAGAATCCAAGTCCTCTGGGCTTATATTGCTCAGCTTCAACTGATTCACTTCTCGGATTGCAGATAGTTCTCTACTCTTTCTTTCATATGTCAAGGAAACACTGGAATCAGGGCAGGTGGTTGTCACTCTCCACCAATGTACATTCATGCTGTGGATCTGTTGTCAACAAAACCAACTCTAAAAACACCTAGAGATGTCAGGCTGGCAAGACGGTGGGCGAGCACGATCCTCACCTCCCCTGGCCCCGCCAACTCACCTGGATAACTTGCAAACCATCCTGAACACCTGCCAACTCGACCTGAGACTTAAAGAGAGGACAGCCCGACGCTACAGAGAGAAGGGTTTTCGCTTCCAACAAGGCAGGAAGGTGGGAAAAAATAAAAAAGAACCAAGCGGGGAGGGGCCCCGCCAGGAGCCGGACTAAGGGGGGCGGGGGAGCCTCGGGACAGGGAAGCCCGCACCTGAGACGCGGGAACTTTAAAAATCCGCACCGGAGTCTTCCCGGATGGAAAAGGGCTCAGCAGGGAACTCGGGCAGGATCCCAGGAGGGGCCGGGGCGCCTCCATTCCCGGGGTCACTGGGACAGGAGGGGCGCCGCAGACTGCGGGCCGCTCTCGGGAAAGGGCTGGAGTGTGGCTGGCGGGGCCTCGAGGAGAAGCCGGGGGTCAGGAGGGGGCTGCGCTGGGGGCGGGGGGGGGTGAGGCTGAGCCCCGATCTGGGAGCGCGGGTCCAGCGGCACAGGCCCTGGATCCCAGGGCGCCGGGGAAACAGCCCCCGATCCTGCGCTTCCCCCAGGGGAGGGACGGGGAGGGCCCAGGATGGCGAGGATGCTCCCCCAGCCGGGTGCCCCCAGCTGTGCGGGTCAGAGCCCCCACCCCCCACCCCGCGACCCGGGAGTACCTAGGCCAGTGCAGACTGGGAGCTGCGGTGGTTACTGGGGAGCTGAATCCAGGGCTGGGACACATAGATCAATGGAACACAATCCCAGGAATGGGCCCTCAATTCTATGGTCAACTAATATTCGACAAAGCAGGAAAGACTCTCCACTGGAAAAAGGACAGTCTCTTCAATAAATGGCGCTGGGAATCTTGGACATCCACATGCAGAAGAATGAAACTAGACCACTCTCTTACACTGACACAAAGATAAATAGATAAAAGATGTAAATGTGAGACAAGAGTCCATCAAAATCCTAGAGGAGAACACAGGCAACACCCTTTTTGAACTTGGCCACAGTAACTTCTTGCAAGATACACCTAGGAAGGCAAGGGAAACAAAAGCAAAAATGAACTCTTGGGACTTAATTAAGATGAAAAGCTTCTGCACAGAAAAAAAAAAAAAAGTCATCAAAACTGAAGGACAACCTACGGAATAGGAGAAGATATTTGCACATGACGTATCAGATAAAGGGCTAGTTTCCCAGATCTGTAAAGAACTTATTAAACTCAACAGCAAAGTAAAGTCAATCCAATCATGAAATGAGCAAAAGACATGAACAGAAATCTCACAGAGGAAGACATAGACATGGCCAAAACGCACATGAGAAAATGCTCCGCATCAATGGCCATCAGGGAAATACAAATCAAAACCACAATGAGATACCACCTCACACCAGTGAGAATGGGGAACATTAACAAGACAGGAAACTACAAATGTTGGAGAGGATGCAGGGAAAGGGGAACCCTCTTGCACTGTTGGTGGGAATGTGAACTGGTGCAGCCACTCTGGAAAACTGTGTGGAGGTTCCTCAGAGTTAAAAGTAGACCCGCCCTACGACCCAGCAATTGCACTGCTGGGGATTTACCCCAAAGATACAGATGCAATGAAACAGCAGGACACCTGCACCCCGATGTTTATAGCAGCAATGTCCACGGTGGCCAAACTGGAAGGAGCCTCGGTGTCCATCGACAGATGAATGAATAAAGAAGATGTGGTCTATATATACAGTGGAATATTAGTCATCAGAAAGGATGGATACCCACCATTTGCTTCAACGTGGATGGAACTGGAGGGTATTATGCTGAGTGAAGTAAGTCAATTGGAGAAGGACAAACATTATGTGGTCTCATTCATTTGGGGAATATAAGAAATAGTGAAAAGGATTAAAGGAGAAAGGAGAGAAAATGAGTGGGAAATATCAGTGAGGGAGATAAACCATGAGGGACTCTTGGCTCTGAGAAACAAACAGAGGGATCCCTGGGTGGCGCAGCGGTTTGGCGCCTGCCTTTGGCCCAGGGCGCGATCCTGGAGACCCGGGATCGAATATCACGTCGGGCTCCCGGTGCACGGAGCCTGCTTCTCCCTCTGCCTGTGTCTCTGAGCCTCTCTCTCTCTCTCTCTGTGACTATCATGAATAAATAAATAAAATCTTAAAAAAAAAAAAAAAAAGAAAGAAACAAACAGGGGTAGTGGAAGGGGACGTGGGCGGGGGGATGGGGTGACGGGATGATGGTCACTGAGGCGGGCACTTGACGGGATGAGCACTGGGTGTTATACTATATGTTGGCAAATTGAACTCCAATAAAAAAAAATACAAAAAACAATAAAAAAATAAAAACACCTAGAAAAATATCTACTATGATTTTCTGGTTGTCTTTAGACAGAAAAAAGGATAACATTGAACCCAGGAAATATTAGCTTACTATTTATATAACCTTTGTTCTATTCTGTCTCTTTCAGAGTTTTCCTCTCTCTCTAGCTGCAGGGATATATTTTTTGGTTTTTCTTTCTAAGATTTTATTTATTTATTCATGAGAGACACAGAGAGAGAGAGGCAGAGACATAGGCAGAGGGAAAAGCAGGCTCCCCACAGGGAGCCCGATGGGAGACTCCATCCCAGGACCCCAGGATCATGACCTGAGCTGAAGGCAGAGGCTCAACCACTGAGCTACCCAGGTGCCCCGCAGGGACATGGTTTAAAGATTATCCATTGGCTGCCAGGTCAGGTATTTTACTCTTTACCTTTTCTGTGGCCAGTAATACATCAATTATTCTATGCTTCTTTATGTAGATCTCATGTTCATGCTTGTTGTACTTTAAATACAATTTTTGCTCTAAAGTTTAATGTGGTGGTATTTTCCATTCAGTACCTTCAAAGAATTGAGCTAAGGTGAGCTGTCTTGCCTTGCTATGATGAAACTGCAACACTGATAATCCATAACTGTCTTCAGTTTGACCCAACCTGAACACAGCTACCTGAAATCGTCTGAAAGCTTGCTCAAATTACAGTTCTTGTTTCCTTTCAATACAGTCACCTGGGCCTCTGCAAGGTACCTACTCATTCATACTGAATTGTATTAGAACACTTGTCAATGGCTCCAATTAGGATACATAAATGAAGACGTGGGAACTTTAGACTAAGATACCTAGAGGTCAGTTGGATTGGTATCCTGCAGTTCCTTTATTCTCTGCTCAAAGCAGTTTATGCAAGTTCATATGCTGTCACACTGATTTCACCCTTCATATTAGTTTCCCATTGCTCATGTAACAAATTACCAAAAACTTTGTGGTTTAAAAGAACATTTATTTATTTTCTTATACTTAGAGAGGTCAGAAGTCTGAAATGGGTCTTATTGGGCTAAAATCAAGGGGCTGGCATGGTGCATTCCCTCTGGAAGTTTTGGAGGGAATCTGTTCCTTTGCCTTTCCATTTCCTGAGGGCTGCCTACATTTCTTGGTTTGTCCTCTTTCTCAATTTTCAAAGTCAATAGGATTGAGCCTCTGGGTTTCTGGTTCTTTTCTGCCTCTCTCTTCCTCACTTAAGGAACTTTGGATATTCAGGTCCATCCAAATAATCCAGGATAATCTCCCTATTTTAAAGTCAAGTGATTAGCAACCTTAATTCCATCTGCAACCTTAATTCCACATTGCCTTGTAACCTAACATATTCATAGATTCTGGGGATTAGGACATGAATATCTTTGGGAGGCCATTATCTTGCCTAACATATCCCCTATGTGCATAATTACTTTAAAAGTTTAAGTAGTTATGACACCCCAGTTCTGGGGAGAAACAGGTGCAAAGAGTTTCATATACAATGAACAAACTGTTTCAAAAAAAACAGTTCAGGGAGGTCTGGCTCCTTTTGTAATTGCCTTTGGATAGAAAGAATCTGTAGGCATAAAGTCAACTCATAATTTCATTTCCTTAATGATGATGGATTCAACAAGCTTACTGCTTCGTATAGCAATTTGAAGTATCAAGTTATAATTTTTTCAATATGTCTTCTCAAAGGAACTTTGCAAAATTTTAATAATTGCAAATTCTTAATTGAGATAATGTGAAATTTATTTTTCTTAAGTAACAATAAGTTTTGGTGTGAGTTGCTTGAATGCAATAGCTTATCAAAGCTTATTCTGTCTTTTTTCAAGAAAGTATTTTAAAACACTTTGCCAAATGTTTTCAGGAAGACAATCCATAAGGTAGAGTTTGAGTGAGGGTCTCTCAACATACAAAAACTTTTAAAGTAGCACACATTATGTATGAAACCTATTGGTAAACTGAGACTTTTGGGTGTTTTTAAAAAATATTTTATTTATTTATTCATGAGAGACACACAGAGAGAGGCAGAGACATAGGCAGATAAAGAAGCAGGCTACCTTTGGGGAATCTGACGCTGAACTCAATCCCATGACCCCGGATCACACCCTGAGCCAAATGCAGACACCCAACCATTGAGCAACCCAGGTGCCCCAGTAAACTGAGGTTTCTACAAAGAAGTGTAAGGTACACAACATTTTAAAAACTTACTGGGAAATTTTAATCTTAAAATTTTTTTTTAAATTGCAAATTATATTAAAATACTAAGGATCAGAAGTCTATATCAAACCAGAAGCACATGAAATTCAAATGTGACATTACTAATCACTCTTTGTGCATATGCATAAGAAGCTGTCCCAGAAGCTTCATGGTTTGAAAAGAAATCGAGAAGATTTGAAATTAAACAAACACTTGCTTATTCACCAACTTCCACCCTGAAGGAATACAGCTGGCTAATGAATTTGTGCTCAGTAGTTTGACACTTATCAATACTCCAAAAGTAAAATTAGTAGTCTTGCTCTCATTATGATCATGTTCTACAGTATGACACATATACTGCTATCTATTGGAACATTTTCCATGTTAGAGTAAAACCTACAGAAAGATAAGTGTATATCTAGAAAAAAAAAAGTGCTGTTTTCCAATCCATAATATATGAAGTGATAGGATGCTTCTCACTTCCTCCTCAACACCTACTTCATTCATGCCTGATATTTGCCGAAGAGAAATATATGTCTGAACTAAGTATTATCCTCCTGGGAGTATTCTTTTTTAAAGGAAGTATTCTTGAGATGGTATGATGCTATCATAAGATAAACGATATCAATGATAATGATAGCAATCACAATTAAAATTTACTGAGTGGTTTTCATATAACTGACATCATGTTAACATAGAAACCACATTAGTAGGTCTTTTTTATTTTCTCTACAAGAAGTTTCATTAAGACTTTTGGTCACAAAAAAATAATCGACTTGACTAGTTTAAGTAAAAAAGCAATGTTCACAGAAGTCATTCTAAGGAGAACACAACTAAAAATACTGGGTACAACATTTTAAAAAGCAAATTTTTAAGTATTAATGAGATAGTTGAAAGCAACAATAAGGAACAAATTCAAAGGTAATTGATTATCAGGAGGGAATGTTGATGACAGGATTTATGGTAATCCCTAATAACATAAAGATTGCTTCTGAAAGGACACAAGGAAAGAAAAGGAGAGAAGGAAGGAGGGAGGGAGAGAGGGGAAGAAAAAGGCATAAAGTTTAGAAAAGAAGTATAACACTTATTGGTCACTGATTTAAGTGTCTTCATAGAAAACTTAAATTAATAAACAGATTAATTTGTCTATAGACAAATTATTAGAAAAAGGAAGATTTTAATGAGGATCTATGACATTCTACCATTGCAACAAATGGTGTGGGGAAACTGGATATCCACTTGCAAAAGAATAAAATTGGATCTTTACCTCAGACCATATACAAAAATTACCTTGAAATGGATTAAAAGACTTAGGCTTAAGAGCTAAAACTATAAAATTCTTAGAGGAAAACATTGGGGAAAAAGTTTTCATAATTCTAGGTTTGTAACAATTTTGAGGATATGACACCAAATGCACAGACAGAAAAAGAAAACATGGATAAATTGGACATCACAATTTAAAACTTCCGTACATCAAAGGACACAAACAACAGAATGAAAAAGCAACTCACAGAATGAGAGAAAATATTTGCAAATCATATATCTGACAATATTCAAAATATATAAACTCCTACAATTCAACAATAAAAAGCAACCTGATTAAAAATTAGCAAAGGACTTAGAAATTCCTGCAAAGATATAAAAATAGTCAATAAACATTTCAGACAAGATATTTAAAGTCATTAGTCATTAGAGAAATGCAAATCAAGACCATAATGAGATAAGACTTCACAACTACTAGGATGCTATAATTTTTTTTAATGGTGAGGATACAGAGAAATTGGAACCACTGTGCATTGCTGCTGGAATATAAAATGTTGCAGTTGCTGTGGAAAAACACTTTGGTGATTCATCAACAAGTTACACATAAAGTTTCTATATGACCCAGAATTGTTCACTCCTAGGTATATATCCAAAAGAACTGAACATAGGGAATTGACTGGATATTTGTATATCAATGCTCATAGCAATGTTATTCATAGCAGTCAACAGCTGAAACAACTAGTGCCTGTCTATGGATGAGTAGATAAACAAAATACATATAAATTATGTATTATGTGGATAATATACAAATTCTATTCAGCCACAAAAAGGAATGAAATTTTGATGTATGCTACAAAATGGATGGACTTTGAAAACCTTATGCTAAGTGAAATTAGACACAAAAGGACGAATATTCTATCATCCCAATTACATACTTTACAAGGTACCTAAACTAGACAAAGTCATAGAGACATAAACTACTATAAAATTATCAGGGGCTGTGGGGAAGGGAAATTGGAGTTACTGTTTAATGGGTACAAAGTTTATGTCAGGGCAGTGAAAAAGTTTTGAATATAGATGAGAGAACATGAAGACTCCTAACTCTGGGAAATGAACTAGGGGTGGTGGGTCAGGAGGAGGGCGGGAGGTGGGGGTGACTGGGTGACGGGCACTGAGGGGAGCACTTGACAGGATGAGCACTGGGTGTTATTCTGTATGTTGGCAAATTGAACACCAATAAAAAATAAATTTATTATTAAAAAAAAGAATATAGATGAGGGTGATAGTTTAATACAACATTGTGAATATACTTAATGCCACTGGGTTATGCAGTTACAAATGGTTAAAATGATAAATATTATGTTATGTACATTTTTAGACCAAAATAAAATATTACATTCTATACCAGCAAAGAACTATTTAATTAGAAAATTAAGTTAAAACACCATTTTTACTACCAACCAAAAAATAAGATATTTGGAATTAAATTAATAAACTGTATGCACAGTTTGCAGGAAATTATATCATTGAAATACATTAACAAAAATAAAATCTATATTATATGTATAGATGAGGAAATCCAATTATTATACACATATTAATTTTCCCCAAATTATAAATTCAATACCATCTCAATCATAATCATACAAGGGTTTTTCATGGAACTTGTTAAGCTATTCTAAATCTATTTGGAGAAGCAAAGCTCCAGTAACAGCCAACATACTCCTGAAAAAGAAGAATAACTAACTACAAATAACTGCCACTGATGTTAAGAATTCTTAAAATAATCTGCTGTTATGAAAACAGTGTAGTACTGACACAGGAAAAAACAGGCAGATCAGTGGAACAGGATTAACAGCTCAGAACTGGGACACTTGGTTATCTATAGAGAATAATAATTAAAAGATCCTGCTAGTTTATACTACACACACACTCACCCAGATACACACACACCACAGATGGATTGTGAACTTAAATGTGTAAGAAAAGTCTTTAAAGAAGGGAAATATAGGTAAATTCATGATTCTGAGTAAGAAAAGATTTCTTTTAAAAAATTTTTAACAATTGGGACACCTGAGTGGCTCAGCGGTTGAGTGTCTGCCTTTGGCTCAGGACGTGATACCAGAGTTCCGGTATCGAGTCCCACATCAGGATCCTTGTATGGAGCCTGCTTCTCCCTCTGCCTGTGTCTCTGCCTCTCTCTCTCTGTCTCTCATGGATAAATAAATAAAATCTTTTTTAAAAAATTTAACAACTAACCCACAAAAGAAAAGATTAATACTTATAACTACATTAAGAATTCTATTCATCCTGACACCATAAATGGAGCAAAAAATAATCTATAAATTGGAATATTTTCAAAGGCAGAACCCTGAATTCTGGAATGTATTAAGAATTGTCCAAACGTATCAAAGAAAAACCTCTCAAAAGAAAAATGGGTGAAGACATGAATAGGCAATTCACGGGGGGGGGGGGGGGGGAAGAACCACCAACGACTAAAAGTTACATAAAAAGATGCACACTTCCAGTAATAATGACAGATGAATGGATAAAGAAGATGTGGTCTATATATACAGTGGAATATTACTCCGCCATCAGAAAGGACGGATACTCACCATTTGCCTCAACGTGGATGGAACTGGAGGGTTCCAACTGCTGAGTGAAGTAAGTCAGTCGGAGAAGGACAATCATTATATGGTTTCACTCATATGGGGAATATAAGAAATAGTGAAAGGGATTATAGGGGAAAGGAGGGAAAATGGGTGGGAAAAATTAGACAGGGAGATAAACCATGAGAGGCTCCTAACTCTGGGAAACAAACAAAGGATAATGGAAAGGGAGGTGGGCTGGGGGGATGGGGTGACTGGGTGATGGGCACTGAAGCACTGAGGGGGGCACTTACAGGGATGAGCACTGGGTGTTATACTATATGTTGGCAAATCAAACTCCAATAAAAAAATAATCACAGAAGTGAAATTTGAAATCATAATTATATGGCATTGCACATCTACTGTGCTGGCAAAAATCTTAAAGTCTGAAAATATCAAATGTTGGCAAGATGTGGAGAAATAGGAACTCCATATAAAACAATTTATCATCACTTTGTAAATCTGAACACGCACATCTTGTTTGAACCATAACATTTTATTCTTACACATATTAGATGCATAAAATGATTAGTATAAATTTCAAGCAGTGCTTATATCTAGGGAGGAGGAAAACAATGCAAGTAGCAAGGAATATATGATGATTTATATGTATTCTTAATGTCTTATTTCTTAACCTAGATAGTGATTACATGGGGGGGGGTGGGTGTGAGTGTTCATTCTTCATTAAATCATATGTTTATAGATACTCTTCAGGGCATAAAATATGAAACAAATACTTTAAGTAATTTTAAGGTTAAATGAAAACATAATGGAAACATACAATCAGTAGGAGCTCTGAAGAACTGGTTTTGAAAAATCGTAGAAATTGGAAATTTGTTGTACTAAGAACACACTGCAACTGGACACCAGCCATTGTTCTGGCCCTTGTCGCCAGGATGAGGCTCCACTGACCATGGCATTTTATATCTTTCTCTTTACATTAAAAACAGAAACAAAAACAAGAGAGCAAGCAGGAAAGTTCATTTGACGTGCTTATGCATTTGCCACCAGCAGGCTGGAGAACAAAGATTTTTAGGTTCTTTGTGGGAAATGGGCCCCCCAAAATATAGCAAATATCTCCCATATTAGGCAAAGCCAGTTCATTGGTAGAAGCATCGAGACCTCATGTTTAAATAACTTGTCAATGGCAGACAGCTAGTGAGTAGCAGACTCATAGGATTTACCCAGACAGCCTCACAGTTCCATCCTTATGCCTCTGTATTTCATGAGGGCAGGATCACCTGTTAAACCTAAGGGAGAGTAGAAGCCAAGAAACAAAGGAGGTTTGGGTTTGGGGATTCCTTTGTCTTCAGAAGGAAATCATCTTTTCATGAAAGCAGAGACCTGTGCTTTTAGGAACAATCTGTCCTCCTGTACTCGCCTCTTAACCTCTCTCCCTCACACACACTGAGTCACAAACTGGCCATGGACACAGAGGGCGAGGAAAGAAGGAAGAAAGAGGGAGGCCACTCCAGAGTGGTAGGTGGCAGGCTTAACAAGCAAGAGGCCTACTTACAAGGCTTATCTTGGGCAGTCACGAGAACTCATCCCCTGCAGGCCAGAATCCTAGTTTATACAGATGCCTTAACGGAGTTCAGTCACCTGTGCCTGGCATCCTTGAAAACAGCTCCCACTGTGCTGAGGGTGGGCAGAGTACAGCTTCCAAGGACAGGGGAGGTGGTAAAAAGCCTCTGATTGCCCAGGTCCAGCTCCTGGGTCAACAGAAGGTCATGTCTTCTCAATGACCTTCTCCAGCATGTGCGTGCGTGCACACACACACACATACACACACTCACTTTTTTTTATTGAGTTGTTTGTTTGTTTTTGGTCAGTTGTTGAGTTTGGTTTTTTCTGCCACCATAGAGACACTGCCTTTGGGATATTATTATGTGAAAACATTGGTTTCTTATTTATGATTCTTTTTTTTTTTTTAAATTGGAACCGCTTTTTTTTTAAATTTTTATTTATGATAGTTACACACAGAGAGAGAGAGAGGCGGAGACATAGGCAGAGGGAGAAACAGGCTCCATGCACCAGGAGCCTGATATGGGATTCGATCCCGGGTCTCCAGGATCGCGCCCTGGGCCAAAGGCAGGTGCTAAACCGCTGCGCCACCCAGGGATCCCTTATTTATGATTCTTTTTTACATGTGGACATTTGAAATTTTAGTAATTATAAGACATAGAATCATTCAAATTATGCATCATGCAATGTGTTGTGTGTATATACATATATGCATGCATGTATATGTTATTGGTGCACATATTATCATACAAAAAATTATTAACAGCTTCTAGATCAGTGTGACCTTGGGGATCAGAGTGATGTTCCCTGGGGAGCATTGTGAGGCTGTATACAAACTGTGTTTTCATCCACATGAACATATGCATAGGAGCTGGTCCCAGCAAAGAAGATGCAGAGGCACATACCCTTGAGTGAGAGATGGGCGCAGCAACCACAGCCTCAGCCAGGTCTTCACTGAGTGCTGTGTTGGGAAGCTAAAGCCTCGCATGGCAATCAGTTGCTAATGGCCCATGAAACTCAAACTGTACTCTACACAAATTCATAAGCCAAGACTAACATTCTGTAAAAAGGGTCCCAAATCATAACATCTGCATCTTAGGGCAGACACATATCATGAGATGTCCATCTTTAACTCCAGAAAGGAGTACCTAGACAACAGCATCAGAACTAATTCTATAGCTTTTTTTCTTCCATTATATATAAATGTAGGTGATAAATAGTACGTTATTCAATTATGGAGTAAGAAAGACATTGCACATCACATGAGCAAAGCCTCTCAAAGTAGACTTATTATATTTAATTAGACACAGAAATAAATGGGCCTTTTGGATGTATGTCAATTTACCAACATCCTTCCACTTACACTGCAATAACTAATCCCTTTCAGTCATATAAAATGACACCAACTAAAAGCAAAGCTCATTCTTATTTATGACAACTCCAGAAAGAAAAACTGTACAATATTAAAATTACATAAACACTATATATTATATAAACAATGTAATAAATTCCATTTGAAGCTAACGTCACTAGAAATATTTTCTAAATCAATGAGAAAATCAATATTTTTTAAAGATGTATTTATTTATTTATTTATTTATTTATTTATTTATTTATTTATTCATTATAGACATAGAGAGAGAGAGAGAGGCAGAGACACAGGAGGAGGGAGAAGCAGGCCCCATGCAGGAAGCCCGACCTGGGACTCAATCCCGGGTCTCCAGGATCACTCCCTGGGCCGAAGGCGGCGCTAAACTGCTGAGACACCGGGCTGCCGAGAAAATCAATATTTTAAAAGTATTTTCTCAAAATGTAACAACCAGTTAAAACAAGTACATTTATTTTAGCTTTTTAGTAAAATTTATTAAAAACTAAAATTCTAGGGAGATAATTTTATAGAGAGATATATACATGTAGGAACTGAAATGCACATATAGCTCTACTTAAGACTGTGTTGTGTTAAGAGGATTCTAGAAACCTCATTTGAGCTAAACTCTGTCTTGGTTAAAATAACACACTTTCTGTAAGTTACAAAAATATTTATAATAAAATATCAGATTACATCCACCTTCTGAGTTCTACTCCCCTACTTCTCAGTGTATAAAGAGCCAGGTAAATATTTTGGCCAATGTCTTATTCATCTATTTCCAAAAGAGCTATTCGAGTAAGTGCCTAGTGAGTAAGTCTAGGAAAGGACAGATGGATGACGTTCAGATTCCTCATTCCTTGTTAGCAGAGAAGAAAAGAGCTGCTTGTGAAAAGGCACTGTTATTGGGGGATCCCTGGGTGTTTCAGCGGTTTAGCGCCGCCCTCAGCCCAAGGTGTGATCCTGGAGACCCGGGATCAAGTCCCACGTCAGGCTCCCTGCGTGGAGCCTGTTTCTCCCTCTGCCTGTGTTTCTGCCTCTCTCTCTCTGTCTCTGTGTCTCTCATGAACAAACAAATGAAATCTTAAAAAAAAAAAAAGTGAGTTGCTTAAAAGCATATATTCTTGGGAAATATATGCCAAAGAGGAAGCAATTACAAAAGGACAAGCTAAGATGTCAAAGAGGGTAAATAAGGCATAGTCAGAAGGGCAAGTGTGGGAGGCATTTGAGAGGTGGACAAGAAATCCAGTCATGCAAGCCTAGCTGAGGTGCAGCTTCCTATTCATGTGTTCTCATCAGTGATGAGGTCTGTGATAAGCATGCCTTACCGACATGAGCAATGTTTGTGAATGACTAACATGTTTACATTTAAAGCAGTCTTTAATGACTCCCTATAATCTCTTTGATAAAAAATGCATTTGGTTACATCATCTTAAAGAGATCGAATGAGAATTGCCAATAGGGGCTTCTTCCTTGGAAGTGCACTTGTCATACACACTCCATAGAGAAAAGCATTGAGAAGTACTATTTTGAAGGACATATGCCCTGGCTGGAGCCCCCAGGAACTACTTACATTTTCTGTCATATAACGTCATAGAGTTGAAGTCATGTAGAACTCTACATACATTAACTAACTAGCTGTATCAGTCTCCACCCAAGCATATGTTGCATCCAGATAATCATATGCATGCCCAGATTATCCACCAAAATATACTTCGTATGCCAGTTTTGCATATGGGACTGTTGAGACAGGGTGAAGGTATCTAAGGAGACAGAAGTGTGGGAAGAATAAAATGCAAAAGATCTTAAGATGATCCAATCAAGCTTGACTGCTTGAAAGGAATGAACAAAAAAGCATGTGAGCCTATTAGTGTAAGGTTGTATTAGGGCCCCATGATACACTGAGAAAGCAAGCACTGTAAGAACTTTACCTTAAAGCCAAACTGAGTATGCCTCTCTACAGAACGAGCAGAGGTGGGACATACAGCTGATAGGAAAAGAAAGGATCAAAAGTCTCCCCATCTTAGAATTTCCTACCCTGGTGGGGGGCAGGGGGCAGAATCTCCATTACAGTTATATGGAGAATGTAGTTTTGGGAATCTTTAGAAATATCTTTCTGAAAGCTTGTGAAAACAGAGTGGGAGATTATAGGTAGAACAATTTTTTTTTTAGAGATTTTATTTATTTGTTCGTGAGAGAGACACAGAGAGAGAGAGAGAGAGAGAGGAGAGAGAGAGAGAAGGAGACACAGGCAGAGAGAGAAGCAGTCTTCATGCAGGGAGCCTGATGTGGGACTCGATCCCTGGACTCCAGGATCATGCCCTGGGCCGAAGGCAGGCATTAAACTGATGAGCCACCCTGGGATCCCCACAATTTTTTTGAAGAGGGGAGTGACAAAGCTGGGAAAGAATGCAGGGCACAATTGTAAAGGTCAAGGCTATAAGGAATGGATGCAAGACAGGCAGTGGGAATCTCAAGACTCTCTGGCTCATTGTCTCATGGAGCTGTTAATGACTTGGTGGGTTACCTGTGCATGACATATCCATTGTAAAGGAGACATCTGAAGAGCCATAATTAATCAAAATAAATTATAACTGAATGGTACAATTTAAGGCATGGTGGCACCTGGGGTGTATTGAAGTGTTAAGAATCCTTTCTGTTCAAAGTCCCAGGAAGAAAATTATACTTTCTTTCACCTTCTTCTCTTCTAACCAGTTTTGATTTTTGCTCTCGTTATAGATCCACTTTCTCTCTATTCTTTCTGATTCCTCTCTTCCTCTATCACTCAATTTCTCTACCAAGAGATTTTAAGTTTCAGTAGCTGTTTTCTTAGACCTATTTTTTACATCAGATTTTGGAGTGACATGGCAGAGAGAAGCCCTGGTAACTAACACCAGACTGACTCAATGCTCAGTCCTGAGATGGTTTATTTGGAGATTGGCCACCTTGGGCATCATCATTGAGAGATTGCTTGGAAAAAAAATTATTTATTCCAAGAGAAATGGGATTCTGTCACAGACTCATGATGGAAAACTCTACCCATCTAGCAGAAAAGGAGTTTGGCAAAAAGAAGTGTCAAAAGAGAAGGAAGTCAGATTGCTGAATCAGAAAATTCTTGGATGTAAATACTAGAATCCCATCTAGTTAGTTTAGAAGAAATAAATTTCCTAAGCAATATAGGTGGCACAGAGACTTTCTGGGAGGGTCAAGAACTAGGCAGCTAGTTCAATGCCCAAGTCATACAGGCAGAGGCTACAGTGGAGTCCAGTTGCTGCCATCAAAGGTGCCAGCTCTTTGCATCAGTGAAGCTGAATGAGGAAATCCTTTGCCAGAACCTCTCTAATTGCTGCTTTGTAAAGAGAAATGTCTCCACCTGAGGAATTCCTCTTTCTTAAGGAGGAATGCATCTGAATGATGGAGTTAAGGTCCTGTGCTCAGCCCCAGCTGCAAAGAAAGTGGGAAAGTGGATTTCCAGTTTGTGCCCTGAGGCCATGAAACTCATGAGATGGAAGAGTTTCACAAGGGGACACATGCTAGGTATATCTAAAACTGTATGCTGAATGTTCACTATAGTAAGGGAGATTTAAAAAAAAATACCTTGAGGCCCTTTAAATGCTAAGAAAATAATATCAGAATGTGAAATATCTGTAGCTATCATTGCTTTCTAGTTGGTGTCACTGACGGTGACATACATATGTATTTGATAAAGTACAAATGGATTCTAGCATCAAGTGACAACCAAAGTGGTCATGTCAGAACTCCAGCTTGTCTTTTAAGCTGTAACTAGGCTTAGAGAGCCCCTGAGTCAGCCACTTCATTTGATATGTGCACGGAGAGTGAGTGAATTGGCAAAGATGACCCAAATGATCAGTTGCAGAGGCAGAACTGGAATGATATAATTATGCATGCTCAACATGACCTCCACGTTTGCTTTTCTCTAAAATCACATGCTGGTGGAGTTAGTCTGACTGTTGGATTGAATTTCTATTTCTAATCAGCTTCATAATCCTCCAGTTCCTGTTGTTTGGATGAAGAGCCTGCTCAAACATACTTTTAACTATATCATGTGTCCCTTGCACAACCAGTTCTTTCTCTAACCATGTCTGATCTGTGCTGGGCCCCAGATTTTCCCCATGCTTCTGGACTTTAGGCCTTTGGCTTATGCTATTTCTTTTGCATAGAATATCCTTTCAGATTTTCTGATTGAAAAATCTAATGGTTCTTAGAAGGTAAATAAAATGTAACCTTATATCTATTCCAATACAACAGTCTCAAGCAGAACCAATGGTTTACTAAATGTGTGTGTGTTTATGTGTATTCCATTATATATTTATTATTTTATTATTCATTAACATACATACCTCCTTGAACACTGTGCTGCTGGTATCGTCTTTTTTGTCTTCGAATCCATAGCATTTAAAGTATTGCTTTATTCATTGGACTCTGTTAAATATTTGATGCATGAATAATGCCATCTTTCAGTTCATCTTACATGTGAAATGCCCTCATAACAAAAGCTTGGGTACATAAATACATAAATTGAAAGTATTTTGTGACTGTGATTTTGTAAACATGTTTCACATATTAAATGTTATATGTCAAGAATCATTAGAACAGGCTTTCAGTGCACCTAATTTCAAGGGTATCATAATCTGAAACTCACTTTCAATCATTGCCAATAGCATTGATTGAGAAATTAAAACAAGTTTATTGTGTAAATTTCAGTTCTCTCAAGGTTGTCTCTCAGTTCATTCTTTGAGTAAAACTAGTACATACCCAAAAATCTTAATGTGAATCCAGATTCTCATTTTAAAACTGAGGTTTTGTGTCCATACTATGAATGAGTGAAATGAATGAGTTAGCGAAGCAAAGCCTCGGATAAAATCTTAACTGGAGAATTTACTGAGCCAAGTTTTCCATTTCCGTTTGATTCAACAGCCATATTGCAAAATAAAAGAGATTAAATCTTCCAGGACCAAATTAAGATTACAAAGAATGATTTATATGTTCTTAGTGTAGGACTTTCAAAATGTGGTTAAATAATAATTATTCTATAAAGCAATAGTCTATCAACTACTGGGCATTAAAATTTGGTGTATAAGAGTTTATGAATATCACCAATGTGGAGCCCTGTATTTCTATAAAGATTTTCTCCTATCACCTCTCCACTCCAGAATTTAGAGAATAGCAAGTAAAAATCTCTAGTGTATAGGCCATTACTATTAGATAGGAAATCTGTGAAGGCCTGGCAGTCTTTTACCTTGACGCTTTTAACTCAAAAGCTGATTGTAAGAGATTTCAATGGAGCTAGATATTATACTAAAGACTGTATCCATCACACCAAAGGGCCTTTTTCAGTTAAGCAGAATTCTGGACTGTCTGGAGTTTTAAAAATGTAACCCTCTTACTTAATATTTCTAGGTAGGGGTTATGTTTGAAAAAAAATAAACAAAACAAAAACATGTTAAGCTTTACTACCTTTCTAATATGAGGAGGAAGGCAAAGGGTAAAATGCAAATTTTCACAAAAGTCAATTGAGTAGAATGATGTGACTCAGTCTATACACCAAGGAGTAGAAAGTTACTCCCATGCTTCTGATTTAATTTAGACAATAATGGGAGTATTTATATGGGGAAGAGGGAGGTCTGTAATCTTTAAAGATGAAAGAGGCTAACATTTGTAAATACTTTAATAGTTATATTAGTTTGCTAGGGCTACTGTAACAAAGTAGCATAAACTGGGTGGCTTCAATAGCAATTTATTGTCTCATATTTCTGTAGCCCAAAGACTGAAATCTAGATGTTCCAGGATTGGTTCCTTCTGAGGACTGGGAGGGAAACATCTGTCAAGTCCTCTCTCTTTGTCTTGCAGACAACTGTCTTCTCTCTGGCTCTTCACGTCCCCTCTCCTCTGTGTATGACTGTCTCTACCTCAAATTTCCCCTTTTTATAAGGACCCAAGTCATATTGGATGAGGATACATCCTTATAACACCATTTTAAATTGATTTCCTCAAAAAAAAAAAAAAAAAAAAAAAAAAAAAAAAATTGATTTCCTCTGTAAAGACCTTATCTCCAAATAAGGTCACATTCACAGGTACAGGGGGTTAGGACTCAAAGAGATCTATTTTGAGGAAACACAATTCAATGAATGACAATAGTGTCCTGTGATGATCACTTTGTGTACAAATCTCTTCATTTTGATCTCTGTATTGTTTCTACAAAATCTCTTAATCTCTCTTCCTACTGTTGGAACCTTAGTAAAAGTTATGCCCCCACTTTGGTTGCTACAGTGGCCTCTTATTTAACATTCTCACTTGGTTAGTGTACTTCCTCCAACTCACTCTATACAACACTGCAAAACAAATCCTCTTAATATGTACACCTGATAATAACATATTCCTACTCAAAACAAAACAAACAACAAAGACACAAATGGCTCTTGATTGCTTATAATGTAAAATCCAGATGTCCACATACATTTATGATATTCAAGCATTGAATGATTCCATCCTAAAACCTTTTTTACCTTATCTCCTATTCTTTGTCTTCATATGTTCTATCTCCAACTGTAATGATCAGGATATGTTAGGTTATGTTGCAGTTATAAATGATCCTCTAAGATCTCAGTGGATTAAATCAGGCAAGCTTTGCTTCTCTTTCTTTTATCATGTCCACCGTGGATTGGTCAAGAGGCTCTGCTAATCATAAACAATCAGGAACATATGCCAACAGAACTGTCACCATTGCAAACGTTATTAGGGAAGAAGGTAAGGAATCCTGAAATTGCCCTTTAAAATTTGACTTGTGTGAATCTGCCACATGACCACACCAACTTCCAGGGGATGCAGAATCCTACTGTATGCCCAGGAAAGCCTGGAGCATTTATAATCAGAATTATTGACTCCTCTGTTAGCCTAACTGAGCTTCTTGCTTGATTGTTGATTAAACATTTCCCTCCTGGCAGCCCCGGTAGCTCAGCGGTTTGGCACTGCCTTTGGCCCAGGGCGTGATACACGTCAGGCTCCCTGCATGGAGCCTGCTTCTCTCTCTGCCTGTGTCTCTGCCTCTTTCTCTCTCTCTCTCTCTCTCTCCTTCTCTCTCTCTCTCTCTCTGTCTCTCATGAATAAATAAATAATAAACAAAGTCTTTACAAAAAAAAAAAAAAAGGCAATTTCCCTCCTTCAATGCCTGCTTCCTTCATACAAACCTGAAGAACACCCTACCCGTGAAGATTTAAACCAGATATTATCTGCGCCACGGAATGTTTTCTTACTGAACTGCCTCCAATCTTGTGTAAACTTCTCTTCTCCAAACTCCTTGGTATTCATTACCCCCCTCATGATATTCTGCACTAGTTATGTGGCACAGTTATTTGTGAAATTCTTATGTTCCCTAAACAACCCACTTCTACTAGGACTAAGAATAAGACTTCATTCATTGGAAAATCCACAGGACATAAAACAAGTGTCTAATGCAAAATGTGTGTTGAACACCCTTTATCATAAAGTGGTAGAGGCTGCTCTTATTACATGATGGTAGAATTGAAAGTAATTTTTTCTTTAACTTTTTTGTGCTTTGTTGCATTTCCAATCTTTCCAATATATACAAGTATATTATTTTTGATATAAAAATGGAATGATTCAAAATTGTTCTGTTTTGTCACTTATTTTAATATGGATAAAGATTACCACACACAAACAGAAGCAAAACAAAAATGTCCTTTTGAGTAAAGCTTGTCTTACATAAGGAATTAAGAAATCTGAAAATAGGGATCCCTGGGTGGCGCAGTGGTTTGGCGCCTGCCTTTGGCCCGGGGCGCGATCCTGGAGACCCGGGATCGAATCCCACGTGGGGCTCCCGGTGCATGGAGCCTGCTTCTCCCTCTGCCTGTGTCTCTGCCTCTCTCTCTCTCTCTCTCTCTCTCTGTGTGACTATCATAAATTAAAAAAAAAAAAAGAAATCTGAAAATATACAGCACAGCAAACCATATCAGCCACCTTCTGATTCAGTTCTTGTCTGAACACACTTGATTTGATACTCTCACGTACTAATTGAATCAGTTCTTAAAATATGTCGCAATTAATTATACATATATTAGGTATATAGAGTAGTGATATTAGGGTCCCACTGACTTCACTCAATCATGTTCATCAATTCTAAAATATACTTTTTAAAATATTTAAACTTCTCTGATAGTTGGACATGTCTCATAGGTGGTGTCTACCTGTTGCTGTTGGCCATGCAACAGTTGGCACTGGCTGTGAATGCTGAAACTTGATCAGGGTGGTTCAATTGTCAATTTAAATGAGCAGTGTTCATTTTTGCTAATATTGTGAGTTTTACATTCATTGAAGACATATTCTAAAATATTACATTGTGATTCAGTATTGAATCACAAGTTTGCTTGTTTAAGCAGAAACAATAGTGGGGCATAATTTTAGTGGTAGTGAAACTGATAGAGAAATGACTACAATTCCATAATTTTTTAAACCATTTTTCCAGTTTTAATGAGGTGTAATTGATGTATAACATTGTATACATTTAACATAGTGATTTCATATGTGTATATATTGTCAAATGATTACCACAACAAATTTAGTTAGCATCCATCAACTCACATGTTTACCAATTTTTCCTTGTGATTGAGATCTACTCCCCTAGTAACTTTCAAATATACAAAATGGTATTGCTACCTATAATCATCATGTTGCACATTAGACCCACAGAATTTATTTATATTGTGGAAGTTTGTATCTTTTGATCACTTTCACCCGTTTTTTTCACCACTCCAACTTTCTACATCTGGCAACCACAAATCTGATCTCAGTTTCTATGTTTTTTTTTTTTGGTTCCACATATAAATGAGTTCATACAGTACTTGTCTTTCTCTGTCTGACTTATTCTACTTAGCATAATGCCCTCAAGAATCATCCGATTTGTTGCAAATAGCGGTATTTCCTTAGTTTTTATGGCTGAATAGTATTCCATTGTGAGTGTGTGTATATTATGTACATATCACACACACATATGTATTGTGTATACATCACATTTTCTTTATCCATTTACCCATTGATGGACACAGGTTGTTTCCATATATTAGCTATTGTGCATAATACTATGACGAACACAGAGGTGCAAATATCTGTTCAGGTTAGTGGTTTTGTTTCTTTTGAATTTGTACCCAAACATATTTCTGGGGAAAAAAAGTTTTATAGAAACTAAGGGAGGATAGAATCCACAGGAAGATAAAGTTTTGTTAAAATTTTATTACTGAGATATGCATAAAAGGACAGCCCAACACATACCAGCCAATGCAACTAAAAGCAGGATAAATGGCTGCATCCCTAGAATGGATAAAAAGATTTTTCAAAGTAATGAGAGGCTGGTGTGACCAATTAATTAAAGCATTAAAAAACCTTTTACAAAAGACATAAAATAGAAAATCTCAATGAGAAGGCATGATTGTGTTTAATCAGAAGTGTTTTTTTTTTCTTGCTGGAAATAAAATAAGTCCTCTCTTATAATTGATGGCAGCTTAGATTGAATGAAATACAGTAACTGCTGACAAAAGAAGCCAAGGAAATATTTTGAGACTAATAGCCTTTTTCTATTACTCTCAAAGGTTGAGGCGATTTCTAAGGTAGTATTTGGAATTGTGGATTTTCCACAATGCCTCAGTGTAGCGTGGTGAATTATCCATCAATGTTTCCTCTCCCTACTCCTCCATCTCATCTCCCTCTCACTTCTTGCTGGTCCTTGGTGGAGCATCCACTGTGAGTCTCTGTTATGTGCACTCAGTATTTGCACACCCTGCTTTCCAGATCACAGGTTGCACCTACGTGTGTTCAAGACTACCAAATATTGACTTGCAGATCTAAAACTGTCATCTCAGATCAAGGATCTTGATTCTCCATGTGCCTCAAGTAAAAATGGAATAAATATTTTTCAGTGATATTTTTCATAAAAAAGGGGATCAATTTTCAAATGATGATCTGAATGCTGAAAATTCACCACATTTTAGAGAAGCACTGGGATTTTCATCTTTCATGTAGCATTACAAGATCAACAAAAAGAGTTGCAGTTCATGAGCACTTATTGCCAAGAATTATTTTCTGAAAGAAGCAGTGTTGCCATTTCTAATTTTTCCTTGTCTTGTTTCCAGACTTGTCTTACAAAGTACACACAGATGTTAAAATTACTGGACTGGGAGAAGTGAGAGGTGGAACAGCCTACAGACTCTCTGTACACCCTGCCTGTGAATCAAGGAGAGAATTTGCTTAGCAATCAAATGCTTGGCTGTAGAATAAGCTTTGGAGTTTCATGGTATCACACTGGAGATCAAATTTTTACCTTAATCACTAGACCTGCTGTCTCAACCTGAATATTTTCTACACGAGCACTTAATTTCCAATAAATCCACTCAATTTCATTATCCTACAGACATTTACTTCTGACATGAAATGCCCAAATGAAGAAGTCCAACAACCTCTCCAATACACATTCCACAAACAGAAAAATAACCGAGGGAAGAGAGCTCTAGAAACCTCTTTCCTCATAATGATCTGAGCATTGAAACACTGAAGAGATGAATCTTATGTTGAATGGAAGAATATAGTCACCCAAATAATGAAGCATGGCTTATTGATGCTGATTTCCTAAAGCTAATGAAAATAAGTACTAAGGTCAAATAAATACACTCTCAACTTTATTTCTCTCTCCATTTGAATAACCTCTGTTCCCTGTCAACACCTCTTACCCCTCAATTTGAAGTAAATATCTCCAGGAATGGGCATTCAAAAAATTCTAAAAATAAATCAAACTCCAAAAAACCCTTAAAGAGAAAGAAGATGATTTTTTAGGAAAATGGGGAAAAGAACAAAATTTTATAGACTTCTTTTAAAATATCTTTTCTTTTTCCCCAAATCTTCTGCCTTGGTAGAACCTTTTTCTCTGTCCTCTATCACCAGCCATGGCTTTTGTCCCCAGAAGCAACCACCATTATTTTCATATTTGCAAGTTGCCCAGTCTACTGACTGTGGTATATACAGGTATGGGCAATGATCTCAATTGCTGTTGCAGCCGTGCTATTTGTGTATTTCTTCACAAGGGCCAGAAAAGCTGTTTTCCTTATCATATATCTATGCACTAAAAAAGTGGTCAAGAAATCATTACCACTTGAACAAGAGTGTGGTGTAAGGACTGAGTTAGAATAGCCATGTACATATATAAGCACCACCTACAGCATTGTTATCAAGAGTGTCTACATCCTTATAACATCACTGGCAGTGTTGGCCTTGGCTGAAACTGGGAAGTAGGTAAATCTTGTCTGCAGCATTGTTACTTAAAGTATGGTCCATAGACTGGCACCAGTCTGCTAACCTTTGTCTATCTCTTGATGAGATAAGCACAGAAATTGGAAGTGAGCATTTAGATACTTGTAGAGCAATTTGACATGGCCTCATATTCAAGTGCACAATCAATGCACACATCTTGAATAGGGTGTAAGCCAGTTTGACATTGTCACATCTGGTATGAACTGACACCAATGTTGATCTCAAAAACTGGGGAAAAATGAATTGTTCTTCACAACAGATAGTTTGAAACACTCATCCAGCGCAATTTCCCACCTCTTTTCAGGGATCTTTCATTTTATATGTTGTCCCAAGCCTTCTAGGCCTAGAGAATCCCCATATTCTTCTGAGGGACTAACCTGTGAATGAAATCTACATTATGAGTAGTTGTTATGAAGATGTAGACATTTTTGGTGTGATGTCTTAGTTGATGCTTATTTGTGTACAAAGATCCTCTGACTCCAATGTAGTTCTTATCCAATACAGTACACATATGTCCTGATCTATGAATGTAACACTGTAGTCCCCCCCCACTTCACCTGACCCTCCATAATTTAGCATACTCATTTTAACAAATCTCTGATAGATGTGCCATGACTAGATAGAAACTTCTCCATCCCAGGCACACCAACTAGCACCCCAAAGAGGTAAACATACCACAGTTATAAATGCCTCAAACTAAAGGGGTTAATTTGAGAAAGTAGATGAACAAGGAGTCTGCTGCTCACATCAGGCTCTGAGGAAGAACCACACCGTGCACTAGAGAAAAACCAGACACCTTCACCACACACATTCAGCACGCACACGCACACACACATGCACAAAGGGACACGCACCAGTTGCCATGTTCATGTCTGTTTGAAAATCAACACATGATACGAAAGTCAGCAGACTCAGGTTTGGCCTGGGTACTTCATCAAGATAATAAAATTCATACTTGTATTTAGACACTGTCATTCTAGATTGCAGAGGGTATTAATCTTTTTGCCTAACTTCATACTAACATAAAAATAGCATTAATATGTTAATATTAACATTTAGAATAGTATTTATGTAATTACATAATTTGTGTGATTTAAATAATTTATATTAACATAAATAATGTAAATGATAAGTAATATGAATAATAAAATAACAACATAAAAATACTACCATTAAAAACGTGAACCTGAAAAAAATAAACATTGAAAAAAGATGTGTAGGAGCTGAAAGATTTGCCTCATCCCCATTCTATTATTTACTAGTGTATGATCTCAAGCAATCTGTTCAATTTCTCTGAGGATATTTAATTTTTCAAGTCAGGAAAACAATACATGCTTTGTGGAGTTATGGGGAGAATTAAATTAAATTAAATTTTAAATCTATCTAGTGCATAACACATGTGTTCAATAAAAACTATTTCCATTCTTTATTTTTTTCTTTATTTTTTTCTAGTAAAATATCTTTTCAACAAAGACTTCTTATACCCACTTTCTTAGATGTGTCTATGAAATACTTAATTAGTAAGCTTTTCATATACAAACATCCACTATCTCTTCTAGCAGAGCCAGACCACAAGACTGGCAGAGAGGAGAAGAAAGAAGAAAGGATGATCCATCTGAAAATCATGGTGAGGAATGGCATCCTGCCTGTTCCCAGATTCCAACAACTACCCCAGAGTCTAACATTGATATAGTGAGAGGGGTCTGTTCAGTTTGTAACGCAACATAGCTCTTCTGGTGTCAGGATCCCAAGAGGGAGCAGGTATTTGAAAAGCTCTCCAGGTGGTACTAATGGGTTGTCACCTTGGAGAACCACTGAGCTGAATGGAAAGATGGACACATTCAGGACCTTGTAGCTGATGATGATGATGCTGTGATAGAGGACAAGCAGGACACACAGGAGAGGGATGTGGGATTCTGCTGAGAGCATCTACAAAAGCTTTGCAGAGGAGATGACATTTGGTGAATTTCTGAATTTCTGGAGCTGAATTTATGGGTGTGACCAGCCCAACAAGATTCACTCAAGAAACTCAGATTGAATAAATTTGCCATAAAAAAAGAAAAAAAAATAGTTTCGGTGGAAATGAGACCTTGGTGTTTAGAATAATGTTATTGGTTTATTTGTTTTTGCATTGGTGTAAGTTTCAAAGATATTAAGAAGACATTAGAAAAGGATTAGCTTCAGGCAAAATGTAAACTCCTTTCCCAGACACCTGGCAAAAAGAAAGATCATTTCCATTTATAGCTCTTTGTAGAATACTTTTGTTCGAATTTTAAGGATATCTTTGTTGATTATGGCAAAAAAATGAATATTCTTGAATGCAATTATATAAAAGTATTATGGCCTTCCAGAAAAATGATAAATTAACTGAAAAACTAAACTCTGAAATTCTTCATTGGAATGCAAGTAGGTATATAAGAGATTTCTAACTTGTTCCCCCAGTAAGTTCCATTCTGGAAGATGATTGCAGTGGCATACACATTTCCCGAAATATCTTTCAGCCGGGTAGTATCTTTACACTGGCTGTGATGTTTTTTTTAATAAGCAAAGAGGTATTATTGAAAGGACAAAGTAGTAAGTGTTTGATTGGTTTATATAGATCAACAATACAGGGTGTTTTCAAATTTAGGGTGAATAATATGTAAATAAACTAAAATCACTCATTCAGCTTGTATGCTTTCCAAGAAATATTTTAAGGCATCTGTGCTGTTTGTTTTATTGATAATAAACTACACAATTCTTCAGACTCTTACAGCCCTCCTTCACCTATTTTGACAACTAATATGACCAGTTTAATGATCAAATATTTAAGCCTTTAGACTACACAAAATATATACATAAATATGACATTAGCAACTCGGACAAGAGGGACAATGTGAGAGAAAAAAGAAAAATATGAGTAAATGGAAAACTCACAAAAAGATACACTTCAGAACTTTACCTCCAGTGAATGGCAATGATCAAAAAGACAGATAATAAGTGTGGATGAGGATGTGGAAAATTGGAACCTTTCTGCATTGCAGGTGGGAATGTAAAATGGTGGAGATGCTTTGCAAACTGACAGTTCCTCAGACGGTTAAATGGAGTTGCCCTATGACCCAATAATTTCCCTCCTAAGTATGTGCCATGGACTAAATAGGGTCCCCTCAAAATTCATATGTTGGAGTCCTAGCACCTCAAAATGTAAACAATTTTGGAGGCAAGGTCTTCAAAGATGTAATTAAGTTAAAATGAGGTCTTTAGGCCAGGTTCTACTTTATATGTCTAGTGTCCTTATAAGAAGAGATTAGAACACAGACAACACGTTGGCTGAAGGAAAAACATGTGAAGACCCAGAAAGTAGGCTGTGTGAGAGAGAGAGTCCAGGGAAAAAAGTCTCAGAAGAAACTGAACCTGCAGACGCCTTGGTCTTGAACACCTAGCCTCCAGAACTGTAAGAACATAAACTTCGGTATATAAGTCACCCAATCTGTGAGATTTTGTTATGGCAGCCCTAGCAAACAAATCAGCTTATTTCCAAGATAAACGAAAACACACATATCCACCAAAAAAAAACATATTCATGAATGTCCATTGGAGTATTGTTGGTAACAGCAAAGGCAGAAACAATCCAAATAACCATGAACAAAATGTGTTATATCCATTCAATGGAGTCTTACCCAGCTATAGAAATGAATGAGGTACTGATACTTGCTAAAGCATGGATGAACCGTGAAAAAATTGTGTTAAATGAAAGAAGCCAGACACAATACAGTAGGTCAGGTAGTATACGACCTTGTATATATGAAATCACAGAACAGGAAAATCCAGAGAAACAGAAAGTAGAATAGTGGTTGCCAGGGGCTGGGGAAGAGAGAAATTGGCTAGTAGGCATAGGGTTACTTTTGGGAGTGATCAAAATTTTCTGGAAGTAGATAGTGGAGATAATTCTACAACTTTATGATACAGTTAAAAACCACTAAATAACGGGTACACTTTAAAGGGAACTTGGGGATCTCTGGGTGGCTCAGCGGTTTAGCGTCTGCCTTTGGCCCAGGGCATGATCCTGGAGACCTGGGATCAAGTCCCACGTCAGGCTCCCTGCATGGAGCCTGCTTCTCCCTCCGCCTCTGTCTCTGACTCTCATTCTCTCTCTCTCTCTCGTGAATGAATAAATAAAATCTTAAAAAAAAATAATATAAAAAATAAAGGGGTAAACTTTATGGTATATGAATTATATCTCAATAAAGATGTACAATATGAAAGAGAAGAAAAGGAGACCAGTCCCAGCTTAATCCTTTATCCAGAAAAGGATCATGCTCCAAAGGAGCTGAAGCAAAAGGAAAAATTGCCCCCTCTAACATTTGGAGGTACATGTAAAATTACAAGCAACTATTAAGATTGTGGCTTTTTATTTTACAAATTTAAAATAATATTAAGTGGGATCCCTGGGTGGCGCAGTGGTTTAGCGCCTGCCTTTGGCCCAGGGCGCGATCCTGGAGACCCGGGATCGAATCCCACGTCGGGCTCCCGGTGCATGGAGCCTGCTTCTCCCTCTGCCTATGTCTCTGCCTCTCTCTCTCTCTCTCTCTGTGTGTGTGTGACTATCATAAAAAAAAAAAATCTTAAAAAAAATAAAATAATATTAAGTCTTCTTTTTCTTTTAACAAAATCACAAAATTAAATGTAAATTACAAGAACAAATGCTAAATGTACTAAAAGAAAGTAAAAAAAAAAAAAAAAACAGCTTGACCTCCTCAAAATGTGTGATTTGGACACTATATAATAAAAGAAATTAAAGGAAGTGAGGGGATGGATATCTGGGGTAAAAGAAAAACCTGTGAAATGGAAAAGAGAATATCAGTCATTATTGTAAGAGCTGATGTGGTGCTTGACTGAGTTTTCTCTTACCATTAAAACGCAAATCAGGTGTTTGCCATCTCTGAACAGGGGACTGCTACAATAGCAGTGACAAGAATTTATTTATGAGGGCTGGCATAGCTACTAGACATCATCACCTTGTCTTCAAGGCAGCTAGACAGAATAATGACCTGTGGGGTCCTTGAGGAACAAAACCGCCAGTCTTCGTGGTGCTGACACTACCACAACTCAGTCCTGGGGCCCCAGCTCCCTCCATACCGAAGCTGCCCTGAGTCAGAAGATCATAGTAGGTCTTCATCTGTCTTCTCCAAATTTGACTGCTCTGAATTCCTCCCTTCAAGCCAAGCATGTTAACCTGCTTGCCATTTAGTCACTTCTTTTCTAGATGACGGCTGCCTTTTGAGGTCACTGTTGGTTGTTCCAAGGGTCTCTCCACTGCCATCTTTGCCTCAGCCACCATCTGGCTGAGCCACTCTGAGCAGGTGGTACTGCAGGGACTGAGACAGGGGCAACTTAACTCTCTTTTCAGTGTTGGGGTCTTACCCTGGTCCAGAATATCAGCTGGATTGATCCTCCCAGCTCCTGGTCACCCCCACTCCACTTCACACTTTCCCTTTCTACAACAATCAGCTTGTCCCACTTGTCCACATGTCTCCCTACCTGGGCTACATTTCAGAATAGACAATAATTTTCTGCTTCTTTCTAGACTTCTACTTCTTGATAAATGAACCTCTCCCCCACTTTCTTTCATGTCTCAAAAGCATTTCTTCACACCTCACTGAGTGATGGTGCATTTAAAAACAGTAAGAAATCTGAGAAAGTTCCATGAATCCCAGAATGATTATTTTCTTTCTAGTCTTTCTATTTAATATTTCATTCTTTTTTTATTATAAAAAGAAAAACTCCAAACACTTTACTCTATTTTTGCCAAAGATTGATGAAAATTAAATATACATCAGGCATCAATACAAGGTAAAAAAAAAAATAGTATACAGAAAGTTTTAAGAGGTTCACAGGATATCTTTTATTTTCTTTTGGTATAGCATATGGTTAAATCACATCTGTCTTCTTTTTTGCTGTGTTATTGATTTCTATTATAAGATGCCAAGGGGTGTTTATGTGATAAGTTGCCCTATAAATGGCTTTGTACTCAGACAATGAAATGAGAAATGTTCATCTATAACCATAGTCCAGATGCTTCCTTGAAGATGTTGCATTTAATGCTGTCAAAAAAAACAAAAAAAAAAACAAAAAAAAAAAAACTTGGTTTCAGAAAAAAAAAAAAAACAGCAAACTAGCTTCCCTTTAATTCTTTAATTGACATACCTTGTTTTATGAAACCACTGTCAGGCAGACTCAAAAACTGCATGAAAGAAAATGCAATTGAGAAAACTCCAATATTGAAATATTTAAATTCTGATTTAAATTAATCTTTTTGTAACTAGTTGTTGAGATTAAATTCAGTTATTACCATGTAATTTACAGCCACCAATAAAATGCCATTCCTAATGGCCAGATACCTTGAGGGCCAGATTTAAATTATTTTTCATTTAATTATTTGGCAGATCTGTTCTTGGAGTATTTCAGAATTAGATGCATTGCAAATGCACAGAAAAGGTTGAGAAGACTGGAGATCCAGAGCATCCTCACAGAAACAATGAGCAGAATAGACAAGCTGGTTTTCCATGAAAAGCCTGCTTTCATCTGTGAACATAACCAAAGGCAATGAACCATGTAGTTACTTGGCTATTATTTCACTTAAAAATATGTGAAAATCTATTCTTATTTCCCCTTTTCATGATCCAACACATTGAAAAAGCTTGTGCCATTCTTTTGAGGCACAATGATGAAACATGTTATCCAAATAAATGTCACAAATGCACTGAGTCCTTATTTCTTTTCTAAAACCAAGAATCTTCCTACTACATATAGCTAAGTTCTGAATTGGCAGAGAAAGTAAAACACTGCAGATTTCTTCTTAACAGAGCAAGGCAAGAACAAAGGACGATGTGACTTAATAAGAGGTTGGAGTCATCTCATAAAAGTAATGCTAATTGTGAGGGATGGAATAACAATAAAAACTAACACAGATAGTTCTTTGTATACATTAACTAGTGCATTTCTAATTTCATATTATAATGAAGCAGAGAAAAACAAAGAAAAGCAAGCAAGCCAGTGGCCGATGTGTGAGAGCATATTAAACTCACACAGAGACAAGCTTAATGGATTGTAACAAGGAAATTTATTATAAATTTCATAATTCCCTCAAAAGATTAACTGATAATGGAGATTGATGAGTGATACATAACTAAGAGGTAGAGAATGTGTGGCATGGCTGAAACGTTCAGGCTTCAAAGGGGCAGTATGCAAACAAGCCTACAAAGATATTAGTTCTTTAAAACTTAAATGTATAACACATAATTTTGTAGATAAAACCACAGAACAAAAAGACAAAAATATTAAAGAAGGGTAAATTCACTCTCTCTGCTTCAACTGAGACATCTATCTTCTCCTGCCTTTGGACCTTTGGCGCTTCTGTTTCTCAGGCGTTCAGACCCAGGTCAGGATTTAACACCATCAGTCCCTAAGCATACTTTGAATTACACCCCTAGCTATCCTGGTCCCCAGCCTGTAGAGCACAGATTGTGAGACTCCACAACTATGTGAGCCAATTTCTACAATAAATCTAAATAATAGATTGATAGATAATAGATGAGGCATAGATCAGTAAATGGTGATAGATGATGGATACAGTCATCTCCAGGCTTGAAAGGGGGAGTATCTGCTTCCAAGAACACTCACGTGGCTGTTGGCAGGGCTCAGTTCCTCATTGGCCAGTGTCCAAAGATATCAATGCCTTGCCATATGGGACTCTCCATAGGATTGCTTGCAACATGAAAGACTGCTTCTCCCAGAGAGAAGCCCAAGACATAAGCTACATGTTTTGCAATATAATATTGAAAATGACTTTCCATTCCTTCTGCTGTAGTCTCTTCAATGGAAGCATGTCCTAAGTGCAGACCACCATCAAGGGGAGGGGCTTGCATAAGGTGGCAAATACCAGGAGTCAAGGATCTCTGGGGGCCATCTCAGAGCCTACATACCACACTCTCCCTTTGCTTTTCTCTCCTTTTCTCTTTCCTCTTCACTTCTTTTCCTTCCTTCTCCGTCAGGAATTCAGAAGTCCACCCACTGGCCCACACCTAACGCTGAATGAGAATTTGTGGAAATTTGGCTAAGATCCATTCTTTCAAGATCGCTCCCTCCAAACCACCCGGGCTTTCTATTGTAACATCTCAATTTTTTCCTACTTTCTTCATGACAGGAGACCATAAAGTAGACCCCTCCTGAGGCTCTTTTTCAACTACTTGTAACACAACTTTGCCTCTGAGTGCCTAACTAAAACTGCAACTCTAATAAAAAACAAAACAAAACAAAACAAAACAAAAAAAACAGAGAAATCAACAGAGTTACAAACGGTTAATCCCTTCAGCTACTCCACCAAAGACTTTTTTGCTGTTTTTATAGACTATTAAAAATAATTACCTGCTTTAATATAGGACTCAGAAAGAAACGGGACATTTTTGTACTGTTTAATTTGTGTACTTTAATATTCAAATTCCTATTCAAGTCCTCACTCTACAGTGTATCTCTGAGAATCTTCCATGTCACTAAAATTTATATTAGATTAGTGCATGTCCAATTTTCTGACCAGCTGCCTCCTCTCAGGTCCTCAGGGTGTCCTTAGCATCTTATTGCCCCAAGACTGATAGACTGGAATAGAGACATCAACATAGCCAGTATCAATTTATATTATTGGCACCATAACAGCTAATTTGTCTTCATGTTCTAGCAACTACCACTCTGGCCACCCTTATCCTGTCTGGTAGCAGCCAGTATTGGTATTTGGTAAGCATATTTTTTTTAATTCATTTGCAATGAAGAGCTGACTGTTGAAGCTAAAAGCCGGTATGTTTTTTTACAGTAAAATGTGGTGATTATCCTATGAGAAGCCATGAAACAGACTGACACATGTTAGCACATATTCAAAAACTTTTGAAAATATGCTGGTGATATATTTCTAAACTTGTTAGTAAATAATTGCTGTTTATGATACAAACACTTCTCTTGGTACATGATGAATAAGTGATATATTAATTCTAATTAGTATGATATCTGATAAATCCATGAAATAGGAAAGCTCATTAACTACAGAAGCATTTTAGATGATGAGTGGCATGAAATGTCATGCATCTAAATATATTTTGGTGAAGGCAAAAAGTGTAATTAGAATTATTCTCATCTATTAGTCCTGACCAAATATCTTCTAGTGCTAAGCTTGCCTTTCTAATCTTTTCGGCTCTTTACTAGTGAGTAGAAATGGAGGGAAATAAGAAAAGGCAAGAAAAATATGTGGAACAAAAAAGATGAAAGAGGAATAAAAGGTTAGCATGTAAAATGGCAATAGAAAAATGCTGTAACTAAAACCTCTCTGGAGAAATAAAAAAAGGGACTATGACTAAAATCCAAAGAGATATCATCTCACATCTGTCAGAATAGCAGAAATCAACAACACAACAAACAACAGTATTGATGAGGATGTGGAGAATCCTGTTGGTGGGAATGCAAACTGGTGCAGCCACTCTGGAAAATAGTGTGGAAGTTTCTCAAAAAGTTAAAAACAGAATTGCCCTATGATCCAGTAATTGCATGATTAGGTATTTACCCAAAGAATACAAAAATACTCATGTGAAGGGGTAGCTGCACCCCAATGTTTATAGCAGCATTATCTACAATAGGCAAATTATGGAAACAGACCAAATGCCCGTCGACTGATGAATGAATAAAAAGGTGGTGTATATATTCAATAGAAAATTACTCAACCATCAAAAAGAATGAAATCTTGTCATTTGCAACCACATGGATGGAGCCAGAGAGTATTATGCTCAGCAAAATAAGTCAGTCAGAGAAAGACAAATACCATATGATTTCACTCATTTGTGGAACTTAAGAAACAAAACCAATGATCATAGAGGAAAAAAAGAGAGAGGCAAACTAAGAGACAGACTTTTAACAATAGAGAACAAACTAATGGTTACCAGAGGGGAGTTGTGGGGGTTGGACAAAATAGGTGAAGGGGATTAAGGAGTGCACTTGTTGTGATAGCACTGGGTGTTGTATGAAGTGCTGGCTCACTAAATTTTACACCTGAAACTAATATTACACTGTGTGTTAACTAGTTAGAATTTAAATAAATACTTTAAAATTTTTAAGTAAATAAATAAAAGAAAAAAACATTGCATTTTACTTCATTTCTTCCTCAATTTCCAATGCAGAATAATTGCACTTAGATATTTATTAGAAATGTTAAAGGCATAGACGTAATTGGTTTACTGCTGCTACCTTATGAATATTATGTATCATATAGGAGACCACCTATTCCTCCTGCCATCCATTGTTGTGAAGCCCAGCACTAAATATTTGACTCATCTCTAACAAATGCATGGATTTTGTATGGTATACATTTTATTCTCACTTTTCCTTGGATTTATTTATACCTATCTCTGTTTTCATCTTGGAGGGATTTATACTTAAAGACTTTATTTTTTGTTTCTTTGTTTCTAGAGCAATTTTAAATTCACAGGAGGGATCCCTGGGTGGCGCAGCGGTTTGGCGCCTGCCTTTGGCCCAGGGCGTGATCCTGGAGACCCAGGATCGAATCCCACATCGGGCTCCCGGTGCATGGAGCCTGCTTCTCCCTCTGCCTATGTCTCTGCTCCTCTCTCTCTCTGTGTGACTATCATAAATAAATAAAATAAAAATTAAAAAAAAAATAAATCCACAGCAAAACTTAGAAGAAAGTACAGAGATTTTCTGTATATCCCCTGCCCTCACATATAACCTCCTCTTTTGTAAACATCCTTCACCAGAATGGTACTTTTCTTATAATTAATAAACTGTCACATTGTAATTATCTATAGTTTACATTTGGGTTTAGGGCAGCTCCGGTGGCTCAGCGGTTTAGCGCCGCCTTCGGCCCAGGGCGTGATCCTGGAGGCCTCGGGATCGAATCCCACGTCGGGTTCCCTGCATGGAGCCTGCTTCTCCCTCTGCCTGTGTCTCTGCCTCTCTCTCTCTCTCTCTCTCTTTCTCTGTGTGTGTGTGTGTCATGAATAAATGAATAAAATCTTTTTAAAAAATCATTACATTTGGGTTTATTGTTGGTGTTGTATATCTAAGAGATTAGACAAAAGTATAATGACATGTATCCATCATTATGATATTACACAGAGAAATTTCACTGCCCTAAAATTTCTCTGTGCAGTGCCTATTCATCCCTTCCTTCCCCTCACACTCTGGTGACCGCTGATACTTTTATTATCTTCATAGTTTTGCCTTTTCCAGAATATTATATAATTGAGAAGTCAGGTAGTATATAGCATTTTCTGGTCAGCTTTTATGACTTAGTAATATGCATCTAGTTTTTCTCCATGTCTCTGCATGTCTTGATTTTTTAAAAAGATTTTATTGTTTATTTCAGAGAAAGAGTGAGCAAGAGAGAAAGAAGGAATGGAGGGAGGGATGGAGGAAGGGAGAAAAAGGTTTCCTGCCTTGCAGAGAGCCCCACATGGGGCTTGATCCCATCTTGAGACTCTAGGATCATGATTCAAGCTGAAAGCAGACACCCAACCAACTGAGCCACCCAGGTGCCCATAGGGCTTGATTTTTTTAAAATTAATTAATTAATTTATTAATTAATTTATTTATTTTATTGGAGTTCAATTTGCCAACATATAGCATAACGCCCAGTGCTCATCCCATCAAGTGCCCCCCTCGTGCCTGTCTTGATTTTTTTTTTTTAAATCACTGAATAGTGTTCCACTGTCTGGATGTACCACAGTTTATTTTTTTATTTTTTCACTCACCTACTAAAGAATACCTTTGTTGCTTCTAAGTTTTGACAAATATGAATAAAGCTGGTATAAATGTTCATGTATAGGTTTTTGTATGGACATAAGTTTTAACTCCTTTTGGTATATATCAAAGAGCATGATTTCTGGATTGTACAGTGAGAGGATATTTAGCTTTACAAGAAACTGAAAAACTGTCTTCCAAAAGTGACTATATCATTTTCCATTCCCACTAACAGTGAATGAGAGTTCCTGCTGCTTCACATCCTTCTCAGCATTTGGTACTGTCAGGGTTCCAGATTCTGGCCATTCTAATAGATGTGTAGTGGTATGTCATAGTCGTTTTAATTTGCATTTCTCTGATGACATATGATGTGGAGTATCTTTTCATATGCTGATTTGCCATCCTTATATATCCTTTGGTGACGTGTCTGTTAAGTTTTTTGGCCCATTTGTAAATTGAGTTGTTTGGTTTCTTTATTGTCAAGTTTTAAAGTTCTTATATTTTTTGAATAACACTCCTGTATCGATGTCTTTTGCAAATATTTTCTTTCCATCTGCGGCTTGTCTTTTAATGTTCTTGACATTTTTCTGTTGCAGAAAAATGCAGAGCAGAAGTTTTTCATTTTAAATAAGTCCAGCTTATCAATTATTTCTTTCATAAATTGTGACGTTGATATTGTATCTAAAAAGTCATTGCCATACCCAAGATCGTGTAGATTTTCTTTGATGTTAGCTTCAAGAGTTTTATGGGTTTTGTTCTATATTTAGGATTATTATCCATTAGAAGTTCATTTTTGTGAAGAGTGTAAAGTCCATGTCTATATTCATCTTTTTCCATGTGGAATTTTTCAGTTTTTCTAGCACCATTTTTTGAAAAGACTATTTTTGCTCCATTGAATTGTCTTTGCTCCTTTGTCAGAGATCAGTAGATCATATTTATATGGGTATGTTTCTGGGATTTCTATTCTGTTCTATTGATATATTTGTCTATTCTTTCACCAATACCACACTGTCTTGACTACTATAGTTTTATAGTAAGCATCAGTTAGCATCAGTCCTCTGACTTTGTTCCTTTCCATCAATATTGAGTTAACTATTCTGGATCTTTTTCCTCTCCATACAAACTTTAGAATCAGTTTGTTAATATCCACAAAGTAATTTGCTAGCTTTTTAATGGAGATTGCACTGAATATCTACATTCATTTTTAGGGTGATTTCATCATATGTATCAGTTAGCTGTTACTGCATAACAAGCTATCAAAATTCAGTGGCTTAACTCAATAAGCATTCAATATACAAATAATAGACTATAGGTCATTTGCTGGTTCTTCAGGTCTAGGCCAGATTGGTTCATCTCAACCAATTGGTTCATCTCAAACATGCATCTGAGGTCAGCTAGTGTGTTATGTAAAAGCTGGCTTTCCTAGGATACTCCTTATACTTCTGACACTGGCTGGCTGCTGGCTGAGGTGCCAGCCCAAGTTTATTCTCATAATGAGTATCAACAAAGGATGCAGAACTATGCAGTGTCTTTTGAGTGTAAGGCTTAGAGCTGCTGTATCATGTTCTATGAGTAAAACAAGTCACAAGGTCAGCCCATATTCAAAGGGTAAATAGATTCTACCTCTTATTGGGAGGAGCTATAAAAAAATCACATTGCAAAAGGTATAGATGCTCTGAGGAATAAGAACTGTGAAGATATGTATCTGTGTGTGTATATACCACACAATATATTTTTAAAGATATTTCTAATAATTTTAACAAAGTGGGAAAAATAAGTTAAATTAAACATAGGCAAGTACATAACCCTTCTTCTATGATGGCTCTTCTTGTCATGCAGTTCTCAGAAAATCTTTCCCTCTCTCTCTGTCACTAAATTAGAACTCATTCAAATATCCTTTTATATTATCTTAAAATACTTATCATTATATGAAATTATCTTGTTTTCTTATTTCCACATAGATTTAGTTTTCCTACTAAAATATAAGTTTCACAAGAACAAGGACCTTCTAATGCTTGTTCACGGATAAATCTACAGCAACTAAAACAGGGCCTGTTATACAACAGGTATGAAGGGGACCAAATCCATATATAGTTTTAGCAGTCTATGGGGTTCATCTCCTTCCTTTTCTCTGATGCCAGGCAGTAAAGCCAGCTCACCTAGACCAAGACAGTCAGTTTATGGAGAGATAGTAGGGCTTTTGAGTGATATTAACACTCTTCCTAGGGCTCTCAGTATGCAAACCTTAGCCTTTAGTATATATACTCCCCAGCATTGCTTTGGGGTCTGGAGGTTCTTTGTTCCATGTTTTGTTACTTAATGAAACTAGTTTTCTACCCTCCTGTTATGGACTGAATTGTGTCCCTTCCAAAATTCCTAACCACTAGTACAGGAGAATGTTATTGCATCTGGAGGCAGCATTTTTTTTAAGTTAAAAATGAGGTTATTAAGGTCAGACTTAATCTAATAAAACTTGTGTCATTTTAAGAAGAGATTAGGATACAAACATGCATAATGGGAAGACCATATGGGGACACCAGAAGAAGGCAGCTATATATAAGCCAGGAGGAGAGGCCTCATAAGAAATTAACTCTCCTAACATCTTGATCTCAGACTTCTAGCCTCCAGAATTGTGAGAATATAAATTTCTATTGCTTAAGCCCCCTGATTAAGTCACATGGACTGTGATACTTGGTTGTTATGGTAGCCCCAACAAACTACAACACCCCTTTCAGACCAACACACAAATATGGAGGTCAGCCTGAGAGTGATGATCTCTCTCTTAGAGCGTTCTTTGTTGTGTGTTCAGGATGCTGGCATAAACATGCTCCTGAGGAACAGTTATAAGAAATTCTATACTTCTCTCTTATAAGTTACCACAACTAATGAACTTTGTTGTCAACAACATCACCTGTTTTAGGAGCATGGATAATTTTGCATAATAACATAGATGTTTAATATATTTTAATTGGATAGATAAATAGATGAAACTGGTAATTGATTATGACCATTCTGATATGTGAAAATTGATCAAGACAATGGATAAGAAATTTGTCACCCCTACCAAAAGTAATATTTACTTACTTGAATCCTGATTTGTTCTATCCTATAAAAAGACATGTTTGATTTATGCATCTAATGAAACTTGCACTGAAGCAGAAGAGTAATAACTCTGCATGAATTCAAAAAAATTGTTTCATAGGATAAAATTGAAGGAACTCAAACCCTACATTTATTAGAAAATGATAGATAATCCTAATAGATAATATAATGCTAGTATCATAAATTAGGGTTTTTTGGAAAGGCACAAATCAGATAAAATGTTTCCCATAGGATTAGTCAGTGAACTAAGGGGAAGTACTGAATCAAAAATGTACAATGGAGTAAAAGATATAAATTAAAGAAGAACATACATTCTCCATGCTTAATTTGCAACAAAATTACACACCCTAAAATGGAATAGTGAACTCTTATTAGTTATGAGACTAAGTAGAAATAATAATGAGGTATTATAGAAATGAGGGTTTTTTAAAGATTTTATTTATTTATTAATGAGAGACACAGAGAGAGAGAGAGAGGCAGAGACACAGGCAGAGGAGAAGCAGGCCCCATGCCGGGAGCCCGATGTGGGACTCCATCCCCGGTCTCCAGGATCACGCCCTGGGCTGAAGGCGGCGCTAAACCGCTGAGCCACCCAGGCTGCAGAAATGAGGTATTATAGAAAAGTACACACACACACACACACACACACACACACACACACACACCAGAGAGAACAAAGAACTATCATTGGAATTCCCCAGGAATAGACTATGAACTGGAAAGTTGCATGGAGGAATTTTACTAAGCAATGTTCTTTGGAGCAACATCTATGAGGGAATGAAGGAAACAAAGATGGGCTGTGCGAGAAATTAAATTGGTATTTAGCCACAACAAAGGCCTCAAGTGATCCCCTGGAGAGCTATGGGACAAGGATGATCCTTTAGAGTTGCTTCCCTTTGACAAAAAGAGTCAGAAATTTGATCTTCTCCTAGACCACTCATTGGATATAGCTTCCCATGGTGAGGAGACATAACCTTAGAAGGGAAGCTCCTTTGGCTGAGGGAAAGTTCTCACTAGGGACTCAGGTTTGAACCTCAGCAGGCATCACTCTCAGCAGCTTTGGCATGAGTGCCATGGTTCTAATAGAGATCTGGACAGGGTACACATCACCTGTGATAGTCCATCCCTTGCACTATTAATTGTTACTTGCTTCTTAAATATGTTAACCTAATCAGGGAATATCTCCTCCAAGGTTCAATTTGGTCTTCTTTGCTGGAGAAAGTTGTAAGAGAAAGGGTACTGGAGTAAGCTACAGCTTGTGTTGCTGCTAGTCATAGAGCTGCAACCAATACTCATCTTCCTCTTCTATTATCCATTCTAGACTTCTTATCCATCACAAGCAGTATTCCTAGTCTACATAGCCTGAATGATGAATTGACCCCTACTCTCATTCCTGAGAGGTTTAGAGCTACCGGTCTCTATGCCCTTATCAGGTCTGGAGAGCTTCTCCATGGGGATGGCATTTCAAAGGAAAGGTTTGGTGAGCTACCTGAACGCCAAATACAGTGATTTCTCCCTTATTTACAGAAGATATATTCCCAGATCTCCAGTAGATGCCTAAAGCCATGCATAGTGCCAACCCTATATATACTATTTTTCCCTATACATACATACCTAAGATAATTTATAAATTAGGAACAGTAAGAGATTAACAATAGCTAATGGTAAAACAGAGTGATTATAACAGTATACTGTAATAAAAGTTATGTGAATATTGTCTCTTTCTCTCCCAAAATATCTCATTGTACTATACTCATCCTTCTTGTGATCATGTAAGATGATAAAATGCCTACGTGATGATATCAAGCAAGATGAATGACACAGGCATTGTGACATAGCATTAGGCTACTATTGACCTTCTGACTACATGTTAGATGGAGGATCATCTGTTTTCACACCATGGTTTTACTACAGGTAACTAAAGCCACAAAAAGTGAAACTCCAGATAATGGAGGACTACTGTATATTCTGTTTGCCCTTATTATATAATAGCAATCCTACCTACTTCTGATATTCAGAGTCACTAACTCTTAAAGAATGACCCTTCTCTTCCTTGCCTACCGGTTCTTTGGCCCAAGAAGTTCAAAGGGATGGCTGGTAGTCATTGCTTAAAATTTAATGGCGCTCTGTTTTGCCAATTAGTAAATTTCCCCCACAGGAAGAAGAGGTTTTATCCAACAAAGCCTAGAGGTAAGTGGCTGAAACATACAAATTCCCCAAGAGTGTCATTGGGAGCAATAAGCTGGCCAATTCTATTTCCACATTTGATTCTCAGGCTATGGATTCTCTCTGTTTGGAGACACAGAACCACACAATTGTCACTAATTTAGTTGAAAATTAGATACTGTATTCTGGAGGGAGGATAGTACCCCATATCACAGGATATCTGCCTCTTCAAAAATCTGTTCCAGACCCTCCAGCTTCTGAATAGTGTGATATGTATCAGAACAAATGGATGAGTTCTCTGTCACATTTCCTTTGTTGCAAATTTCATCCCTTAGTCCAATGTGGATCAAATCCTCTGGGACCCCTCAGAGTGGTACTTGCTCAGGCAATGTGAGCAGGAAAGAGAAACACATACCTGAAATATATATGTTGGTTCCATTCAGTATCAATTGCTGCCCCTTCCAGGGTGGAACAAATAGGTCATAATCAACTTGCCACAAATGGCTAATTGGTCTTCTCAAAGAACAGAGTGCTCTAAGGAACTCAGCATTGATCTCTGTCTCTAGCCAATAGGACATTCAGCAGAGAATTAACTAGATCAGTCCTGGTGAGTGAAAGCTCATGCTGTTGGGCCTATTCACTGTCTCTTTCTCTGCCACAATGGCTAATCTGTTTATGTGCCAATCGCACCACTACTGGAATGGACAATATTGGAGCTACCTGGCATATGTGGCCAAGCTCTTCCATCTACATCATTAGTGCCTCTCTAGATCAATGCTGTACAATAGATGTTAAACATGTGATCCTAAGACCTCACATTTTATTCCCACTCCCATAGGTAGCTCTTCATGACTTCACAAGATGTCTTTATCCTTGACACACCAATTTTGATCCTTCAAGGCCCGTGAACAACCAGTGAAGTCATTCACCACTGCTCTTGAGTCTATATAAACTCTAACTAGCTCTTTTTCCATACAAAGTAGATTACCAATAATGCCTCACATAGTTCTTATCATTAAGAGTATTTTCCCTCATTGTCATTTTCAGGATCACATCAGTGCAGCAGCAGTTCGTTTTTGGTTTGCACCAAATTACAATACTGACCTATCCATGACTTTTTACCTTTTTGTTATTCAGTTAGATGATCAAACCCTCTCTGCAGTCACAGGTGTGAGTAATGGACTAGTACCTGTGCAGTAGTGGTATATGACATAGGGGATTGAGATTCTTGCTCAAAGGTCTTATTTGTGCCTTCTGGCATAGCTTGTGTGTGATCCAAGTTGTATTGCATCCACCTACCAAGATTTATTGCTAGACCTGCATGATCCTATGACTTACTGTGTCTCCTACCTCCCAAATTTTTATGGGCACTTCTGGATGCATGTTCACTTGATGTCACATGGTCAGCTGCATATTTCTAATGAACAGTGCTTTGAACAGTATATAACTCTCCATTGAAAAATGCAAGGTCAAGCCTCCAGAAATCTATTTGGTCTATGGTAATTCTATTAGAGGATTATTTGATATAAACTCTACATATATTTTTTCCATCACAGGTATATCTAATACTACAGGATCTGATGGATTGTATGACTCTAGCAGAAGATCTGTTGATACTGCAACCTGGACTGGCTGCAGAACACTTTTTTTGGTCTGATCCCACTCAGAGATGGTAGCCTCATGTACCTCTGGGCAATGGGTCAGAGCAATATTTCTAAGTTGTAGAAAATGCTATCTCTAGATCTCAAATCCTTAGCAGTCATTATGTTTGTTTCTTTGTCCCTTAGAGTTGGAGGATGAGTTGCAACAATTTGTCTTTTACTTTATATGTTTGGTATACCTCAGACAACAAAACTCCTTAAAAGCTACAATAATGTGATGGCTCCCTTAATTGTCACATGGTTTATCTTTCTACCTCTGGAGTAAACGTGTCTTACCAAGACCTTCAACACACTTGTCATTTATTTTGCTCTTAGAATTGCTTTTTTAAAATAAGCATCTTTATTGTCCTTTGCTATTAAGGGACCCCTGACAACCATACCAACCTTGCCCTTTTGGATATAATTGTGCCTACCTTGTTTTTGGTGGTTAAGTTCTACCACCTGTCTTCTCTTATTTCCTATCATATCAACCCATTGTTATTAGGGAGCCTAGATCTGTAAGTACATCTCTACCATCATCTCTGGTGTTCTGAGTTCAATCACCATTGGGCTTCCCTATGATGTTGGTTCTCTTCCCACCAGCACACACTTCATAGCTTGAGGAATCAAAGTGTCTTCTATACCATCCACTAGCATGGATAGCTAGTGGATTTTCTAGTTTTTCATAGTATATCCACTCGTTAATGCCCACTTATCTGAGTTTTTATTGCTTTCTTCCACCATTCTCACAGAATTCTGGCATTCCTACTTAGTATGAACCTTAGCTTTATCTAAGCTTTCAACAGTTAACCTAGAAAGTATATTGGCACTGTCTCCAGGTATCTTTTCCAGGTAGTTAAGTCCTATGCATGGGAAGGTCCTCAATAAATCCTCTCTTATACAACTTTATGTTCTGTTCCTCCCTCTACTTTGATCCAGCCCTTTTGCATCCAGCCCCATACATTTTCTTTTAGATGTTATGTTGTGTGTGTTCTATAGCCTCATTCAGAGTAGAGTCTATTTTCTACTTTAGCAGATCCAGCTGTGCCTTGATGAGTTACGCTGTGACTTAACCTTAGTTATTTGTCTGTTGGCTACAAGGGAGATGATGGTAGACCCTGACAGGGGATGTAAAGGACACATGTTCTCTTGCAAGGCATAGGCCCTTGCATCATCTTCAATCATTGCAGCTTTAGCATGGGGGAATGAACCATATCTGCACTTCTAAGACAGTCAAGGAAAACTAGGGACTCAAGATTGTCAGGTGCATCAAAAAAGATGTCTCCCTTTTCAAGTCTGTGTCTTTTTCTTATCAGTTTGGTATCCTTGGCATAATGACTTTCTGAATTTGGAATTTAACCTTCTCTGGGGCCCTGGTGCCCTTCTAATTAAGTTCTGAGTCTGATCCTCAGCTTTTCTTATCCTTGGATTCCAGAAAGTCAGACTGTTTAGGTTCTCAAGAAAGGTACAGGAATTTCACACTTGACCCCAAATGGGTAATTAACCACCCTAAGTGCTTAATTTTCTTTCTCTAATATGTCAGTAGCACTCAGCATGGGTCATTATATTCTATAGACCTATTATTACTAATCATCCTAAACATCCCAAATCCCTGCCTCTAAAATCACTGCACTCTTTTCTTTTACATCTCATCCCAACTCAATACTGGTGAAAGTTTTACAATTGCACCACTACAATATAACAGCTAAAATAGAGGCCTTAGCTCATCCCATGGAAAGCTCTTCAGTTGATTTGGCTCTTAAAATGTTCCAATTCAAAAAAGAAGGCCAGGTCTTTGAACCTCATCTATCATTAAGCCATTTCATGTGAGCTTCCATTTGGGAGTGCACATAACTTCAATGAGGCTGTTCCCTTCAACTGCTGGCAATACTGTGTAGGGACTCAGTTGTGAACCACTGACAAGCAGCAACACTTTAGCAAACTGAGGGAATGAGTCCCTTGGAATCTGGGTGGCACATCATGACATCCACTATGCAAAGTTATTAGTAAATATGCATGAGCTGAAATCCACAGTGACACTAAATAAATTTAGCAGTGCAACATAATAAATAAATCTGTTTTCAATAGAAAAAATGTCATATGAGTAGTTTGGAACAATAGTAATGTTAATACTAACCTGGAAAACATAGGAAATAGGTTTCAATAAAGTCTTACAAGGTATTGAAGCATCCTATATTAGACTTTGTAAAAAGCACCCTAGACTTATAAAAAATATCCTGTTGGGAGAAATCTTATATGGTGATAAAAAAGAAATCCAACAATCCCACAGAACAAATCATAGAGTAAGGGAGTCTTTTTAAAAATCTTTATTGTATAATTAAACTCTATCCATTTGTCTCTGTTCCTCCTTGGAATGGATTTTTTTTCAAAAAAAAGTAGATTAATCCTCAATTTCTCTTTCTGCCCAAAGGGTTATTAATTTTTCTATGGCAGCAATCAAGGGAAAATATTACAAAAGAAAGTTACTCACATCAAAGTATAAAGGTACTGAAAACCTGTGCCATAGGTAAGGTATACAATAGGCAATGACATTCCTGCACACTAATAGATGTCCACTGGATTGTGAATTCTTTGAGAGCAAGGATTATGTCATTTATCTTTGTATACCAAATGCCTTCCACAATGTCTTGCAAAGAAAAATGCTTGATAAATATTCTGTGAGGGAGCTGATTAATTACAAAATTGAGGAATATCAATTTTGTGTTTACACTCAAAATTCATTCAAGTGTCTAGTAAATGAATCATCTGAGATTGAGAACATTTTAAATAAAGTTGCAAATGCAAAGAGTATCCTCATGGACTTCTATTATGGGAATTATATAGCTTATTAAAGGCAGTTTAAAGTAATTTTTCTAAAACTGGGTATATGGTAGCCTATGTTACTCAATAAATACAGGACAAGACACTGCTAGGTGTTAGGAAGTAGGATAAATAATACACAATACCTTCCTCCAAGGAACTTGCAGTTTTCCAGTGATAGTAGCATTCAAGTGAAAACTAGTTATGATCACCAAGATAACATAAGAATTAAATAGAAGTATGTAGCTGAGATTGGTAGTTCTTACTCAGCTATAGATTCTCCCTCCTTGATAACAGAACCCAGTTTTTAGCTGAATACGCAGCCCCCCAGATTATTCCCCAGCCTCCTTTGTAGCTACAGTAGCCATGTGTCAATAGTCTGAATGTTTGTGCCCTCCTGCTATAAAAATTCGTGTATTGAAATCCTAAACCCCAAGGTGACAGTGTTGGAAAGCAGGGCTTTTGGGAAGTGATTAGCACATGAGAGTTGAATTCCTATCTATAAATGGTTTTAGTGCCCTTATAAAAGAGGCCCCAGAGAGCTCCCTCATCCCTCATACCATGTGAAGACACAGTGAGAAGATGGCCACCTGTAAAACAAAAAGACACTCTTCACTAGACACTGAATCTGCTAATGCTTGATCTTAGACTTCTCAGCCACAATAAATGTCTGTTGCTTAACCATCTCAGGTGTACTATTTTTGCTTTAGCAGCTCAAGCTAAGACACCATGTGACCAATATCTGGTAGATGGAATGTAAGCAAGTAGTCTGGGTGAATTCCAAGAAAGTCTTTTTAAAAAGAGCTCTTTCTCCCCTGCTCAGAATGGGAATATAATGGTCAGAGTTCTAGAAGCTTCTTGCACCATGAGGTACCTTAGAGGAAGAAAGCCACATACTGAGAACAGCAACTGGTAAACAGCTTGAACCCCTGGTGATTACCAGAGCAACTACACTACTGATAGAATGGAGCATCTGTCTTGCTCACACCACTTCAACTTGTTTATATTTGTTGGTATGCTTTATTAAGTAAGGGCAAACTGAATCTAGTGGATACTACAGAAATGAAAATCAGTCATTCGCTCTTTGTAGGAGGACTGGGAGTTTTAAGGAAGAAGTATCTTTTGAGTTAGACCTAACAGAATAAGAAAAATCTGTCTTTCTAAAATTTTAAACCCAATTTTTACCATTAGCCTGAAAAAAAAATAGAGATGTATGTTGAAATATTTGTGTCAGAATCAATTCCAAAGGCATACTTAGTAATAAGAGCTATATTTATTGAGGTTCAGTTGTTCCAGGCTCCCTATTTAGCTATGGATATACTAAAAATTTTCTTTGAATCCCTGAAATGAAAGCCATAACTTATTTGTCTGTAAAAGACAAAATTATCAGAAAGCAGATGATAATTTTAAACACACACCTTACAAATATACATGAGCCAATTATACTTTCAAAATAATTAATTTTCAGAGCAGAAATATATAAGTATATATTTTCATGTGTATATGAAAATGACCTACTTGATTCCACTAAATATGGAGTGAATTATTTTGGTATCATACTAAATACACAATAAACTGTAGAGCAGAGCCTTCTGTAGTTACCAGTGCAAAACCAATAGAAAAGTATATGAAAAAACTTTCACTCTGTTGACACTAACTTATAGACTGCAGCAATTTTTGCAAAATAGGTTACTGTCTTCCTTGACATATATTCCCAAATATATGAATATATAGGTTGACATACATTGCTGGAAAGAGGGCATGTGGTATTTGGAAGAGGGGAAAAGAGAGTATTGGGGAGCTATCACAAATCATAGAATATTGTAACTAACATAACTGTGTCCTTAGAAAGAACCCAGGAGTGAATATCTTCATAGAAAGAAATGATGTTTCTGTAATTTTTTGAAATTGTCAAAACTTACCAAAACCTGTGAAGAGTCTCTTACCCTCTTGTAAGCTAACAGGTTGCAAGGTAACCAAGGTTTGATATATGCTGGCAGATGACCCAAGACTCCTGGGTCAGAAACAAAGGATATTATTACTACTGACAAATCCCATGGAAGCAATGAGGAATGGGGACAGGATGATACTGTATACACAGCAGACTGGTGTCACAGAACCCAAATTTTTTATAAAATGCTCCAAACTTTCCTTGGACAATGAGGAGAATGTTGGTTTTATATGTATATTATATATACATATGCATATATATTATATATATGTTGCTTTATTACAGTGGACAGTAAACAAATCTGTTCTGTGCTGAACAGAGAGACAGTATCTCTATCTTCCAAGCTCTATAAAAATCCTTGAGAAGATAGGATTATCCTTGATAATCCTTGCTTATCTTCTTATTATATGCAGAAATGTAAGGAACCCAGGGAGAACTGTGTCTCAGAGAAATACGTTGCCCATTGGGGCAACATGACAAAACCAAGTTTTTGGGAGAGGAATGAGACTAGCAAGTATAAGGAAATGAAAGGAGGCCAGGAGATCTATATCTAGAGCAGGTTAAGGACGAACAGAACAAAAAGGCAAATCATATTGGGACTTTTAATCCACAGGAAAGAAGTGGGTTTTATTCTGAAAACAAAGAGAAGTCACTGTTTTCCAGCAAAGGCAGATCACTTTATATTTTTAAAATATTGCATTTAATATGTTACAAGGGAGTTTGCTTGAAATTCTTTCCCTCTGCCCCTCTCCCTGTGCATGCATGTGTGCTCTTTCTCTAAAAATAAATAAATAAATCTTTAAAGCAAACAGAAAGTATATTACACATATTGGTCACATAGTACAAAGTTTCAGTTAGTTATACAAGATGAAGAAGTCCTAGAGATCTACTATACAGCACAGAGCCTGTAGTTAACCATACTGCATTGTATAATTAAGATTTTATTAAGAGTGAGGATCTTATGTTAAGTGCTCTTATCACAGAATAACAATAGTAAATAAGGAGAGAGGAGAAAGCATTTCAGGGATGGGGAAAAAATATGACAATGACTTCTGTGCTATGTGGGGAATGCATCATACAGGAGGAGCAAAAACAAGAATAACACCAGGCAGACTAGTTATGAAGGGCAACGATGATTGAGGCAAGAACTAGCACAGTTGGGGGAGATGGAAAGAGAAAAAGTCTGTATCTATTCTGAAGATGGAAGTGATGGAACTCAGTGATGAATTGGGTATGAAACAATTAGATGGGTAGTTGGCTATATAGGATATATCAGGAGCTAGATTAGAGCAGGAGAAATCTATTTGGAAGTCATAGGGAATATGATATGTAAGATACGGGAACAGATGTGGATGCTGTGTACAGAATAGAATAAGGGAACGTTGTGGCAAAGGGAACCTTGTGGAACCTTGTGGCAAATAGAATAGAGAAGGGAACCTTGTGGCAATAGAATAGAGAAGGGAACCTTGTGGCAAAGGCAAACCATGTGGCATACCACATGATCAGATAGGATCTGACAAGAAGCAAGAAAGGGAGCCACTGATTAGGTATTCAAGATATTCAAAATTCAAAATAGTTTGGGTGTCATGGAAACAGAGTGGAGATATTTCAAAGAACTATGTCTAAAGCATGTGAGAAGTCAGGTAACACAATGTCAGAGAAGTGCCCACTAGATTTGGCAACATGGGATTTTTTTTTTTTTTGATGACCTGGGCAAGCTCAGTTCTACTGAAAGATAAGGTCAAAATAAGAGTGGATTTAATTGTTTGTACCACTAGAAGAAATTGTAATTATGTGACAAGAGAGAGGTATGGCAATCACATTGCAATACAAGTCTATCAAATCAGTATATCATACACCTTAACATGCATTAATGCCTCCTCTATGTTATGTATATATTATCCAAAACAATGCAAAGGTGTTAAAGTTTATGAATTGACATCCAGGGGGCATTTCCACTCAATACATAATGGAATATTTATTATAACATAGTCCCATCTATTTTATCACTAAAGTAAGAGATCTTAGTAGTGCCTTTCACCTCAGTATACAAAGGCTGATATGTAATAGGCATTTAATAAAGATTTTAAATGAAACAGACAAAAGGGTGGATTAAGGAGAAAACCATAAGCGAGTAGATGAGGGCTGGGGAATGATGAGCACAGAGAGCTCCTTTCTGGAGGTCTGCTCTGGCACACAGCAGAGGAATAGGGCTCAATGAGTATATGAAGTAAAAGAACTTCTAATGGGAGGTGGTAGAGTACATGTTCATATTTTGGAAAAGATCCAGAAAGCACCATGATGCTGGGGCTCTGCGTGGAGGTCAGTCTTTGGAAAGGCAGAGAGGACAGGTGGAGAAATTTATATTCCAAAGGATCAGAGGCAATTATTTCACAAAATAGGAAGGTAACAGTAAAATCTGTACATAAGGGAAATTATATTTGTATTTTGGCAGGAAAAGGAAAAAAAGCTCTACTCTAATAAAACTCCATTTTTTCAATAAAGTATGGTCCTCATGTTTTTTCTTATGAAATGCCTTATTCTCCCAGTGAAAAATAGGGGTCAGGAGTTGAATGTACGGGTGAGCGAGGAATAGAGACTGTTGGGAGGATGAGAAGAGAAATATAGAAAAAATAAACACACTAGCAAAAATCCTTTTAGGAGGTTATGATTTTGTTTGTTCCTAAGGAATAAGCAGGAACAATACTAGGAAGGTTTGACTACAGAACATATTGAGATTATAGATCAAAGTCGGGAGGAATGAGAAGGCCTTGATAACATAAGTTGTGGCTACTAAGCCTTTGCTGCACTAGGTTAAGTGCCTAGTGCATACTATCATAATTTTCATAAATCATGAGGAAGGGATGATTTTCCCATTTTACAGATGAGAGGACCAATGTTCAAAAATGTGAAGGAGTTTTTTTGAGGTGGATCACAACCAGTAAATAACAGAATTTGGATTCAGAATCAAGTCTGGTCTGACTCAAAAGCTCATGTTCTTCTCATAGCAGTGGGGAGCCATGAGACACTTTTATTCAAGGAAGGTATGTGAAGAGATCTCAGTTTCAGGATGGTACTTTTTACGGAAGTGTGGATAAATTGGAGGAACAGAGACAGGTAGAACTGAGCCTTGAGAGTGCTGCCCTGGCCCAGTTCCTGTAAAGGTGTAACCATGGAGGGACAAAAATGAAACATATGTAGGTATATTAAGTAGATATTGAGGTTCCTTTCTGCCATATCCATTTACTTACTTCTTTTATTAAGATTTTATTTTAAAGTAATCTTTACTCCCAATATGTGACTCGAAACTATGACCCCAAGATCAAGAGTTATACACTGTACTGACTGAGTCCGCCAGTTGCCCTCATATTAATTTACTTCTCTTCTGCTACCAACAGCTCTAAAAAGGAGATGTTGGCTCCATTTTACTCTCCCTTTCCTTTTCACCTTCTGACTTCAGTGGAAGGGGCTGAGGGGGGTAGTGAAAAAAGGAAGGAATGGGAGGAGGACACATACAAAGCACTAAGGCAAGCTCAGCTGCATTGTCTCAGGAAGATTCAGGAATGAGTCAGTGTGAGTAACCTGAAGTAGCTCTGGGTATCAGAAGTGGGTGTGGGGGTGGGAGCAGAACATGGGCAAGACAACTCCACTTCAAATCCATCCTCCTGGATTTATGTTGCTTGAAAAACACATTCCCCTTTCAGGTTTTTAAACTTTGTGTGTATGTGAGAATGGTGAAAAACTGAAGAGAACCCTATCTGAAGACAGATGATCCAATATTAATTTAAAAACAATCACCTTATGTGGACATGGCCTCAATGTTCACCAAATGTTTGTAATAAACAGAAATGTTCTCCTAACAGGTGCAGTTGCTGCAATGAACATCACAGCGGGCACACACAGCATTTCCTCTACAGTTGGGCCATTGAAACAAAGTGCAGAATAATGAAAATCTATGACTGCTCAGATGTATTGGGAGAAAATCATTTGCCCAATGGTAATTGATGCTTACTGAGGACAGGAAACACAAGAAAAGTATTGTGATTCAGCCCATATTTCTGTTGCCACCTGTATAGCTACTCCACAGGCTGAATGGAAATAGAATGTGAATTTGTCTTTAGGGCAGTATATAATTTCATGTATTTTTTTTTTTTTGCCTCGGGTTTCCTTTTATTCTTTTTTCACTCGACACCTTTCTTTGATTTTTTTAAATGTGCCATGTAGTATACATTTATTTCCTTTTTCTCCCCCTCATGGTGTGGCAGAAAAAATCTCTGAACAGATGTTGCTTTAAGATTGCCAAACTCATTTTGCTTTTGATGTGCCATGCTCAAAGCTACTTTCTGGAGAACACGTTGGAAGAATGTACTCCTTGTTGTGTATTGTACATTTAATAGCAGGAAGACAGTTGGATTGCGACACCATTCCTGAAAATGCCAATGTCATTGAGCTTTCAAAAATGAGCTGAAAGAAAAATCTGGCAAAGGGTTCACATGATGAGACACAAAGGTTGCATTTATAAATCTGTTAATAGTTTTTAGAGACAGATGATCCAATATTAATTTTAAAATAATCACCTTATGTAGACATGGCCTCCATGTTCACCAAATGATTATAATATGCAGAAATTTAAGAACAATGCTATATTTAATATATATAATGCTATATTTAACATATATAGTGTTAAATTGTTTAAGGTAGGAAGAAATTTAACAACAACTCAAAGATGCAGTTTGATAAGCCTTAAAATTGTAATAAAGTGCATGAAAAAAATTACCAAAATAAAAACAATTAGTGGACAAATTTCCTCTAACCGGTTGGCAGTGAGACTTTGTAAGTTAGGTCTTCTTCCTCCTAAATATAAACACACCAACACACACACACATACACACTCCATACACACATACTTTCTTCCTAGCTAAACTGATATTTGACACTCAAAGCTATAATAAGAATCCAGCTGAAGGTAAGTACTGTATAAACAAGTGTATACATTGGTCTCTATCCTCTGTAGTGAAAAGTGGGAGGTTACACGGAGCCTTATTGAAATATAATGTATCTTTTAAGGGAGGCACTGCCAGCCTCGCCATTTTTAGCTGGGGAAATGCTGAAGTGATGGACAGAGAGTTGAGATATGGGGCTGGATTAAGAGTGCCTGCTAGTTTTATATAGAAATGTATTACATGCAGAAGGGACAGAAAATATTTGAATAAAAGTGGGTGATTATGGAATGCGGATCCCCTGAATGTCGGTTTCCTAAAAGTGTTAAAATGATATGAATATGCACTCTATTAGCTTGCTAGGACTGCTATAACAAAGCACTATGGACTGGGTGGCTTAACAGTAGAAATCTATTATCTCACAATCCTGGAATCAAGAAGTCCAAGATCAAGGTGTCAACACAGTTGGTTCCATTTTGAGGTCTCTCTCCCTGGCTTATAGATGGCTATCTTCTCCCTATGTGTTTACACAATCTACCTTCTGTTCTGTTTCTGTGTCTTGGTCTCTTCTTGTAAGAACTATTACACTGGATTAGGGATCTTCCCAAGGACATTAATTAACCTTAAGTATCTCTTTAATGACTTTATCTCCAAATGTAGGGCTTCAATGTATGAATTTTGGAAGGACACAATTTAGCCCATAAGCTAACACTGAACTCCTGTGTCCAGAATTGAGGGGTACACAGAAGTATTTGCTGGTCATTGTCTCTAAGGAGCTTAGAAATGAATGTGACACATAGTGCCTACAGATCCCTATAAGAAGCACTTAAAATATCCTTCACAGAGTGCTAGAGCATAAATGCTAAGGGAATACAAATGATCAAATAACCAAGTTGATGAAATCAAGGAATACACACAGAACATGTGACATTTGAGGTGTGAGTTGAAAACTGAGCAAAAACTGGACAGAAAAGGGTTATGAAGGCTATGGTAGGGAGGGACTATGACAACCTGTCAAAGACGGACATTCAGAGAGACATGGTCAAGGCTTATGACATCCCCAAGGAACCACCAAAACACAAGCAAATGAATTAGTACAAAAGTTGTTTAAATGCCTCCTCTAAGAGCTGTAATATAACCTAGACAATTAAGGGAAAATTTAAAATATGTATGAAATTCAACTTTAAGGTTGGGTCTGCATGGATTTTTGTAGCAAACTTTTGCCCCAATCTTACAGTCTAAACCCAGGAATCAAAATAAGACATCAGGAATTTCTAATTCTCCCAGAATTTGGAACAAAGATATTTTAAGTCAGAATTAGGAACAGACTAACACCATCATGTACTTATGTGGAAGCTGCTTTATGTACACAATATACTTATCTATTAGGGACTCTCAACTACAGTTAGATATGGCTTAGGAAGGTTTACAACATTTTCGCTCTTACTCATCTGAGAAGAGAATACTCAAGATCCAGTTGCTACATTAACCAGAAAGATAATTCTTTTAGTAATCATGGTGAACATGACCATGTTATGTGACTGTAAATCTTGTAAAATTATCAACTAAAAACATACTCATATTTTTAGGTTAAGTTATTTCAATTCAGTTTATTTCTCTGGCCATGATCAGTCACACAGTCCTTGGAACGCTATTCATGTAACTCAAATGGATTTCAGAGAATTAGAAAAGTGTAGGGCAAAAAAAAAAAAAAAAAAAAAAAAGAGAAGTGTAGGGCTTCACATTGATAAGTTATTTACATCTGATCCCTGCCTTAACTATGCATATTAATTCCCCATTCTAACTCGATCTCTCAAAAACCACAGTTTTTATTTATAGCAGATCTTATGTCAGAACACCCAGAGAAAAAAAAATGCCCAGTTACTGATGCCACATAAAAAACTACCTAATTATTTGTCTATTCTGAGGGATGCAGCTTCTAATTATTTGCTCCTTCTTGTGTCCATTCAATCTACAGATAGGAATAACTAAAGGGTCTTCTCATCAGGACTCTGTAAGGTGATAAAAAAAAAACAACAACAAAAAAAACATGTTGAGAAGCTCCGAGCACAACAAACCATTAAGGATATGTTGTAGATTCTGATATTCATCTCAGGTTCTCTTTAAAAAAATATATGGCTGAGGTAAAAATTTTGATGCTGGACATCTGGTTTTCCTGATCTCATACTATCTAAGGAAGGTGCAACCTTCCTGATTCAGGGCCATTTATTGAAGTCTTAGATTTTGAAAATGTACCTGCTTACAGTGTAGACTTTTGACTACTGGATGTTTACAAGATTTCTTCAGGATAACTTACTTTTATTTTAAAAACTCAGCCAATCAACATACTTGATGCCATGATATTGTGGTGCTCTTTCTCCTACCTAGCACACTGGATCTGAGCTCTTAGACCTGGCAACAGGGTTAGGTAAACAAAGGATACCAGGGAGTTGCAACAATGAGGGGCAAAGGATGACAGTTGCTGAAGAACCTTCTTTAAGATCTCTGTCATTTTATTTGTGCCTCATTAAACACATCACCAGAAAGATTATACCAGAACTTTAGTGTTTAATTGTCTTGCCTAAAGTGAAGGATCTATCCAAGCACTAAAGCTTAGTATATTATATTCAATAAGCACAGACTGTTTTGTTTTGTTTTGTTTTTTTAACTTTGGATATAAGTCTTGGTGCAATATGTAACCACAGACATTCCAGTTATTTTTGATGTTAGCAGAGAATCCCACCATCACCTAGGCTAGCCTCTAATTGTTTTTGCCCAAACACAGGACATTTTAAAATGCCTGTGTTAATGTGCTAATGAATATTTCAAATGGTATATGAAGATTATACACATGTCTACATGCACACAATTATGAAGTTCCAAACAGTGACGATAGTTGTTTCATTGACCAGAAAAGTAATGCTATCTTTCTAATTAACCAAATTCCAGAAATACATGGGTTTTATTTTTTTTAATTCACAAAGTTACTAAAAATAATTAGAGGTAAGTGCTATTTAACCATTAAGTATTCAAATCAACTATTTGAGAAAATGGAATAGAAAACGTAAGAAGATCCCAATTACCTATATAAATGGCCTTCTGATTTGTGCTATTATCCATTTTTTGGCAGCCATTATTCTAAAACTGCATTCTCACTTAAAAAATAAAGAAAGAAAAATGCACAGATGTGTAAGCTGAATTGCAGGGGAGCTGTGATAGCAGAGCTTCCAGTTGCTAGGGAAACCAGATCCTTTGTCTGCCTGTTTAAAGGGCTTTTTCCTTGGTAAACTGAGACTGGCTTTGTGACATTCAGTGAGAAATAAAAGTTGAAATTATAACATCTAAGCATATATGTATTAAATGAATGGTACAAAGTTCTACTTACAGACTATGAGCATTCATTATTCAGTCAGCACATTAATTAAATGATATCACTGTTGTTTATAAATAAAGATAACACTACTGGGCATAACTGAAAATATCAAAGCATTTCTAGATGTTGCTTTTATCCTACAAATGGTTAAAATTTATTTTTTCAGTGAACAAACATTTCTGAGTACCTGTTATGTGTAGGCATAGAATTAAGTGTGATATTCAAGGTCAATACTGAATTTTGCAGGGGCCTTCTTATACTTGCTACTCACTATGAAATAAAAGACAACCTAGAAGAATTCAGGGGCACATAAAGTCATTATGAGTCATACCCCCAAATGGGTCAAGGTCAAGTTAGGGTTAAGGTTAGGGTTAGAATTAGGTGTTGTCATTCCTATTTTCCAGGCAAGAAAGCAGACGGTCAGAAGGATTAAGTAACTGAACCAAGGACCCCTCTAATCACGTTGTGTATATTAGAGATTTTTCCAACTAGATGTATGACTTTTGAGAATATGAAGAATGACTTACCCTTGAAAAGAAAAACGATAAAAGACATTGCAATAACATCAATAAAATTGCTGACTGAATTATGACTTGTAAGTTAGCTTCCTGACTACATCTTATACAATGCTTGGATCACAGATTCAGTCTTCTCCACTCAAGACTAAATCCAGCCTTTGTATGTTGCTCTTCTCCTCCCATAATTCCCTTTGTATATCCTATTCGGTTTGTCCAGCCATCCCATAACTAATGCTTATTATCATTACATAGCCATGTAAATGATACCACCATTTTCTATATTGTTATGCTTCAAAATTCTTATTAAAAGAAAGCACAAAAAATATTACAAGCTGAGTTTCACATTACATAGACCTGCTCTCAAAAGATTAAAGCACCAAATAATTCCCCTCCATATGCTTTCTCCCCACTGGCCTTAAATTCCTTCATTCTCAGGGTGATGTCTTTCCATCCATAAAACTTTATTCTCCAAGCCAAAGATAGGCTTCATTTTGAATTCTTCATCTAAGATAAACATTATTTACATTGATAATTTGATTTTCTTATGAAGAAAAAAACTCTGTGTGGTTAAAGAGTACTATTTTTGTTATAGTCCATGCAAATTAAGTTTTACAATTGATGACTCAAGGGAAAAGAATAATGGTCCATTCAGAACAGAGGAATTTGCACCCCTTTGAAGACTTAAGTTTTGATTCAAATGGGCTTAGAGTTCTTGTGTGTGAGATCCAAACCATTTCTACCTGAGGGAATAAAAAACAGACATAAGGAAAGAAAAAGATAAAAGAAAGGAAAGTAATGGAAAGGAAAACCAGCTACAGGTCATATGTACAGTGGAGAAATTGACTTTATGTGGTAAATTATTTTTCTCTTTGTGCTATGTGACTTGGCAAGGAGAAAAGAGGTTATGAACGAGGAATCCAAAGGAAAAAATAGAAATATTTCTATGAATAACCTGTAATCAGGAAACTTTCATGTTTTCCTCCATGATTGGAAAGATCTGGAACATTGAAATATAATTCAGGCATGCAGAAGAATTGACAAGAAATATGAAAAGTCAACGTGAACTAATGCTCTCAAACCAGGGATTAAACTGGAGGAAATTAAACTGTATGAGACAGCAATTCATTAAAGTATAATTTGCAATAGTAGTTCATTTTAAGCATATTTGCCTTTCTATAAAATTTTCTGAAAATGTTTCACTTTTCTTATAACTGAATTATTTTAATAGAATGCTTATTTCTTAAATAAAGAATTATGATATGTATTTCCAAACAATAATTAAGCAGTAAACTATTACATTTCAGTTGGATTTACTATGGGTGTATAGTTGTTGTACCAGGATGTTATGGCACAAAATGTGCTGTCTAACCCCTGACAGCAAACCCTAATTATGGAACAATCAGAGTGGCATAAACTGCCTCAGGGGTACAAATTATTCAAATCCAAGACTATGAAGAAAAAACAAACATTACACAAATCAACTTCTGTTCTATAGCTGAAAATGTGTATAGTGTAGAAAAATCAGTGTGTAACACCTAACTGCAGCAGAACTATAAGGCATTCTTGGCCTCAGAAGGAATCATATCGCTGCACCTGGAGCATTTAACCTGTCAGAGTTAAAGATTCTCAAGGTCAAATTATAAGAGATGTATTTCTACAGCCATTTCCACCTGGCAAATTTCCAATACACTTTAAATTACTTGTAGGAAATGTTTTCTCATAATGAGCCGCCATTTATTGTGAACCATGAAGTGCTTTAAACATAAATTACAGTTAATAGTAACAACAATCAAAGTATAATTATCCTTAGCTTACAGATGTAGAAAATCTCCCTGTTTTTTCCTGTAAATAAGGAAGCAGCTCTGGTCCTGGAGATGGAAGATCCATTGTTCACTGTTCCCCCAGGGGCCACCACACAAGGTGAAGTCTGGTCAAAGCCTTCAGGTCCCACAGCAAGCCACTCCTTGCCTGTAGTTGTGTCCTATGGTATCACTGTGAAGTATAAGTCAGAGTAATCTGTGTTTTCAAAGCCCTCTTTTCATCCAAACAGTTCTGTGCACTCTCCTGATTTCTTGATCCATATCTTCACCGGGAGGTCTGCCCCCTTGGAAAAGCCTTGAAGTTTCTCAGTACTGGAAGCTCATTAAGCTTCTCTAGAAAAGAAACTATGGTGCTAGTGGGAGGTATAATTCAGAGTCTGTAGAAGCATCTGGGCTCTCTGTGGTGGTTTCTACAACTTTCCATTGTGAAACATGTAAATGTTCTGGGACTCAGGTTGAGACTTTCTACTTTCTGCTGTGGCGATATGAAAAACTGAAGAAGTGGTTATTGATATTGGACATCCTATGAACATATTAATGTCTCCATTTTCTGAAAACTAAGTTACCTTGGAAAAAAACACTTTGCCTTTTGGTGGAATTCTTGAGTTGACAGGAGTATCCTCTGGAATTCAGTTGTATCTTCACTGAAAAGGAAATACTGTCTTACTCTAAAAAAATTATCAGTAATTTTCTTACTAATGGAACAAGAATAAGTCTAGTCATACAGACAGATGTGCTGCCTCCACTTTTCCACTTACCACCTGACTGATCGTAGGAAAGTCCTCAATGTCAAGGGTTCACATCTGCAAAGTGATGTCTCCTTCACAGGAATGGTATTAAAAGATGTGTAGAATAGGAAAGAGTCTAGTATAGGGGCTGACATACCTTTTATATACATATGTATATAGCTTAACAATTAATATCATGTCTTGGTGGCTAGCCTTATTGTTTCAAACAATTGGAAAAGTTCATGGAGAACAAGCCATGCCTTATTCTTTTTTTCAAGTTTTTATTTAAATTCCAGTTAGTTAACATATGATAAAATTGGTTTCAGGTATAGAATTAGTGATTCATCCACTTACACACACCACCCAGTGCTCGATACAAGTGCCCTCCTTAATACCTATCACCCATCTAGCCCATCCCCCACCCACCTCTCCCCATCCACCCCAGTTTGTTCTCTATTGTTAAGAGTTTCTTATCGTTTGCTTCCCCCTCTCTCTTTTTTCCCTTCCCCATATTCATCTGTTTTGTTTCTTAAATTGCTGATATGAGTGAAATCATATGATATTGTCTTTCTCTGACTGACTTATTTCACTTAGCGTAATACACACTAGCTCCATCCACATCACTGCAAATGGCAAGATTTCATTCTTTTTGGTGGTTATACCACATCTTCTTTATCCATTCCTCAGTCATTGGACACTTGGGTTCTTCTCATAGTTTGGCTGTGGTTAATAATGCTGCTATAAATATCAGGGTACATGTGCCCTTTCAAATCACTATGCTTGTAGCCTTTGGGTAAATAACTAGTAATGCAACTGCTGGATCATAGAGTAGTTCTATTTTTAACTTTTTGAGGAACCACCAGTTGCATTCCCACCAACACTAAAAGAGGGTTCCCCTTCTCTGCATCCTCACCCACACCTGTTGTTAATTTTAACCATTCTGACAGGTATGAGGGGATAGCTAATCATGCTTTTGATTTGAATTCCCCTGATGATGAGTGATGTTGAGCATCTTGTCATGTGTCTCTTAGCCATCTAGACATCTCTTTTGGAAAAATGTCTGTTCATGTCTTCTGCCCATTTCTTAACTGGATTATTTATTTTTAGGGTACTAAGCTTCATAAATTAATTCTTTATAGATTTAGGGTACTAACTCTTCATTAGAAACATTATTTGCAAATATCTTCTACCATTCCATAGGTTGTCTTTCAGTTTTACTGATTGCTTCCTTTGCTGTGCAGGAGCTTATCTTGATGAAGTCCTAACAGCTCATTTTTGCTTTTGTTTCCCTTGCCTCCAGAGATGTATATAGTAAGAAGTTGCTATGGCATAGATTAATGGAACAGAATAGAAAACCCAGAAATTGACTCACAGCTCTATTGTCAACTAATCTTTGACAAAGCGGGAAAGAATATCCAATGGAATAAAAGACAGTCTCTTCAACAAATGGTATTGGGAAAACATACGACAACAACATGCAGAAGAATGAAACTGGACCACTTTCTTACACCATACACAAAAATCAATTCAAAATGGATGAAAGATCTTAATGTGAGACAGAAAACAATCAAGATCTTAGAGGAAAACACAGAGAACACGCCACATATTAAAACCCTTTAAAATCTCGTGAGACACCTAAGATCCTGCTGGATATAATACAATTACCAATAACCTACCAGTAATTGCCAAATCCAAACAAAAGACAGCACAACAACTCAGTCTTCCCTAATCACTGACATATGCCACGTTCCTTCTTCTACAACCCTTCCATGGACTCTGAGAAGTGACTCCAAAAAGTTATAGTGACATTTATCTGGGAAATTATTATAAGAGAAACTTGGAAAGGGGGAATTCAGAGAGCAATGTTAAACTGGCCAGGCTAATACTGTCAGGTTTTGGAGGAAAAATCAAAAGTAATCAGGTGTTTAAAAGTCTCCAAGACCTGGAGAAGGGTGGTGGAAGGGCAGCGCAGATGAACTTTCAGTATCATTTACGTGTGCCCACGGTAACGTCAGCCTCATACAGGAGGCTTCTGGGAGCACAAAATGAATCTCTTCCCTCAGAAACCTCTTTTGTTCTTATTAAACAAATTCCCCAATTAATCTAGTAAAAGTTGGCAATATTAATCACATTCTGAAAGATAGTATTAATAGCACTATTTTTAAGGAAATGAAGAACCTGAAGCACAACGATGTTGCTTTCCTTCAAAGTCACTGAAAAGTTGAGACTAGAACCCCAATGGTTTCAGTTTTCTCAGCCAAATTTCTCTTCATTAGTTTAGGTAAACACTATTACTATAGATAACATTAGTACTAGAAAAATGATTGCAAGATTTAAAAATATCCTTAAAGATTTGAATAGATACAATTTGGAGGGAATCAAGTATGTTTTCATGGTAAATATAATAACCAGATATAGGAGAATAAGAACTACTCTAAATCATGTAGCATCAGTATTACTAGTGTTTAAGGAAATACTCCTAATTCCAATGAGTTGGTTCATAGCAAACATATTTCCGTAATTAAATTTTTGCATATTTGTTTCAAAAATGGTTTTAAAAGATTATCAAGTAAATTGTAAAATTCTTTGTCATATTAAAACACACAAAAAAGTGATGTAATGAGCACTGGGTATTATTATATGCAACTGATGAATCACTAAATCCTACCTCGGAAACTAATAATGTACTATATGTTAATTAAATTGAATTTAAATCTTTAAAAAAAAATACAAAAAAAAGCTCTAAGTTTGTTAGCTGTTTTTCAGAAAGTTTTCATTTTATTTCAGAATCAATCCAATATACAGCACACTACCCTAAGCAAACTTATGAATAACACAAACTTCATTTCATATATGGGTGATTGTAATGTAATATATTTAAAATCAACTTTCAGCCATACTTCTTGCTTCTTTAAATAGAAAAAAGTCATAAACTATCTGAACCATAAATCAAGTATAAATGATAATTTCCCTTGATGTGTCATGATCCTTTCTCCCTCTAGGGGCTAACACAAATATAGGTTTAAAAGGAAGGGAGCTGTGAGGATTGAAGCGAAGAATGCAAGGCTGGAATTAAGCCTCACACGTTATAAAAGCGTAACTTTAAACTCCGCAACTCACTGACGACCACCTGCCCACACCACCACCACCACATCTTCCAAGGCATCAAGTTCACGTATGTACATAATGACAAGCCTTCCAGCTTATTACATTCTTGAAATGGGTGTAGAGTACAATTGACTATGACCGATAGAAGCTAATTAACTTCTCTGGACCACTTTGAACAAAGTTCCAGAGGAGTTGTGGGGAGGAAAGCCAAGTGCAGATTGGGTCACTTAATCCCCAAATCTTCTCAAACCCTTCAAAATCCACTGTTCTAAACAGGATAGAGCTAATATCTGTATATCACCATTTGCTCTCTGATTCAGGGGAACATCAAGAAGCACTTTCCACGAGCAGATGCTTTGCTGTTAGAAATTCATTGCAAAGACAGCTAAAATCCTGACCAAAAAAAAAAAAAAAAAAAATCACAGGAACACTATCAGCTTCTAAGAAGACATATGAAGCCAAAGGAAACTCTCCATTTGTCTGGAAAAATTCCAAACACCAAGAGACATTCATTTTAATGAGGTGTTAAGAGGTATAGAGATCTGTGCATTGACAAAACTTGCCCTTCTTCCAGGTTTCCCACTTTTTCCAGAGCTTATGTTGCTAGATAAAGCAGGTTTTTTTTTTTTTCTAGGATGGTTGTTCTTCACCTTGCATTGGTCAAAAAAACAAAAATGAAAAGAAGTATATACTCCCTTAGGGGGGAAAAGCGCATATCATAAAAGTATAACTTGGTTTAAAAAAACCTCAAGCTTCTTCTCTGCATTTCCTTTGCATAAAATTTACTTATGCTTTCTCTTTTTATGTCTTGAAGTATAAATTTCTTGACTACCCTCTCCCCATTGCCTATGTGAAAATCAGACTATTGATTAAGATCCCAGTGGAACTGAACTATATATTCTTTATCATTAATTCCTGGAATTGGCTTGAATTTTACCCGTATCATTCTCACTCCTGGTATTTTTAACTCACTCAACAAAGTTTGTTAAGCACATGAGATGTATAAGGCACTGTGAAGGAGTCAGGGGAGTGCCCACACTTAGAGGAAGGCCGATCCTGCAGACCACCATTGAGCTAAAACCAAGAGCACAAAAGGCACACTATGTGGAACTCCAATGAGAGGATAGAAGCCTTCATGCTTCTGTCAACTTGCCCCAGCACTCCTCCCTCTGTTCAAACCCCACAGCACCTCCATCAGTCTGTACTTTGGACCAACTGGACTAACCTAATTGTGTACTTTATCCCTGTTCATACCAATCACCACAAAAGACCCATGAGACCAGGGTCATTCTTCATTCCCTGAAAGTGAATCCTCATCTGGTACCATAGGCTGCCTTTTCTGACCCATCTCCCACTCTCCATTTCCTGAAACCTTTTTGTTCACTCTGCCCCTGAAATTCTAGGTCAATCACAAACCTTCTCCCTTAAGTTCAGCATCTTCTCTGGAAATTCTCATTATATTCTTAATTGGTTTGAAGCTAGTTCCCCCTACTAAAGACATTGATTTCCTGCTAGCCCTCTTCAACAGTGGCTGTTTCCTACTCCTGTGTGCTGTGGAGTCTGCACCTGGAGTGAAAGCCCCTCCTGTTCCTCATGATCATTTCCAGAATATTCTCCCTCCTACCCTGCTGGACTCCCAGCATTGAGTGATCTCATCAGACACTTCCCTGTTCCAGTCATCTTCCACACTTGTAAGAGTCCAACTCTCTCCTTTCTAGAAGAGGTTAGCTTTTGGCTACTGCCATTCTTTCTCAGTACTTTCCTAATTTCACACCACTCATTATCTCTTAACTTTTAGCTCACACTCTATTAACCCAAATCTAATGTCATGGACTGAATGCTTATGTCCTTCCTCAAAAAAAAAAAAAAGTCATAATGTGAAGTCCTAACCTAACCCTTAATATGATGGTATTTGGCAGTGGGGTCTTTGGGAGGTCATTTGGTTAGATGCAGGCATGAGGGCAGGGCCCCATAATAGGATTAGTGTTCTTAGACAAAGAGGAAAAGAATCCAGAAAGTACACTATCTCTATCTGCCCTATAAGGACACAAAAAGAAGGGAGGCTGTTTGCAAGCCAAGAAGAGAGCCCTCACCAGGAAGAGAATATACAGGCACTTTGACCTTGGACTTCTCAGCCTCCAGAACTATGAGAAACAGATGTCTATTGTTCAAGCTGTGTAATCTGTGGTATTTTCTTATAGAAGGTCACACTAAGATCTCTAACAATTCTTCAAATCCACCAGGACCTACAACCTATTGATTCAACCACCTTTTTACTCTTATCAACCCATGACATCCTCCTCTCTTCTTTCCTTATGCAGCTGAAGTACCGTGTTCAATCATCATCTTCACCTGCCTGCATAACCTCAACTACCTTATTCATTTCCTGCTTATGTCTCCAACCTCTTTTCTCCCATTCTTTCTTGACTCCACTCCAATCACGTGTTTGCCTTCACCCTTCTCTAAGAACCAATCCTTCTGAGTTCACTGTAATTGCCACTTTTCTAAATCTAAAGGTCATCACTGGGTCCATATATGCCATGACCTGTCAGCAGAATTTGACAGAAATGATCATTTCTTCCTTGAAACAGTTCCTTCTCTTGGCTTTCAGGATACTAAATTTGCTTTATTGTCCTCATATCTCTCCCAGTCTCCTTTGTGTGTTTTCTAAACCCATTTCAGATGTTGGGGTTCCCAGGGCTTGTCTGTTAGCCCTCTCCTATATCCCCTCTGCACCCACTCCTCAGTTCATGTCCCCAATTTATAGCTTCAGGGACCAGCCTAACCCTGATGGTTCCAACCTGCATATCTCCAGTTCCAACTTTTCCCTGAAACCCAAACCCACATTTCCAAATTAGCTGTTTGATATGTCTTTGATAAGATTATCTTTGATAATCTTCTTGAAATATTTTTCATAGGTTATTTAGTAGACATCTCAAATTTAAATGTTCAAACTGAGCTTCTACTATTTTACCAAAACCAGCATTTCCTGTAGACTTCTCCATACTGGGAAATATACACTGCAACACATATATATATTTCTAAGCTTTTATATTTTTAATTTTTGTTATATTCTTTAAGTGCATTTTTTCTTTCATACCAAATGTCCAATCTGTCCTAAACTCCTGCTTGTTCTACCTTTAACTTAAAAGGTCCAGAGTTTGACCATTTTCATGTTTCATTATCCATATAGTCCAAGCCACCATAATTTCTGGCCTGGTTTACTGCAGTAACCTTCTACATAATCTTACTTCTTCTCGCCTTTCCTTTCAACACAGTACCAAGAGCAGTCTTATTAAAGCTCTAGAGAGCCAAGCCCTCCACTTACTCTAAATTCTCAAATGTCTTCACATCTTAGAGTAAACCATAAAAATCTTATCACCCACAAGTCCATATATATCCCTATATTCCCTCTCTTCCTTTTCTCCTACCCTCCGCTCCCTTACTCCAACTATACCGGAATCCCTGATGTTTCTCAGACATATTTGACACAATTTATCTTAAGGACTTTGGGTTGCTTTTCCAGCTGCTTGAAAGCCTTCTATTCCAGATTTCTGCTTAGATGGCTCCCTTATTTCCTTTATTCAGTACCTCTCAGGGATGTCTTCCTGACCATACTATATACATTTCAGTGCTGTTCCATATTTATTTTATGTGCCACCCCAGATTGGGGCCATTACCTTGCTTTGCAGCTAGCGTAAAAACAGAAATTTCTATACTGTTCCTGTGATGAAGGACCTAAGTTATTGCTATTGCTATAAATCAAAGAACCCACGGCAGCAGTAATTCATGGTTTCTCCCACCATCGGTGGCTACTGCCTGTCAACATCTTGCCTCTTACCCCATATGCACTTCTCACCTCCTGCCTTGCAAATTCAAGGCAGCCACAGAAGCTGGAGACACCAGGGGACCTGGCCAGTGTGCTACAGGCACCACCTGAAGCCATCTGCTGACCTCCTTATCCTTCCTCCTCCTCCCTGACACTCCTGGACACTCTGCTCAGAGACAACCACCTCGCATAGCCTGTCTGAAGAGGTTCTGGAGAGAGAACAAACAACTGCTCGCCCACAAGCAGGGGAAAGTTTGGTAAGACACCTCCTTACATTTGCCCTCGGTCAATATTATATTCCAAAACATCATTCTCAATACATTACTCTCCTGATTTGAAACCCTCTCCAGTTGCCCTTTGCCTATAAATAAACCACCAGGTCCTTAAGGTAACACTAAAATTTGACAATAATCTCCAGCCTTTTCTCTTGCCCTATGTTCCAGCCAAAATAAACCAATATCCGATATGAGGAGGAGGGGCAAGACGGCAGAAGAGTAGGGTCCCCAAGTCACCTGTCCCCACCAAATTACCTAGATAACCTTCAAATCATCATGAAAATCTACGAATTAGGCCTTAGATTTAAAGAGAGAACAGCTGACACGCTACAGTGAGGAGAGTTCGCGCTTCTATCAAGGTAGGAAGACGGGGAAAAAGAAATAAAGAAACAAAAGGCCTCCAAGGGGGAGGGGCCCGCGAGGAGCCGGGCTGAGGCCGGGGCGAGTGTCCCCAGGACAGGAGAGCCGCGTCCCGGAGGAGCAGGAGCTGCACCGACCTTCCCGGGCGGAAAGGGGCTCCAGGGAGGTGGAGCAGGACCCAGGAGGGCGGGGATGCCCTCGGGCTCCCGGGGACACTGACAGACACCTGCGCCCCGGGAGAGTGCGCCGAGCTCCCTAAGGGCTGCAGCGCGCACGGCGGGACCCGGAGCAGCTGGGGGGGCTCGGGGGCGGCTCCGCGGAGGGGGCTGCGGGGGGGAGCAACTCGGGGGGCTCGGGGGCGGCTCCCCGGAGGGGGCTGCGGGGCGGGAGCGAATCCAACAGCGCAGGCCCCGGAGCACAGGGTGCCGGGACACAGCCCAGGATCCGGCCTCCCCCGGGACAGGCAGAGGCCGGGAGGGCCCAGGACAGCGAGGACGCTCCTGCCGCGAGCTGAGCAGATCAGCGGCCCCGCCTCGGAGCCTCCAGGCCCTGCAGACGGAGAGCTCTGGAGCTACTGCAGGGGCTGCTGACTCCAGGGCTGCAGAGCTGGCCCCGCCACAGCGGTTGTTCCTCCTGGGGCCTCACGGGGTAAACAAGCCCCACTGAGCCCTACACCAGGCAGGGGCAGAGCAGCTCCCCGAAGTGCTAACACCTGAGAATCAGCACAACAGGCCCCTCCGCCAGAAGACCAGCTAGACGGACAAGTTCCAGGGGAAGTCAAGGGACTTAGAGTATACAGAATCAGAAGATACTCCCCGTGGTTTTTTTTTTTCTTTTCTTTTTTTTTTTTCTTTTTGATTTGTTTGCTTTCCCCACCCCCCTTTTTTCCTTTCTTTCTTTTTCTTTCTCTTCATCTTCTCATTTGTTTCTTTTTTTTCTTCCTTTTTTCTTTTTTCCTTTTCTCTTTTCTTTCCTTCTTCCTCTCCTCTCTTTTTCTCCTTTTCCCAATACAACTTCTTTTTGGCCACTCTGCACTGAGCAAAATGACTGGAAGGAAAACCTCACCTCAAAAGAAAGAATCAGAAACAGTCCTCTCTCCCACAGAGTTACAAAATCTGGATTACAATTCAATGTCAGAAAGCCAATTCAGAAGCACTATTATACAGCTACTGGTGGCTCTAGAAGAAAAGCATAAAGGACTCAAGAGACTTCATGACTGCAGAATTTAGATCCAATCAGGCAGAAATTAAAAATCAATTGAATGAGATGCAATCCAAACTAGAAGTCCTAACGACGAGGGTTAACGAGGTGGAAGAACGAGTGAGTGACATAGAAGACAAGTTGATGGCAAAGAGGGAAACTGAGGAAAAAAGAGACAAACAATTAAAAGACCAGGAAGATAGATTAAGGGAAATAAACGACAGCCTGAGGAAGAAAAACCTACATTTAATTGGGGTTCCCAAGGGCGCAAAAAGGGCCAGAGGGCCAGAATATATATTTGAACAAATCCTAGCTGAAAACTTTCCTAATCTGGGAAGGGAAACAGGCATTCAGATCCAGGAGATAGAGAGATCCCCCCCTAAAATCAATAAAAACTGTTCAAACCTGGACATTTAATAGTGAAGCTTGCAAATTCCAAAGATAAAGAGAAGATCCTTAAAGCAGCAAGAGACAAGAAATCCCTGACTTTTATGGGGAGGAGTATTAGGGTAACAGCAGGCCTCTCCACAGAGACCTGGCAGGCCAGAAAGGGCTGGCAGGATATATTCAGGGTCCTCAATGAGAAGAACATGCAGCCAGGAATACTTTATCCAGCAAGGCTCTCATTCAAAATGGAAGGAGAGATAAAGAGCTTCCAAGACAGACAGGAACTGAAAGGATATGTGACCTCCAAACCAGCTCTGCAAGAAATTTTAAGGGGGACTCTTAAAATTCCCCTTTAAGAAGAAGTTCAGTGGAACAATCCACAAATACAAGGACTGAATAGATATCATGATGACACTAAACTCATATCTGTCAATAGTAACTCTGAACGTGAACGGGCTTAATGACCCATCAGAAGGCGCAGGGTTTGAGACTGGATAAAAAAGCAGGACCCATCTATTTGCTGTCTACAAGAGACTCATTTTAGACAGAAGGACACCTACAGCCTGAAAGTGAAAGGTTGGAGGACCATTTACCATTCGAATGGCCCTCAAAAGAAAGCAGGGGTAGCCATCCTTATATCAGATAAACTAAAATTTACCCCGATGACTGTCGTGAGAGATGAAGAGGGACACTATATCATACTTAAAGGATCTATCCAACAAGAGGACTTAACGATCCTCAATATATATGCCCCGAATGTGGGAGCTGCCAAATATATCAATCAATTAATAACCAAAGTGAAGAAATACTGAGATAATAATACACTTAAACTCGGTGACTTCAATCTAGCTCTTTCTACCCTCGATAGGTCTTCTAAGCACAACATCTCCAAAGAAACGAGAGCTTTAAATGATACACTGGACCAGATGGATTTCACAGATACCTACAGAACTTTACATCCAAACTCAACTGAATACACATTCTTCTCAAGTGCACATGGAACTTTCTCCAGAATAGACCACATACTGGGTCACAGATCGGGTCTGAACCGATACCAAAAGATTGGGATCGTCCCCTGCATATTCTCAGACCATAATGCCTTGAAATTAGAACTAAATCACAACAAGAAGTTTGGAAGGACCTCAAACACGTGGAGGTTAAGGACCATCCTGCTAAAAGATGAAAGGGTCAACCAGGAAATTAAGGAAGAATTAAAAAGATTCATGGAAACTAATGAGAATGAAGATACAACCGTTCAAAATCTTTGGGATGCAGCAAAAGCAGTCCTGAGGGGGAAATACATCGCAATACAAGCATCCATTCAAAAACTGGAAAGAACTCAAATACAAAAGCTAACCTTACACCTAAAGGAGCTAGAGAAAAAACAGCAAATAGATCCTACACCCACCAGAAGGAGAAAGTTAATTAAGATTCAAGCAGAACTCAAGGAAATCAAGACCAGAAGAACTGTGGAACAGATCAACAAACCAGGAGTTGGTTCTTTGAAAGAATTAATAAGATAGATAAACCATTAGCCAGCCTTATTAAAAAGAAGAGAGAGAAGACTCAAATTAATAAAATCATGAATGAGAAAGGAGAGATCACTACCAACACCAAGGAAATACAAACGATTTTAAAAACATATTATGAACAGCTATACGCCAATAAATTAGGCAGTCTAGAAGAAATGACGATTTCTGGAAAGCCACAAACTACCAAAACTGGAACGGGAAGAAATAGAAAACTTGAACAGGCCAATAACCAGGGAGGAAATTGAAGCAGTCATCAAAAACCTCCCAAGACACAAGAGTCCAGGGCCAGATGGCTTCCCAGGGGAATTCTATCAAACGTTTAAAGAAGAAACCATACCTATTCTCCTAAAGCTGTTTGGAAAAATAGAACGAGATGGTGTCCATCGAAAGATGAATGGATAAAGAAGCTGTGGTCTATGTATACAATGGAATATTACTCAGCCATTAGAAATGACAAATACCCACCATTTGCTTCAACATGGATGGAACTGGAGGGTATTATGCTGAGTGAAGTAAGTCAATCAGAGAAGGACAAACAGTGTATGTTCTCTTTCATTTGGGGAATATAAATAACAGTGAAAGGGAATATAAGGGAAGGGAGAAGAAAAAGACTCCTAACTCGGGGAAACGAACTAGGGGTGGTGGGGGTGGGGGGTGAATGGGTGATGGGCACTGAGGGGGGCACTTGACGGGGTGAGCACTGGGTGTTGTATGTATGTTGGTAAATTGAACACCAATTAAAAATAAATTTATTTAAAAAAAAACAAAAAACAAAATAAACCAATATCCATCCCTAGACCACATCCAGAAGTTGCCTAGCTGTGCATTTTGACCTATAATTTCACCTTTTCCAGGAATATTAAGACCATCATTTCTTCCTATCAAAATTAATTCTGTATTTTCATGAGTCAGATCAAATTTCACTTCTGCATGAATACTTTCTTATTCTTCCAAAATATATGATTCTCATTTCCCTGTGTGACATCTTTAACATGCTTCCTGTTATCCCTGATATTTATGCATTTGTTTCTACCTTCTATAATTCTTTTCTTTTAAGATTTTATTTATTTATTTGAGAGAGAAATAGTGTGAGCAGGAGGAGGGCAAAAAAGGGAGAGAGAATCTCAAGCAGACTCCCCACCGAGTACGGAGCCTATTGTGAGACTCAATCTCACAACCTGAGATCATGACCTGAGCCAAAACCGAGTTGGATGCTTAACTGACTGAGCCACCAAGGAACCCCTTACCTTCTCAAGCTCTAAGCTCCATGAGGGTGAAAACCATTACCTATGTCTCCTTTGTAGTTCCTAGTCCAATCCCAATTCCACTCCTAGTCCAATCCTATATATATATGTGTGTATATATATATATATATATATATATATATATACACACATACAGGCAAGTATATTTTTACTCAGAAAATATTAACTATAAGAAAATAGTAGGGCAGACTACCTGGAAATACCCAAAGAGACTGAAGGGCTCTAGAATATGTAAGACCCAGGAATTCCACAGGGAATCAGAAAAGAGCAATATGCTCTGGGGCCTGGGGTCAGGTTGATTGAATTCTGACTCTGCCATTTAACACCTGTGCACTTTCAGGTAAGTTTTTTGATCTTCTGTTATTTTCTGAATATGGCCCCTCCTATTACATGCTGTAACTACCTACATATATGCCACATATAGATAACAGTTGAAGAGCACATGCCTTTTAAGTGCTTCACCCATGGGGGTGCCTAGGTGGCTCAATCAGTTAAGTGTCTGACTCTTGGTTTCAGCTCAGATCATGATCTCAGGGTCATGAGATTGAGCCCTGTGTCCAGTTTTGTGCTCAGCACAGAGTCTGCTTGAAATTCTTTCCCCTCCCCTTTCTCCCTCTCTGTCCTTCCTCTTATTTGCTTGCTCTCTAAATAAATAAATAAATAAACAAACAAACAAATAAATAAATAAGTCTTTAAAAATAAAAATAAAATTAAGTGCTTGGCCCAGGACCTACAACCTCATGTCCCAATTTTGTATTCTAAGGTGCAAAGGACCCGAGCCTCTCTGTGTCACCTCTGAGGCAGATGCCTTAGGTCACAGAGTCAGAAGCACAGACACTTAAAGGCCCCTTACCTTTCTGAATATGGAGTGGGCCCCCCTGGCTGGTGAGGCTGCAGAGTGTCTCTTCTCCACATCCTCAAGAGACTTGTGCCCCATGACTTGGTAGTAACAGCAGAGCATGGCTTAAGCATGAAAAGCCCTTTTTATTTCTCCCCAAAAAGCTCTACATAGAAACCCTAGCTCCTGAAGGACACGGAGCTAGAAAAAAATATGCCTTTTTAAACAATCAACTTAGTAGAGTGTGGAAAACAAACCTTCAAAGGGGGAGGGGATTTTCATTCACCGTGTGTTTCATATTGATTTCTCTCAGGATGGCTAAACAATATTACAGAATTGTGCAGAATTCCTGGGAAGCAAGAAAGAAGCTGAAAAACACCAGTTCAGAACACAAAGTAGGATGAAAGGGAGAAGGCGTTATTTCCCTGTCTGTAAGAGGAGTAGCATTGGAACTGCTTTCAATAATAAGGTTAACATGCTGATATAAATGCATCCTGTCTTTACGCTTCATGAGAGACTTTATGTCATAGTAATCAAGGTTTAAGCAGTGTTTATAATTATGTAGAATTGCATGGCTCACAGTGGAAAGGAACTAAGGCACCCTGCACTGACAAGTACAGAAAAGAAGGAAGCTCAGAAACGATGGACTAGGAATTGGGGCAATCCCTTGTGAGATCCAGCATTTCATACACAGGGACGCATGAACCCAGCCCGCTGATGACGTTCGCTGCTAATGCCATGGTAAAGAGATTGTGCATTCTGTTTGGCACACAAAAAAAGTCACTTCTGTGACTAAATCTCAAAGAAATAGTTTTTAAATTAAGAGAACACCATTAAAGTAACTCAGCTAACCCTCAAATTCACTTCCCAAAACAAGGATTTTGCTGAACATTTACAGCATATTTCCCAGGTTACTTTCCTTTGTAAGAAAAATGGCTGATCCATGTGATTATCTTTTACATGCTCAAAAACCCTGAAGTTGTTGCCCAAGTATAATGCTTGAATAAATATTGAAATTTAAATATTTTATTATATTACATTTGCACACATGTATTTATATATCTATCTGTATACTGTCGTGTGTGTGTGTGTGTGTGTGTATTTTTACCTAAGCAATGTTCAGCCATTGACTGATACCACACATAACCTATGTCCTATTCATCTTGGAACTCTAGCATTCAATACAGTGCATGGAGTGTTGTAGGTGATCCATAACTTTGTCCCACTGACCTGTAATCTCTACAGGTTGAGTTCCATTTTAAGATTTAACAGATTCAAATATAGCAAATCTCCTAATGAAAGAAGGTCAAAAATTTAGAAAGTTGACCCTACCTCGTAGGAAATAATTACATTATTTTTCAAAGGAACAGAGTCTTGAGACCAGGTGGATAAAAAGTGACTCTTGAATGTGTCATAAGCTTCCTTCTAATTTGTCAATTTTTGGTTTAATGAAAACTAGCATCTAGAAAATATAGTTTTTTCCCCTCAAAGATAATCTATATTAATTCCTGAGGAATCTAAGAGATAGAAGCCATACACTAAGCCCCTGGTCAGTGTACCGTGATCCCTAAACCAGCATTGCAGGAGGACAGCAGCACCAATGGTCTGTCTACTGCCTGGCAGAGGGGATGTCCAGTGAGAGATCAGGTATAGTAATCACTAAGAGGAATGGCTACAGAAGCAAAGAGTTCACTTACTGTTCAGTGTTTGCATACTTACTATGTTCCAGGTGAGATGCATTAATAAAAAAAACGGGCAAAAATCTCTAGAAATAAACTAGTAGGGGGACACAAACAATGAAGTATAAACACAATCTATAGGTTAATTATATAGTGAGTAAGAAGGTCAAAATTGCTATGGAAAATAAAGCTGGGCAATCAGAATCACAGAGTGGAGTGGTTGCAAACTCAATAGCACACTCGAGTCAACCCTCTGAAGAATCACCCAGGTGAAAAAACACATTAAAGGGAATAGATATAGGGGCAACGGGTTTGCCGCCAGAACACAGGTGTCGTGAAAACCGCCGCTAAACCTAAACCAAAATGGGAAAGGAGAAGACTCACATCAACATCGTCGTCATTGGACACGTAGATTCGGGCAAGTCTACCACTACTGGCCATCTGATCTACAAATGTGGTGGGATCGACAAAAGAACTATCGAAAAATTTGAGAAGGAGGCTGCTGAGATGGGAAAAGGCTCCTTCAAGTATGCCTGGGTCTTGGATAAACTGAAAGCTGAACGTGAACGTGGTATCACCATTGATATCTCCCTGTGGAAATTCGAGACCAGCAAGTATTATGTGACCATCATTGATGCCCCAGGACACAGAGACTTTATCAAAAACATGATTACAGGCACATCTCAGGCTGACTGTGCTGTCCTGATTGTTGCTGCTGGTGTTGGTGAATTTGAAGCAGGTATCTCCAAGAATGGGCAGACCCGTGAGCATGCCCTTCTGGCTTACACACTGGGTGTAAAACAACTAATTGTTGGTGTTAACAAAATGGATTCCACTGAACCACCCTACAGCCAGAAGAGATACGAGGAAATCGTTAAAGAAGTCAGCACCTACATTAATTAAGAAAATTGGCTACAACCCCGACACAGTAGCATTTGTGCCAATTTCTGGTTGGAACGGTGACAACATGCTGGAGCCAAGTGCTAACATGCCTTGGTTCAAGGGATGGAAAGTCACCCGTAAAGATGGGAATGCCAGTGGAACCACACTGCTTGAAGCCCTGGATTGCATTCTGCCACCAACTCGTCCAACTGATAAGCCCTTGCGTCTGCCTCTCCAAGACGTCTACAAAATTGGTGGTATTGGTACTGTCCCAGTGGGTCGAGTGGAGACTGGTGTTCTTAAGCCTGGTATGGTGGTCACCTTTGCTCCAGTCAATGTTACAACTGAAGTAAAGTCTGTTGAAATGCACCATGAAGCTTTGAGTGCGGCTCTTCCTGGGGACAATGTGGGCTTCAATGTCAAGAACGTATCTGTCAAAGATGTTCGTCGTGGCAACGTGGCTGGTGACAGCAAAAATGACCCACCAATGGAAGCAGCTGGCTTCACAGCTCAGGTGATTATCCTGAACCATCCAGGCCAAATCAGTGCTGGATATGCACCTGTGCTGGATTGTCACACAGCTCACATTGCTTGCAAGTTTGCTGAGCTGAAGGAAAAGATAGATCATCGTTCTGGAAAGAAGCTGGAAGATGGTCCCAAGTTCTTGAAATCTGGGGATGCTGCCATTGTTGATATGGTTCCTGGCAAACCTATGTGTGTTGAGAGCTTCTCTGACTATCCTCCTCTGGGCCGTTTTGCTGTTCGTGACATGAGACAGACGGTTGCTGTGGGTGTCATCAAAGCAGTGGACAAGAAGGCAGCTGGAGCTGGCAAAGTCACCAAGTCTGCCCAGAAAGCTCAGAAGGCTAAATGAATATTATCCCCAATACCTGCCACCCCAGTCTTAATCAGTGGTGGAAGAATGGTCTCAGAACTGTTTGTGTCAATTGGCCATTTAAGTTTAATAGTAAAAGACTGGTTAATGATAACAATGCATCGTAAAACCTTCAGAAGGAAAGGAGAATGTTTTGTGGACCATTTGTTGTTTTTTTTTTTTTTTTTTTTTTTTTTTTTTTGTGCGTGTGTGGCAGTTTTAAGTTATTAGTTTTTAAAATCAGTACTTTTTAATGGAAACAACTTGACCAAAAATCTGTCACAGAATTTTGAGACCCATTAAAACAAAAGTTTAATGAGAAAAAAAAAAAGGGAATAGATATAGGGATGAACTAAGCATGAAGGGGAAAGGATTAAAGGAAATGAACATTTGGATCTCAATGTACAGATATAGCAAGAGAAACCAAAGAATAAGCAATAGAAATAGAAACAGAAGAGTAGTAGCAAAGAAGAAAGTGGAGTACGGAGCTAGAACTACTCTAGATGAAGCATCCGCAAGGCTGGATGCCATGAAGGGTGTGGTGAGATGGTTCTTTATTTCCCCTAGTCAGACTCCCAGGACAGAGAACAGGTCACTGTAAAGGACCACCTACAACCTTCATTTTGGTTTCTGCTCCTTGAGATATAATTGAGCACTTTGAAAAATATTGCTGAACTAACTTATGGATGTTCCAGGAAACCCAGATATGCCTGCACAGCATAGTAATTAAAAGTGGAGAAATAAAGCACATATTCTGGGAAAAATTCATATTGGTGTAGGTTGACCCTTCTCAAGGAAATGCCGGACAACTTTAGGGTGAAAGGTCAGTGGGTCCCAGAGCATCAGTGGAATTTTTTTATGTCTTTTCATCTGTGTCCTTTACAGCAAGCAGGAGTAAACCTCATCTGTTCCCTGCCTAGGACTGTGTTCTCCAACATTTCTCTAGGCGTGCTCAAAACTCCATTCTGTGCCTACCACCATAAAGCCCAAACAACACTGCAGTTACTGTTTCCAGTTGTAAATGTAATCATCATGGAGGACAGAAGATACGTCCAAGGGAACCTGGAATCTACAGCTTGTTAATGAGGCTCCTTTCGACTAACTGCAAGACCATCACAGTCAACAGATCAAATGAAGAAAGGGTACATGTTGAAGCTGCTTTTTATTTTTGAGCATCCACTTTCAGGGTCTAAGAGAGATGCAAGCAGCAACAGGCCCATCAGACAGCTGACTTAGATGTTATACATTTGGGGAGATGCTAAATGTAGAAGTTAGAGAGACCCATATTTGATGTGTCGCAGTCCAATAGGAGACTTAAAAGGGAACAATACAAATACAGAACCATACAAGAGGTGTGTACAGAGCATTTTTCAGTCATAAATGGAAAAAAGCTATAACCTGATGGAGGACAGGGGAGAGAAAAATGATAGATAATCTTGATAGCACTTGAAGAATAACTAGTTCACTGGGAAAATAGAGAACAACATTCCAGACACATGTGTGTGAGTGTGTGTGTGTGTGTGTGTGGTGAGGGGGACAGATATAAGATGGAGAGGCTATAAGCACAAACAGAAAATGCATGACCAGAGAAAAGTAAAAGGGTTTAGTGAAACTATTTTCCATGTTTAGCCTCGTTTCAAAAATGTTATATAAAGGGCTTTGTATAGATAGGTGTTTGGATTTTATTTTTAAATTATTAAAATATTGTGATGCATGTTCAAAGGCATCCTGTGTAAGAGTTAATAATGTGTGTCTCCAAAGTGAGTAAACTTCTTGAATTTGTAACAATGTTTAGCACTGAAGTTTTATATCTCATGGAGCCCCAGCTAGTTAGAGAATGAACTCTGCTCCAATCCATCTTGTCTCCCACTTAGTCTGGTTGATAAAAGGCAGGACATCAATCAGGAAAGAGCATAACTATCTAGTGCTTTAGGGAGAAATATGGACACCTTAGCAAGAACATGAAACCATTATGAAATAATTTGAGTTTGGATGAGCATAGGTCAAAAACATAACTTCTTGAAAAATGTCATTGGCATAGAAATCAGATTTTATACTGAAGGGATATAGTTCCCTAAGACATTTCAAACTTTACTCCTTTTAAGACTGGAATGTTAAGTAGACCTTAAAAGCTATGCTGTTTAGATGCACAAAATCAAAATGTTCAATATAAACCAATTTTAGTTGCATAATCACACATACCTAACCCATCCACCAATTCTGTCCCCGTGTCCCTTCTCTGTAAATGGCTTTAGCATTAATCCAGTTAATCGAGGAAAGTGACCTTCAGTGTCACTGACTCTTCCTTCCTCACAGCCCTCCTACCTCCAAAAGAAGTCTACCTCCATCTCAATCCCTTTCAGAGCCTCATCTCTAAAAAGACGATAAGGTGATTAAAATCTGGTGTTCCTGAATTCTGTAGATGTAGATTTGAATTTTGGTCTGCTACTAAGTCACATGTGACCTTGAAAAGTAACTTCATTCTTCTGAGTCTCAATGTCCTCATCTGAATTGGAGATAAAAACAAAACCAAGTTCAAAATGTTCTTGTGATAATAAATGAAAATAACATACATGAAGTATCTGGCACATGTTAAATATTCTATAAAACTTAAATCATGTTATTGAACGTATTATTGCTCCCAGACAATGGACTAGGAGGAAGTCACAAACAGCACATGTGAATTCTTGTGAAAAATATTAAAGAGTGATATACAGAATTATCAAATCAATATATTGTACAACTGAAACTTATATAACATTTTATGTCAAGTGTACTTCAATCATAAATTTTAAGAATATATTAGATATGCTATTCTATAATTTCATTGAAATATCTACTAGCTATAGATAAGAGGTATATTTATAATTTTTCTGCCTTCTGTCACAATAAATATTTTGACATCTAAAAGCCACAATTTACTTTTTTTCTTTGGTTTGAGCAAGCAATCGAATACTAAGTGACTGTTCATCCAATGTCTGCCATTTTGCTTCATGTCTCAGTGAACTTTCATTGACATTCGTTGTAACAGGCGTCAAGTAGAAGAAGGAATAGAAGAAACCCATTTTGAAGGGTTGGGTATGACCCTCTTATGTGGTGGCATCTGCATGATAGAGCATTATTTATCCCTCATTTCTTGCCTGGTGAAACACCACAAAAAATGTAAATCACAGCACATTGTCCTGAGACAACAACTAACTCCCTGTACCTCCCCCAGAGTCATCACTCTAAATGCAGAAAGATGATTAGTTCCCAGCTACAGAAATATCACCTGATTCTGTAGGATTTAGTTTAAAATCTTTAGCACAGCGGCCAAGGCCATTCACACCCCAATGCTATGCCAGGCTTGTCTATCATTATTTCCAATCACAAATAAAATACTCTCACTATCCCATATTAGCCAGAATTCCTTAATTCCGAGTATGCCACGCATACACATATCTTGGACCAGAGTTTTCTCTTCTGAGAGTGGTTGAAAAGATTGTTCCTTGGCTTGGTAAAACCCACATTGTCTATCTTCTCTGACTGCCCCACTCAGTTTGTATCTGATTTTATTTCCTACTGAATGGGCCTGGCTGACAGACCAGAGTACGAGGATAGAAAATGGGGACAAACTTCTTGCTTTTGAACTTTGTGCCTGAGATCATAAGGGGTAAATTCCAAAAGTAGTGTCTGGGCCTGACAATCAAATTTGAGGGGTCCATTCTGCTTTTCCGTATACTAATAGATATAAACTACCAAAGATAATTACATAACTAAGTCACAGAAGGGAAAAGGTGGGTGGAAATAATGGTCAGCAGCCATAGTAACTGGAAACATAGAGTGGATGTTATATCAGTTTCAGTTGTACAATATATTGATTTGATAATTCTGTATATCATTCTTTAATATTTTCACAAGAACTCCCATGTGCTGTTTGTGACTTCCTCCTAGTCCATTGTCTGGGAGCAATAATAAGTTCAATAAGTTCAATCCAGCAGATGATTGCTGGAGACAGCACTGAATGAGATGTGCTGCCCAGAATCCTCTTCATGAAGGCCTTGACACTAGCTACCAGCAGGCAGCCATCAGCTCCTTCAGTCTCCTCAGCTGCAAAGAGCTTCCTCACTTAAGGGATTCTGGAATCATTTTTTACTCCTCTCTGTCCAATACACCCCACATTCAGTTGACCAACAAATACAGTCATACTGTCTTTAGTTTTTTTAAGGATTTTATTGATTTATTCATGAAAGGGGGGGGGCAGAGACACAGGCAGAGGGAGAAGCAGGCTCCATGCAGGGAGCCCGACGTAGGACTCGATCCTGGGACTCCAGGATCACGTCCTGAGCCGAAGGCAGACGCTCAACCACTGAGCTACCCAGGCGTCCCTCATCCTGTCTTTAATACATATCCAAAATCCAACATTTCTTATCACCTCCACCACTGCCATCTGAGTCTAAGTCAGTAGTTCTTACCTGGGAATGATTTTGCCTTCTAAGAGATAGGATAATGTCTGGAGACATTTTTCATTGTCACAACTGTGGGGTTGCCAGTGGCATCTGTGAATAGAGGGCAGTGATACTGCTCAACATCCTACAATGCATAGGACATCCCCCTACAGCAAAGAGTTAGCCAGCCCCAAATGTCAATAGTGTTGAGACTCAGAAATGCTCATCTGAGCCACCATCATCTATTACCTGAATGATTTCAATACTTTCCTCCTGACTAGGTCCCTGTCTGCCTCTTCAGCCAGTCATCCTTATAAAATGTTCATTGGTTCAGAGTACACAATTCAATTCTCCAAGGCTTCTCAATCATATTTAGAATCAAATTCAAAATTCTTGCCTTGCCTCCAAGGCCACTTAAGTCCACCCCTGACTCCTGTTCCAATTTGTTTGTGCACCTGTCTTTCCTTGCTTCCTAGAGCAAGGCTATTCCCAGCCTCACTGGTCTTTTTGCTGTTCTTCCACAGACTCTTCCTGACTCAGGACTTGAATTTTCCCTCCCAGTTTTTCCCAGCTTGTGCCCTCACTTCTGTTAGCTCTATGTTCCAGTGGCCCTTATCAGAGAAGGCTTCCAGGACCACCATACCCCATCACCTATCACTCTCATCCTGTTGTATTCTTCATGGTGTGTATCACTGTGTATGTTATAAAAGTACTTTCTATTTTATGTATCATTTCTCTCTTGCAGGAGAGAGACAGGAGAGACTTTGTCTTCTTTGGCCCCCATTGTATCCCAAAACCCGAAAGAATCCTGGCACATAGTAGGTGCTCAAATATTCGCTAAATGAATGACTGTATGAAGCTACTTGCAACAAATCTATGAACATCTATGTGGGTGAGTTAGGTGACTTTAAAGGGTAGCACGGAGGGCATAATGGACTAGTAAAATCTAAGTTTCCTGTATTGGCTCATAGGTCATTAACTATATGGTATAAATTGTGAGTTTATATATGTCTTTCCATCGTTAAATTATATGGGTCTTAAGAAGAGGAATTGCTACTTTTTTCCTGTTTCCCACAAAACCTAGTTCTATGCCTGAATCACATCAGCTGGCTATTAGTCTGTTGAAAATTAAAAGGCAAATATTGTTAGATATCTTATGCCAAAATACAGTAATGGAATCAACTTAGTAGCTATCGATCAAGGAAAATATTTAGAAATCTCTTTTTGGAACAATATCTTGATGTGATCCTAAGAGGTTAATTATCTTACTGTACAACATTCACTACAGATGTTCAGGGTATTTTCTTTAATTATAGGTTCTATAATATCTGCATTCCACTGCTGCAAATGTGGTATTTTTATATCAGCACACATGATTATCACAATGGTTATCTAGAAAAAAAATACTCTGTCATAAACAAGGGAGACTATGGTTCTTTCCTATAGATTTAAGTCTCTAACAATTCTTTCTTTCAAACTATCTTTTAATATGTAGTGTTTCCTGAGGAACTTCAAAGAAATGGAGCAATGTGTTATCAACAATTGCTACAATTCTATATTTTCTCTGTGCACTATTCTGGATAGTGGATTTAAGCTTATTTTCTGACCAGAATTGTGTTTAAAATGTCGACTGCCACCTATCTTTCAGTGTGTATATACTACAAGTATGTAATAATGGCACACTCTCCATCTACAATCTCCTAAAAGCTTTGTCAGTCTTCTTTTTCTATTCTCTTTCTATCTCTATGGATTTTCTTATTTCAATTTCAGAACATGTAGAATTTCAAAGCAAAAACTGCACTGGATCAAAGTAAACAGACAAGTAAGACTTTATTCAGTCTATTGTGATAGGCCATAGAAACTAACTGAACTAATGCCACCCAATCAAAAGGCAGGAAGGTATTATGGTGAGTGAAATAAGTCAATCAGAGAAGGACAACATTATATGGTCTCATTCATTTGGGGAATATAAAAAATAGTGAAAGGGAATAAAGGGGAAAGGAGAGAAAATGAGTGGGAAATATCAGAGAGGGAGACAGAACATGAGAGACTCCTAATTCTGGGAAACAAACAAGCGGTGGTAGAAAGGGAGGTGGGCGGGGGGTGCGGGTGACTGGGTGATGGGCACTGAGGGGGGCACTTGATGGGATGAGCACTGGGAGTTATTGTATATGTTGGCAAATTGAACACCAATAAAAAATAAATTAAAAAAAGAAAAAAATGGCAGGAAGTTTACGCACTAGGGTAAGCTGGTGGAAAAGTACTGGAAGGCATTAGGGGTGAAGTTGATCAATGGGATGTGTTCAGCATGTTGAGTTATTGTCGAGTTTGCAATGGTTTTTGCTGTAATTACACCGTCTGTGCTTGCTAATTGACATCCCCCCCAAGTTAGGCTCCTACCTTCCACAGAGACAGAAGATGGGTCTTAGAGACACTACCTTACTAGATGTTTAAGTTTCAAAGAAAAGGTTCCTCATGTCCATGAGAAAGACACTCCCTGGGCTGTAAAACTGGAAAGAGGCTGGGAGATTTACACACATTTCAAGGAGCAGAGAAAGAACTTATAGTTGTAACTGTTCTAAAGAAAATGCTCCAAGAAAAGAGGGAGGTCAGGGGTCTAGAGTCAGGAAACAATCTGCCTGAAATTTAGTCAAGCTGAGGTAATGAGAAGTCTGTCCTGATCAAAACTGTACCATTAGAATAGCTGTTCATGCATACATTTCAGTCACTAGAATTGCCAACTGGAACCCCTTATTGAATTCCTCTCCCCATTTCCATAGAATCATCCAATATGACACATACTTGTGTGTGTGTGTGTGTGTGTGTGTGTGTGTCTTTATAAAGTACCATTTGAGATTTTGAAAGGGTGGTTGTTTTTGCAGTAGACCTAACATTTGTGTCCCCCAAACTCCATATGTAGAAACTCTAACTTCAGTGTGATAGCATTTGCAGATGTGCCTTTGGGAGGTAATTAGGTCATGAAGGTAGAGCTTATATGTAGGATTACTGCCTTATAAGAAGCACCCAGTGTGTTAGCTCGCTCTCTTTCTGCCATGTGAGTATGCAAGGCAGTCTTCAACCCTCACCATCAGCAGGCCTCCACTAGAAGCATTCATGCCGGCACGCTGATCTGGGATTTCCAGCTCCCAGAACTATGAGAAATGTTTGCTGTTTAAACCACACTGTTCATGGTATTTTGTTATAGTAGCCTGAGCTGAGACACTACTACAAGCTCCAATGCTGCCTTATTTACAGCTATCTTATCTTCAATATTATTATCAATATTATCAATAAGTGGGCTTCAGTGGTGGACTACCAAACCTCATTTAGTAATGATCCAAAGCAGAAATTTCAAGGTCAGGAACAACCCCACCTGCCTCCACCACCACCACCACTGACTTCCCTCTCCTCTACTGCACTGGGCCTGGAGAATCACAAGTCTTGCAACTCATAAGACTACATTCAATTAGCTTTCTAAAATTGAAAAGCCACTGCCAATTCTGTAATTTAAGTAATTGAGTGTCTGAGGAAAGAAGGACACTGCAGTGGAAAGGAAAGGCAAACTGTCAAGCTGTTCTCTCATTTCAGCTGAATGATGCTCTAGAGCCGAGATAATGGCAATGGATGCCCTCATACTTCTCCAGAGAAGCCAGCAAGACTGATCCCTCAGTTCGAGAATAAAGCCTCTTGGGTTCACAGGACACAAAACCAAGCCAGCCGAGACTTTTATTGTTGACCTCATTTTCTACCTACTCAAGAGGAAAAGTAATATACTCTCTTCTTCCAAATTAATCTTCTAAGTCATTAAAAAAATAAATCTCATGCAAGTAGATCTTCAATGTAATGACAAAATTAACTGGATAAGGATGAGGGAGAGAGGTCCTCAAGATCATAAGAGAGAAATGAAAGGCAATATACCAGAGGCAGCAATATATATATATATATATATATATATATATATATATATATATATATATATATATATTTCTATGACTCTGGCTCATAATCAATGGCAGTTAACACATAGAGCACTTTCACCTATTAGCTAATTAATTCTCACTATATCCTTCTCAGAGATAACCATCCCCCATAACCCCCTGCACCTGCCCATGATAAAGCTCAGCGTTCAAAACACACTTTTAAAACGGTAAGAACAAGAAATATTTTATAATAAATTTATTTTTTATTGGTGTTCAATTTGCCAACATACAGAATAACACCCAGTGCTCATCCCGTCAAGTGCCCCCCTCAGTGCCCGTCACCCATTCACCCCACCCCCCGCCCTCCTCCCCTTCCACTACCCCTAGTTCGTTTTTCAGAGTCAGGAGTCTTTATGTTCTGTCTCCCTTTCTGATATTTCCCACACATTTCTTCTCCCTTCCCTTCTATTCCCTTTCACTATTATTTATATTCCCCAAATGAATGAGAACATACAGTGTTTGTCCTTCTCTGATTGACTTACTTCACTCAGCATAATACCCTCCAGTTCCATCCACGTTGAAGCAAATGGTGGGTATTTGTCGTTTCTAATGGCTGAGTAATATTCCATTGTATACATAGACCACATCTTCTTTATCCATTCATCTTTCGATGGACACCGAGGCTCCTTCCACAGTTTGGCTATTGTGGACATTGCTGCTAGAAACATCGGGGTGCAGGTGTCCCGGTGTTTCATTGCATCTGTATATTTGGGGTAAATCCCCAGCAGTGCAATTGCTGGGTCGTAGGGCAGGTCTATTTTTAACTCTTTGAGGAACCTCCACACAGTTTTCCAGAGTGGCTGCACCAGTTCACATTCCCACCAACAGTGTAACAGTCCCTTTTCTCCACATCCTCTCCAACATTTGTGGTTTCCTGTCTTGTTAATTTTCCCCATTCTCATTAGAACAAGAAATTGAATTAGGTATTTATATTTCTGCCTACTCATTGAAAATTTAAATTTTCACTTGAGAGTGCTTTCTGAAATTGGACCTTTCTAAAGCTTACTTTTACAAAATGACAAAAATTGACACCAAAGGAGATGACTTCCATCCAACAGAAAATAAGCTGTTTAACAATGATGTGAAGAATTTTGTTGACTACAGAGTACTAATAGGCTTTTTTATTCCTCCTTTTTATGATAATAATAATAAACTAGTTGTTTGTCATGCATGTATATAAATCATCTATTTTCTTGCTAATTATCTTCCCTCATAATAACAGCATACCATTTAAACATCAATTATACCATTGCCTAAAATAAAGCAATAACTATGAACAACAATGTCAGCAAGTACACATTGGGTATGGCTTTAACGGTCCATATTTCACCTCACCTGGAAATACTGCTTTCTTATAATATTTACTAGCAATACATTATGCTAAGCATATAGAATTCTGTAAATCATGTAAAGGTATCAAATTCTATTTGAGCTCCCCAATTTAGTTTCTATCCTAAGTCACAAAATTTATATTAAATTATATAAAAATTTTTAAAGAAGGAATAGAGCCACATAATTCAAAACCAGAAAATCTGAAAAATAGATATTGAAAGCATCCCTCTAATACTCGTCCCAATTCCACCCAATTCCCATAATCTTGTATCACAACAGATAACTGCTATGAGTCCCTATGCATCATACCAAAGTTTATTTTAGCATATTCACCACTGGTTTTCACTTAATAAATGCTGGTGTAAAATAGAGAACAAATCAGCATTTGAAAAGGCATTTGAAAAATTAATTTCACAAAAAGCATTTGTAAAGTAGTTAAACTTTTACCCTACCATATTTTTTCCTAATACACCTGGAGCTTTTTAACTATTACTTCCCAGAACTCTGTTATATGTTAGTGGTTCAATCAGGAAACACTGAAACACTGAAACAGAAACCTTTACCTCTCCAATAGGTAAAGTGGAGTTTGGCAGATAACTGAGTCAGACCTGATGAATGATCTATTTTCTTGGTAACAAGCATAAACAGAAAAGAAATGTGCAATATTATTCTCTATTCTAGCTTTGGTATTTCACAGTGATGCTAATTAATTAGAGGGTAAGACCTTATCAGACCTGTAAAGTCCTTTGAGACTTTGTCTCAAAATAGAGTCCTAACTTTCTCAGTTACACTAGTAACTGAGATCATAACTGCAGAAATGGTAAAGAAATTACTGGTAATTATCAGCTACACTGATATAAGAAGCAGAATTTTCATAAAAGAAAGTAGGACTATTTCATACTTCACTGTCAGTAAATTTTTATTGGGCATTGATTTAATGTACTATATTTATTTAAATCCCACTCTTTAAATAGATATTGTCTCTGGCTTCCAAAGAATTATAGTCTAGAGGAATATGTGAAAAACTAAAATCATACAAAAGTCTGATAACAATTTGTCAAAATTAAAATGTATCATAAGAACATTATTGTTTTCTCAACTTGTGATTGTATTCGTCAGCTATTGTTATAATAACATCTTGTAACAAAACACCCTCAAATTCAGTGGTTTATAACAGCATTTATTTTTCTTCTTTATCTTTCTGCAGGTTGGTTACAATGGCTCCATCTAGGCTGTTGGTGAGCAACCTTGGCTCTAGCCCACAAGTTGAATTCAGGTCTGTGTCATTCATCTCTTTCTTGTCCTTGAGTCAGTCTTGACCAAGAGTATATTGTTTTCATGGTGAATGACATATCCTTGAATAACTATTTGATGATTAAACATCATGCCATAGAAGATCATAAAAAGTTATTATTAAGCATAGAAAGATTAAAATAATAATAAAAGAGAATACAAAGGAGCTGTTGATGGAGGAGAGCTTTGCATGGCCTTCTGGCCCAGGAAAGTACCTAATGACAACTTCAGGTGTGAGAAGGGCAAAAGGGACAGGGTCCCAATCAGAGGTTAGCAACTACTATGCTTACTGAGACGTCAATCAAGCCCACCATATTTTTATTTGCTTTGTTCCTTTTTCCCTCTACCTAGACCCTGGCCTCAAAGCAGACATGATGGATGCCTCAAAGCAGACATGATGGATGCTCTTGTCATATTGTAAGCTGATAACTGTCACATCTCCCCTCCCTTCTCACTGTAATTTCCTTTAGGAGGTTTGGTTTGCTTCTGGCTGAGTTTGAAGAGAGCTATTCTTGACAAACTTAGGAGAAAAGAGAGAGAAGAAATATGGATTTGTGACCAGTTTAAATGAAGAGGTAGAACTTTCCTTGCAAATATTAAATTAGAAGCCATGATTCGGGCTTTGGGTCTTACTTTAGTTACTCAGCTTTCTTATAAAATGCAAGACTTGGAGAAAAAACATGATCTCAATATTTACCAGAAATATTCAGGGAAAACCATTCCAGCACTTCTGTAAGAATTAATGAGAAACAACATAAAAATACATCTTGTTTCACAGAATGGCAAGTATCTCAGGTGCCAAAGACTTTGGAATCATCAATTGTGAGCATGACCTTTCTAGGGGGACTATGTGAGCTTAGAAAAGACATCCATAGGGCATGTTTGGCCAATCCCAAAACAACTGGGAATATCATGGAGGGCATAACTATTGTTATCAAATCTAAAGCAAGTCTTGGAGGCAGGCCAATGATCTCATTAGAATATTCAGGGCAGCTCTGACAGGCAATATCAAACTAACAAAATAGGGAAGATAAAGGTCAGTTTGATTCTGTTTTTAAGGTACCATTAAAGTGGCTTTGATCAAATGATATTCAGTATCAACAGGTGCTTACAGTTTGATGTTTAAGATGCTACCATCGATGCGTCCATGCAAACTTAACCAACCTGGAAGCTCTGTGGATGGGCATTGTGGTTCAATAACATCACAGGAGCCCCTGCTTAAAAACCTCAACATATCCTTCTGACTCCAAGGGAAATGTCAGCTTCCATGCCTGTAACCAAGGCAGAAAATTCTGATTCTTTAGAACGGGTAATTTCAAAAGGTTCAGCAAGTTTGTTCAGGTAAGCTCCAGTGGGCACCATCTCAATCCTTTCAGAGAAACAAAATTATGCTACAAACCTCACCCAAAGGAAAAAAATTCTTATGACATGACCTATCTTTCTTTTTATTCAAAACTTGTTCTGTTTTCTAGAATTTCACATATTTTAACTTAGGGTGGACATAAAACATTAATATCAAAGTTGCATTCTTAGTGGTAAAAGAAAACTTTGCTTCACTATCTCGTTGGCTCTGGCATATTGTTACACAATTCAAAGTTAAAGACGCTATCTAAAATCCAGGCAGCAATTTTATTACAACTGCCTTTTGAAAGTTCACAGAAAGCTGAATCATAAATGTCATTTTCATTAGAATAATGTGAGAGGTTACATGCCACACAGAATAAGACAAGGCTTGACTGCCGTTTACCACTCTTTTCAAATTTCCCAGAGTGCAGAACTATCCCCTAGACCCCAGAGCTACAACATCTCACAGGCAAACCAGGCTGAAGAGACATAAAAGAAAGCTCTAATGGGCAGAAAGCACAGTATCTCAGTAGTGGAAACACTACAGAAGTAAACATTCTCTCAATTTAAACAACAAAAAACTTGCCCAATCCTCAGCATTATCCCTGGAAAGACATCTCCAAATCTGCAATGCGTTCTGAGCCAAACAATAAGGGAACAGCAAGAGCTATCTTTCTGGAACACATAGGTCATTTAAGAGCACTGAAAATGCCATTGCAGAGAAGAAAAAATGAGTGTGTGGACATGAGAATGTGTGCACTCAGGTGTGTGTTGTACATCTATGAGGATTCCTGACAAGCTTTAACGATTCTAAAATGTCCCATGAGTTTGATTTCTTGTTTATCATTTTAAAAATACAGGTACTCTATACCAGGATTCCAAGGCAAAATAAAACTTCTTGTGGCAAAACAAAAGTAAGTGGAACAACTCTAGAGGGCATCCTTATGATGCTGAGAAGTTGGACTTTAATAACACATCATCACTGTATCCTTTTATATGATACTTTCAATAAGATACTTCAAACAACTGACTGGTTTAAAGTATAAATCTGAAGATTTTAAGAGAAATAACAGAAATAGAGTGATCTGTCAAAAAAAGTACAAAATTATTATCAAAGCATAGGAAAGTGGAAGACCCTTGCAAATGATGACCAATGTGTATTTAGATGCCTCCATCTCAAGGCTGCTCCTTTCTCTGGTTTTGTGTCTCTAGCAGCATGCTCCATCTTTAACTTCATTTGGATCTCAGTTCACACACCATCTCTTCAGGGAGCTCACCTGTGACCATCTAACAAAAGAGAACATACTTCTCCTGTGGTTGTTGACTTCTATGTCAACATGGTGAGGCTTTAGTGACCAGTTGTTTGCCCAAACACTAGTCGAGATGCCCCTGTGAAAGTATTTTGTAGATAAGATTAACATCTATAATCAATTGACTTTAAGTAAAGATTATCCTCCATAATGTGGGTAGGTCTCATCCAATGAGGCCTTAAAAGCAAACTTCAGGTTTCCTAGAGAAAAACAAATTTTGCCTCAAAAGTGTAACACAGAAATCTTGCCTGAGTTCCTAGCCTGCCCATGCACCCTACAAATTTTGGAATTAAGACTACAACCTCAACTCCTTCCTGAGTTTCAGACTTGCTGGCCCCCACAATTCCATGGTTGTATGAGCTAATTCCTTAAAATAAATTCCATATATAAATGTGTCTGTATGCCTCTATCTCCTTTCTCCACTTCATCATTCTTCATAGCAATTGTCAACACCAGCTAAGATACATATGTATTTGTTTTTTACTAGTATCTAGAACAATGTCTGGGACTTGGCAGGCACTCAACACACATTTGTGGAACACATCAATGAATTTTACCCATCATTGTTTTATTTTTATTTTATTTATTTATTTACTTATTTATTTTGTTCCACTTACTTTTGTTCATGAGACTTATTTATTTATTTTTATTGAAGTTTGATTTGCCAACATAGAGTATAATACCCAGTGCTCATCCCATCAAGTGCCTCCTCAGTGCCCAGCACCCTACCCAATCCTCCCACCCACCTCCCTTTCTACTACCCTTCGTTTGTTTGTTTGTTTTTTAAAGATTTTATGTATTTATTTGGAAAAGAGAAAGAAAGCACAAACAGGGAGTTTGTGGCAGAGGGAGAGAGAAGCAAGCTCTCCGCTGTGCAGGGAGCCCAACACAGGACTTGATCCAAGGACCTTGAGATAATGATCTGAGCAGGAGGCAGATGCTTAACTGCTGAGCCACCCAGGTGCCCCATAGTCATTGTTTTAAATGCTTTGCATGGAATAATTCACTTAGTACTCCTAATTAGCTATGCTGATGGTTTGAGATTGAGGGTGTTTTGCTCCCATTTACAGATGCTGCTACTGGGACATAGAGAAGTAAAGAGAGTCTCCCAATCATGCAGTTGATACAAAGTGGTGCTGGTCATTGAAACCCCATTGAAACTGGGCCCCAGAGTCCAAACTCTAAAACCCTGCATTCTAAAACGTCTCATGGGACTTTTCAGCTTTAAGAAGATATCATTTGGGGGACGCCTGGGTGGCTCAGTGGTTGAGTGTCTGCCTTCGACTCAGGGTGTGATCCTGGGGTCCTGGAATTGAGTCCTGCATTGGGCTCCCTGTGAGGAGCAAGCCTGCTTCTCCCTCTGCCTGTGTCTCTCAATGTCTCTCATGAGTAGATGGATAAAATCTTAAAAAAAAAAAAAAAGGAGAAGAAGAAGAAGGAGGAGGAGGAGGAGGAGGAAGAGGAGGAGGAGAAGGAGAAGGAGAAGGAGAAGGAGAAGGAGAAGGAGAAGGAGAAGGAGAAGGAGAAGAAGAAGATATCCTTTGGAGGGGAAAAATCTTCTTTTAGAAGTTATAACAGCTAATAATATAGAATAATAAGGTTAAAATATACTAGACATTCTATAACCTTGTGATTTATAATTTGGGGAAATGTTACAGATTACTCTGTTAGGCTAGAAATGGAATTTTTAATCTAAAGAAGAAAGAGAAAAAGAGAAAGAAAGAGAACACTGAGAATCATCAGCTGTTCCATAGACTTCAGTAAAAATAGATTTCAAAAAATTCAAGTAGAGAAAATCGGTCCATCGCAAAGACTTTAAAAGGAAACACAGCTGAAAGAGCATGGGAGACATTTGAAAATGAAACTACATTTATTTCATCACAAATATCCTAGTGAGAAAGAAACCAAAAAGGTAGTGGAGGAAACCAGAGAGGAGGAGAAGCACAGAAAGAGTCTGTAGTGAGCCTCAGAGTATGAAGCCTGATGGAAATAACAGCCACCAGAACACTTTTTCTCAGGCCACACCTTCCACCAGGTCGCACTGCCCAGATCGCAGTTCTGAGTGTCCAAACCTGGCTAGAAATCTGCCAAGAGTTTCTGGGACTCTGTCCCCACCTAGAGGTCTGACGGTAAATAAAATGAGATCATTGTAGAGCGCCGGGAGTACAGCAACACTAAGTCATCATTGCTATAATCACCACTGTTTAAGTCCCTGATGAGACAGCATTTGAGTGTTTTGTAAGCACTCTGCAAAGGAAGAGGTAATGCCTAGGAATCGGCAGCCAGCCCTATAGCTTTCTTTTGGGATCCTGGCTCTTGACTTCAGCCAAATGTTTGACAAAAATTGCATGCATAACTCTGTGGGCAATGTAAAAACTATATGTACTTGATTATTAGATGGTTAGTTAGCCTGAGAGCTGATGTGTGACAGACTACAAACGCTGTGGATTGCATATGACAAGCTGACCCCGAATCTCGGGGATACTGGAGCAGTAAGTCATGGTCACTGCAAGGCTGCTCTGGGACTGCCTATTTTCTGATCAGAAAGCAGCCATCTTCCTCTATTAATAATAGCCACTCACTCTGAATGCTTCCCCCCTCCTCCTGAGCTTCCAATTTTTTCTGCTACTGGTAGGAAGGGAAGGGGAATCCGCCTCTGTGGGAGAGGTGATACCCAGTTACAGAGATCCAGGATGTCAGGGCTGGCTTTCTTGGTTGATGTAATATTTGATGTTGGCAAATTAGCCTAAGACCCTCTAGTAGCACTGCCTGTGAAGCCTTCTGACCTCCATGGTCTACATGGTGCCATGGTGTGGCCAACACCTCACCCTTAGCACAGTCAGGGCAAGAGTGGTTAGGAGCAGTGTTTAATGTCCCAAGTTATCGCTACAAAAAAATCCTTTATAGCACTATGTTACACAGCTTAATATAAGTCAGCGTGTGATGTGGCTGCCTGTTAGTTGCATGCTGTAAAAATACTGGCATGCTTACAATCATCAGGGCTCTACCCCTCCTTAACCAGCATCCCTCACTGTTTTATGTATGCCATAAATGCCCATCCCTTAAAGAGTTCAAGAAAGCAGAGACAAGTTCCGGGTTAGATATTACCAGAAAGGCAAGGTGGAAGCAATTCAGTGATTGTATCTTGGTCTTTTTCACCAAGAGGTGGGGAGGATTAACATGGGCTCCAGCCCACTGCTCTTAAAATCACAGGACACAACCCCAATCCTATAATAAACCTCTCCCAAATCCCTCTTACCTAGATGCCCTATGGTTCCTCTGATGTGCACTTTCCCACCTTTTAATAAACTAAAAAAAACCTAACCTGGTTTGACTCAGGTGTATTCTTGTTGATCTTTGGCTAGAGAGGATGGAAAGGAGACACTGTTGATTATGACATATTGATTGGAGAGGTCTTTAGTCTTCTTAATTATCAATGTGCTTATGAATCATCTGAGGATCTTGTTTCCCTGCAGATTTGGATTTAGTAAGATAGGAGTGGTGCCTTATCTAAAAATTCTGCATTTAAAATAAATAAATAAATAAATAAATAAATAAATAAATAAATAAATAAATAAAAAATAAAAATAAAAAAATAAAAATTCTGCATTTTTAATAAGCTCCTGTGATGTCCATCCTGCTGTTCTGAAGTACACACTTTGCGTAGCAGGCCTCTAGTCCACTGGCTCTCAAATACATAGGCTGCCCATTTAAATTTTTTAATTTTTTTTTTTTTTTTTTTTTATGATAGTCACAGAGAGAGAGAGAGGCAGAGACACAGGCAGAGGAAGAAGCAGGCTCCATGCACCGGGAGCCCGATGTGGGATTCGATCCCGGGTCTCCAGGATCGCGCCCTGGGCCAAAGGCAGGCGCCAAACCGCTGCGCCACCCAGGGATCCCAAGGCTGCCCATTTAAATAACCTGGAGAGCTGTAAGAAAACACGAAGCCCTTACCCCCAGGGATGATCCCAATATGAAGTAAAATCTAAGAAATATAGTCTACTATTCTATGGTAGAAGATCAAGGGCACGGGAGGGTTAGATTAGCAATCTCAAAGGAAATTGTACTGATGGGCCAGGTTATGTCAAGACAGAGAGACAAGACAAGGAGAAAAAACATGCAAAATTAAAAAATAGTTTACCTTCTTGGGATCACGAAAGCAAGTGATGAGCCAAGAATAGGGAAACACTAACTAAGTAAGGTTACAGCTCCAGAGTAATCTACAGTATGTTTACTCCATTCTATGTTACCCTGATAACAGGGCTCTTATCTTATGATAATGATATTATAAGGAATCTACATGGAAATTAAAGACATAGTAATTAGAGAGAGTTCTAATAGTCTAGTCAGCTGCACAAGGGAGAAAGGTCAGGGAGGACAATGGAGGTTTTAAGCCACAGAAAAGAAGGAAGACATAAAGAAGATAAATTATGTATAAAAGAGCCCAGTAGTCTGTGTTCTTTGAGAGCTTCTGGGTTCTGCTGACCTATAGTTTCTCCCACTTCCTCAGGTCAAATCAATACATGTAATAAATTATGTAGCTGCATGGCTCATCTTTCTGCTCTTCAGTTACCACTCCTGGAAAGCAAAAGGGATGCACCTACTCTCTGGTGTCCAGGAGAAGTCTGCTTCTTGAATTACTGCCTCAGTCCTTACCCTCACCCAGGATGTCGTGCTTGACAAGGGTAGGGCTCTGAATCAGAAGCCAAGAGAACTGTCTGGAAACACAATGAGGAACCCCCAGTGCTACACACCCTCGGCTGGTTACACCTACACATGCAAGAGTGCAGTGGCTGGAGGAAGTTATCCACCAGCAGCATCTGGAAAGGATAACTACCTTTGGGAGGAGACACCTGTGCAGGAGGCCCAGAGTGAATTTATCCCTCTCCAAGGAATCTGTGTTTTGAATTGGACCCTCCCGAACATGCACTCTAATTCCTATAAAAATCTGTTCTCTGCTGAGCCGGATAAATGAGCTGATAGAAAACATGAAAGAAATCCTTTATGGCTAATATCAGATTCTGAGAGATACGGACAGTAGCATTCACAGTACTGCCATCCCTTCCCCTTTTCTGGGCCCTCAAGACCCCTTCACTGGTCTTGAGTTTGTGCCTTATCCTTATGCGATGCAATAGATACAAATAAGTACAGGAGATGGTCACCTTCCAACATCAGAGGGCCTCCCTTGCTCTCACACTAAAGCCAGTCAACTAAATACTTTGCAAGGACCTCAGCCATTTAAGGGAAATTAAAGGTGACATTTAGTCTAACACTGTTCTGTTCCCCAATTCTCATTTTCTCTACTCACCATGTGCGTAGTTCCAGGAATAACTCCCATAGCACACAGATCATTCTCTGATCATGGCTGCCAAGCTCAGGGCTTCTTTGTCTTGAATGGTCTTTCAGGATTCATAAGGATGCTAAGATTAGCCTCAAGGGAGGCACAGGTCATGGCCACCTGAGGGCTCAAATTCTAGAGCACTCCAATTTTTCAGCTTCTTCTGGTTGATCCCTTTCATTTCATTCCTGAGCAATGGTCCCTCCATCACACGGAAGCCCACATTAGTGCTGTATCCCTTATCATGATTTAAATCCTGGAGCATGTGTTTTGATTTCTGGCTCCAGGAAGGGAGGAGAATGAGCAGGTGGAGGTAGGTGGAGGAAACAGAAGAAAGGCTTCCTCTCTCACAAACCGCCCAACTCCAGATGCTACCCTGTGTTCCTCGCACCTATCTTTCTCCCCTGGCACCCCCCTCCCATTCCTAGCCTAATAAGAAGTAAGCAGAGGGGGCTGCAGAGACCCTCAGCTCCCTGGGAGGAATGGCACCCAAGAGGATTGCCAGAGGCCACAGTGGTGACAGATGCAGCTCATCCTTCCAGTCCTCCCAAAGGACAATCACTCAAGAGTGCGCAGTTTTGTTCTTCCTTCGTCTCATCAGTCTTTGCTGCTTCTTCTTAATGGGAACAGGAAAAGCCTTCTGAGCATAATCAGAAGTGAAAGTCTCAACAGCATCTGTTCCTCAGCTCCCTCATTACTCCTCTCCCACCTTTCTGTCCACACCTCACTCATTTACCACACTCACCCCCCCTCACCTTCTCACTCCCCATGCCCTTCCAAAAGAGAACCACTAAAAATAGCAACTGTTGTAAAACAATGTTTTCTGTGTTGTACCAGATAAATATCTGTCTCAGAGTAGGGAAAGCATTTCAAAACATAGAAATAAAGAAAGAGGATATAAAGTAAAAGATCGATGGGCCTGATGACATAAAAAATTTAAAATGTTTATGCAACAAAAGCAAGATCTGAATAGCTCAAACTAGAAGGAAATTGGTACATCATAAATAACAGACAATGGGACATTATTCCTAATATACAAAATGCTCTTTCATAAAGAGATGAATATGTCAGTTGGAAGTTTGGCAAAATGTGAAAAGCTGATGCACAAAAGAAAAATATACATGGACAATGGAAATTACTCTTAGAGTTCAATTCATGTGCATATTAAAAAAAGGGACCTCGGGATCCCTGGGTGGCGCAGCGGTTTAGCGCCTACCTTTGGCCCAAGGCGCGACCCTGGAGACCCGGGATCGAATCCCACGTCGGGCTCCCGGTGCATGGAGCCTGCTTCTCCCTCTGCCTGTGTCTCTGCCTCTCTCTCTCTCTCTCTCTCTCTGTGACTATCATAAATAAATAAAAAAAAATTTTTTTTAATTTAAAAATAAATAAAAATAAAAATAAATTTAAAAAGGGACCTCTTTTAAAAAATGGGGATCCCTGGGTGGCTCAGCGGTTTAGTGCCTGCCCTCGGCCCAGGGCGTGATCCTGGAGTTCCAGGATCCCACTCCCATCAAGTACCCACCCAGGATCAAGTCCCACATAGGGCTCCCGGCATGGATCCTGCTTCTCCCTCTGCCTGTGTGTCTCTGCCTCTCTCTCTCTCTCTGTCTCTCATGAATAAATAAATAAAATCTTTTTAAAAAATAAAAAGGAACCATAAACATGAGTTTCATTCTTAACCCATCATATAAGCAATTAGTTTTATAATTCAATATATTATTCGGTATTAATGAAGTTATGATTTTCATGTGTTGCTGCTAAGAGTGTTACCTGCTGTATTCTAGATTTTAACAGGAAATACACCAATACTCAGTAACATTTCAAAAAATCTTTTTAATGTTTGTCTCCTAATTCTGCTTCTAATGATTTACTAAAAGGAAATAATCGAAGATAAATAAACAATTATCTATTAATGAATACATTTGCCATAGGGTTATTTATAAAGAAAAAAAAAAAAGAAACAACTTATAGCTGAGAAGGCCTATATCTCAAACGTAGATATGATGAACTATCCAAAGGAAGGAGTATTTGCCCTCCACTGAAATTTACATTTTAAAAGAATGTTTGATGACATAGGATAAATATTCACATCATAAAGGGTGACTTAGAAAGTTATTAATAGTGTGAACCATAAACTTATATTTGTATGTTTATGTGAATGTGTATGTATGTGTGCGTGGCCATAGAGAGCTCAGTGGCAATCCAGGAGGGGTGTGACCACTCAAGACTAAAGTTTCTCATGGGAGCTTTTTCTTCTGTGATTTTCCAATCTGTAGTAAATATGAGTTTCTTTTATAAATATTCTCAAAAAAAATAAATAGCATTTTAAAAATGTATGTGTTTTTAATTGATCAAAATATCATTCTCTATTGTATTATGGAACAGATTATTCAATCCACTATCTACTGCATTCATATCAAAATGCCCATCAAAGATGCATCAACCCTGGAGGAGGAGAATAATTCTGCCTAATGAACCCAGCAAATGCTACGCCCACAACATGGGTGTATATAACTCTTGGAATAATGTTTGGAGGGGTTAACAGCCTCCAGAAAATGAACATAGGCTGCCCAACATCCAAATTAGGGTCTATAAATGAGCATTATAAAGATCTCCAATATTTTTGAAACATTGCTTATTTAAATGAATTTTTAATTTAAATTTAAATGTAAATGAACTTAATTTTATCAAGTTCTAACTGTAAAGCTTTGAATATATAGCAAAAAGTAAAAAAAAAGAAAAAGAACTGCAAGATTCAGTACTTTGAATTCAATGTAATTGAATTGTGATGAATTTGGGTTTCTTCCTCTTCATTTTTTTACATTTGTTTTTATTGAAGTCCGATTTGCCTACACATATATAGTATAACACCCCGTGCTCATCCCGTCAAGTGCCCCCTCAGTGCCCGTCACCCCATCACTCCATCCCCTTGCCCACCTCCCCTTCCACTCACTACCCCTTGTTCATTTCCTGGAGTTAGGACTCTCATGGTTTGTCTCCCTTTTTGATTTTTCCCACTCAGTTCCCCTCCTTTCCCCTATAATTTCTTTGACTATTTCTTCCCCGTGTGAGTGAAACCATATAATGATTGTCCTGAGTGAAATAAGTCAATCAGAGAAGGACAATCATCATATAGTTTCCTCTTCATTTAGAATTCTTTGCCTAGGGGCACCTGGGTGGCTCCCTTGGTCAGTGAAGCATCTGCCTTCACCCAGGGTCATGATCCCAGTAACCTGGGATTGAGCCCCATGTCAGCCTCCCTGATCAGCGGGGATCCTGCATCTCTGTCGCTATCTCTGTCTCTCTCTCTCTCTCAAATAAAAAATAAAATTTTTTTTTTTTAAGAATTTTTTACCTAGAATTGTCAGATTTAAAATGGTTTAAGGACTCAATGCAGTGAGGAAGTAGAGTAAGGAGAGGTATTGTATACATGTAGCAACTCTAAACATCATTTGGCCAGACTCGAATATGGCATTTTTCTATATGGTAATCCATCTGAAAAATACAAATTATAAAATAATTCTGCAACTGGTTATAGTACATTTCCACACAGAATTCTCTGTCAGATGTCACTTAAAATGTAATTTCCCTATTGACCTAATTTAATCCAGGTTTCCTCTCATTCTTTGTTCTTCTGAGAAATAGCAGTGCTTTTGCAGTTTGTCTTTTACGGTGAGCTGCATCTTTTCCAAAGTGCACTGGTGCATGGCTCCCCAAAATGTGTTGATCCTGGTGAGATTTACCTTTCTCTCCTAGAGACTTCTCTAAATCACCACCCTGCTTTTGGTGTTTATCATTTTAAGGAGGAACCTTGGAGAGCAGCTAGTCTAAACAGACTTTCAGTTAGCACTTTTTAAAAAGTTAATGCCAATTTACTGATTCTTCAATATTTAAGGATATTTCACTAAATAAGAGTTCTTGAGCCATTTCTAAAACTGATGTAAGGGCTCTAATTTTTGTCTCACACTGACAATAAAAGACTTGATTTAGTCTGATAACCACCTCTCCGGGATTCAATTTCTTTCCCTGAAAGATAATAGATAGTGGTGTGTATGTGTGTGTGTTGTGTTTTATGTGCTGTGTGTACGTGTTCTGTGTGTGTGTGTTGTGTATCATTTTATTGAATATGGCCTAGGAGAATATATATAAAAATGTTAGCAGTAATCACCTCTGGATAATGAGATGATGGGTATTTTTTTTAAATACACTTTTCACAAATACATAAAACATTTAAGGAGCTAAATAATAAGAAAAAAAACTCTAGTTCTGCGTAACCTACCCTAGATCATAATCCTTTTGTATTACTGTTAAATATTCAAGATATTCATTAAAAAACATCATTGTATTTGTTTTTAGAAGGTTTTAAAGATCTATGATTTTCTAAAATAATAGTTTATATATGATTTTGTTTGTTGGTTGGTTGGTTGGTTTTTTTTTAATAAATTTATTTTGTATTGGTGTTCCATTTACCAACATACAGAATAACACCCAGTGCTCATCCCGTCAGTGCCCGTCACCCATTCACCCCCACCCCCCGCCCTCCTCCCCTTCCACCACCCATAGTTCGTTTCCCAGAGTTAAGAGTCTTTATGTTCTGTCTCCCTTTCTGATATTTCCCACACATTTCTTCTCTCTTCCCTTATATTCCCTTTCACTATTATTTATATTCCCCAAATGAATGAGAATATACACTGTTTGTTATTACCAAGGAAAAATACAATATTGTAATTGGGGTTATGAATTAGTTCCTACGTATGAGGGTAACAATTCTGAATATTGAACCAAAAAATAAAAACCTATGTAAGTAGGCTGAAATTTAAAAAAATAATAATAATTTTACATATTGCCCAGAAAGAATAATGAAATGCATTCTCTTTCCTCTTTTTTCTTTTTAATATCCTTGGTATAAATTTATAGAAAACCATTTCAAAGTAAAATCTGAAAAAAGAAAGAATATGTGGGGGGGGTTGTATTATTTATACTCAGGGAGAGTTGATATATTCTACCCTTCTTTCTTGCTCAATTTAAATTTCACTGAGTGTCAGGCAAACTGGACAGTTGGTCACTCTACCTGTGGCCCACATGTCATTAATCAGATACACCTTGAGATAGTCAAAGAGAGCAATCCAGGGATTTCACATGTATGAATTGAAATAGAATATATAGAAAAAGAGTCTGGCACACTATTTTTTTAAGTAGCTTTATTGAAGTTTACAGTAATTGAGATACAAAAAGCTGCATATTTAATGTGTACAATTAACAGCACACTTTAGCACTCTACAAATAAAGATATTACTCTTGAAATATTGTAAGTATATTAAATCTATAATGTAGGATCCTTAGAATAAGACCCATATTCTGTATGTCCTCTGTATCCCCAATGTAATTATATTAGTTTGCTGAGGCTGCCATAACAAAATTCCACAGATTTTAAAGATTATAACTTTACAGAGCCCATCTCCAAATATAGTCACATTTGGGGATAGAACTCCAATATATAAATTTTGGGGAGACACAATTTAGTCCATAACATTGATCATTAACAAATTGGGAAGAGTGGGAGTATTGACTAAAATATGTGGTGTTCTTTCTTTGCATTATTTGTATCTACAAAATGATGAGGAAGAATCTTTATTTTTAAAACATAGGTTTTTTTTTATTTCAGCATAGTAGACCTTACACCTTTACCCAATTCCATACCAAATAATTATCTATCTTCAGAGGTTAGTTTGGGATCCATAGCATTAACATGTGAGTTGATTCCACTTGTCTGGATGAGTGACACAGTTTTCCAAAGATTGAATATGAAGTGTTTTTCATATCCTTTTAGCAGATTAGAAGTGAAACTTAATGGTTTCATATAATGTACAATCCTCATGTCATGCATTCGAAGTGAATAGCATAAGCATGCCTAATCTGCCTGTGAATACCTGTCTTGAACAGTTCCTGAGATTACTGAAAAATAACACTGTCTATAGTACAAAATGCATTATTATGATTACAGTCCTACTTTGGGCACATTATGTGGTATTTGGCAATGTGAGGCATCTCATTAATTAATTCTTTCTGAGCTTTCAAATAGGTACCAAGAGATACCATCAACAGCAAGAAGGAAAACAACTTACCCCTGTAAAATGGGGATAACTCTGCCAGTTTCATGAAGCTTAAATGAAATGAAAATATGGGCACTCTGAAAGCATTGGCACATTTAAATGAAAGTAAATCTTAAGGTGTATATTTTGCAGGAGAAATATGTGACAAAACTGCATATCTGGCAAGCAAAGGAATAATGACCTAATTTTGTTAAAATGTTTTTCTTAAAGCTGAGGCTTCCTTCCCCTATTGTTGCGAAGTTGCCATGATAATCCAAGACAATTAAATCTCCCCAGGACTAAATGATTCATTAAGATGAAGGCACAGTGAAGGGAAAAGGCACACTGGAATCAGAGCCTGGGGCATTACCAAGAAGGAGTATGATTTGCCTCAGAAGGATGTGACTGCCCAGTGTGTTATCAATGGAAAATTCTGACCACTATAATTGTCACCAGTTGCATAGCTATTGTCTTAGCAGGGACAACTGCAACCCAATGATCAAAGTTACAAAATTATGATTCAGTTAAACAATTTACTCAGCTTAAAATTAGTGACAATGCAGGTATTAAATATTCATTCAGGTAAGAGGGAAGCAGTGCAAAAAATCCCATTTGATCTTTCAGCAGGTTCAGCTTCCCTGGCCTTTCTCAGCCCTGGCACCCCCAGAGGTCCAGGCCTTGCATGAGGTAGTTAACTCCTCTTCGTCATTAAAGTCTCAATTAAGATAATTACCTTCTCTGGAAAGATGGTCTGGTAATCACAATCTAGGAGGGAAATAGAGCTTCAACGTCGTCTGTTTCATTCACATTGCGGGTCTTCCCGTGCTATTTGACTGTTTCTCTGAATCACCCCCACTGGACTGCATGCTTTATGAGAAAAGGAATGTTTCTCATTCATTCATTCTCTATTTAGACAGTCAATGCATATTTACTGAGCACATGGTATGTGCCACAAGCTGTTCTAGAAACAAGGACACCACAGTGAAAAAAAATGGCAAAGTCTCTGACTATGTGAAGCTTGTACTTGAGTAGAGAAGACAAAGGATAAATAAATATACATGCAATACTAGCTCTCAAGTAATCCATGAAGTAAGGTAAGAGATAATGATGAGAATGGATTATGGATTATTTCATTCAAGGTGGGTGCTCAGAGAAGGCCTCATTGAGGAAGCAAGAGAAAGATGAGCATGATCAACTGCAGATAGAAAACCAAGAGCAACAGTGCTAAGGTAGGAGCAGGCTCCAAGAGCTAAAGGCATAGGAAGAAGGCTAGTGTGATGTGAGAGCAAGAAGCAAGGAGAAGAACCACACAAATAAGGCAGAGAGGAAGTCAGGGACTCAGACTACATAAGACCTTGAAGACCATGATAAAGATATTGGGTTTTATTCCAGGGATAATGAGAAGCCCATGCAGGCTTTCTGTTGGCTAGGGATTAGGCTAAAGGTGGAGAAGAAAAGAGACCCCTCAAAAAGCTATTGCAGGAGTCAAAGAAAGAGGGGATTTTGGCCTGGAACAAGGAGTATGAACAGGCCCTGTAACAGCATTCCAACTGGTCTAATGGGTTAACTGGCTTCAAGTTAACACACTCCTTACTTGCTGACCTAAGTCTCTTGATCCATAGCAGACATACCACTGGCCTTGAGGAGAGGAGAAACAGAACTTTTATAGGCTGCAGAGGCCAGCAAGTCTTTTTGAAGCCACCTCAGCTTTCTGATTAGCCTAGCAAATTTTTAGCAAAAAAAAAAAAATTTAGGTCACACAAATGATAAACCTCCTTCTGTGTATCTGTAGACCTTGTCCTCCTTTGCTGAAAGAACAGAGTCCTCCTACACTTCACAAAACAGAAGCCAGACCCTCTGAGACCCTCAAGCATGGAGACGTATACAGCCAGCATCAAGGAGTCTGTACATAATAAGGAAATGTCAGTGGTACTCACTGTTTTGATCAGCTATCCTGAACCTCTTTAAAAGCCCCTGAGCCAGGCAGAAACCTGGAAGTTGACTTTTGGACAAGAGTCCATCTTCTCTTCAGGTAGTCAGCCTCTTGAATAAAGCTCATATTCCTTTCCATTAAAAACTCATCTCTTTAGTATTTGTCTTTTGAGTGATGGGCAGCCCAAACTGGAGTTCAGTAACAGACTCACTGAAGCTGTCAGATTTGGAACATATTTTGAAGATAGAGCCAATGGCCTTGCTGATAAATTGATAAAGGGGTGTTAGAAAAAGGGTCATCTTAGTCAAAGATGACTCCAAGTTTTGGGGCTTGAGCAACTGGATAGACAAAGATGAGATTTACTGAAATGAAGAATGCTGGAGAGCCATCAGGTTTGGATAGAGAAGAGAGAACAGAATTCTCTCTTAAGAATATTAGGCTTGAGAGCCCTATTAATATGCAAGGTATCAAGGGGGCAACCGAATATACATGATTGGAGCTAGGGAAATGCATTTATAAATCAAGATTATTTAGAGGCCATTAAATCCACTGGTTTGGGATTACCTTAATCAAGGTCCACAAATCCGTGGCTTGTGGTCAAATCAGGACACCTTCCTGTTCTGGAAAAACATTTCATTGAAAAATAGCCATGTGTTCTGCTCCTCCATCGATTGTCCATGGACACTTTGGTGCTACACTGGTAGAGCTGAGCAGTTGTAACACATGCTATATGGCCCGCAAAACCTAAAATATTTACTGTCCAGACTTTTTTGTAAAGCCAACTCTTGACCTAGAGATGAAGAAAGGAGGTCCAAGCATTGGGCTGTGGGATTGTCCAACATCCAAGTCAGGGAAAGCAAGAGGACACAGAAAACGATCAGAAGGAGCAGTAGTAACAAAGCTGGAAGGCAGTTGCTTTTTTTCACACTTGGATCCTTCACATCTAGAACAGAGTCTGCATGAACACTGATGGATGTCAGACTAATGAATAAATACAGTAATGGTATTAATAAAAAAATTAGAAACATTTTTGCATTCCAGTCTACCAATACTTCAATACAGGTCTATGACAAAGGAATCTGAAGCTACCATGAGGTTTTTAGGGAAAAACACAATATTTTAAGCTTATGTATGGGTAAGATGAAAGCAGCAAGCTCTGACTGGAGATGTCAAGTTTTGATCTAGATTTCCCTCTTGATCCTAATAATAGGTTCGGTATATTTTTACTGTAGGATCCCAAACAGAGAGGAGATTGACCAAAATGAAAGGCTCAGACTAACATGGCTCTCCACGTTCTATTGCTGGAGAACATGGACGTTTCAAAAGCCAATTTGTGTACTGTAATTTATTTCACCTGCCTGGTGGAAATAAGTAAGACTCTTGGGCCCTCTCACATTGCAAGATTGTTTTTTAAAGCTGGGCAGGCATTTCTCACATCTTTCAGCTGTATTAGGTATCTGAGAGAAAAAGCTGTCACCCAGGGAGATTATGCGCTCTGCTTCCCAGTATCAGGCTTATCACCAGTCTGTGGAGTAGATGACCTCTCTCCCTGCCTTCAAGTGATAGCCTTACTCAAAAGTGAGGCCAAATGCGGGGGAAGGTGAATAGGAAAGGAGGATCCCAGTTCACTCTCTTACGACCTATCTCTATGTAGTACCCTACCTAGAAATACCAAATTTTCTATATGATGTAAGGAAATATATTCAGCATCAGTTGTAATAATCATTAGCCTGCACTGAGCACCCTCCTTGCTAAATTGTCTCAGAAAATCCTCACAATTGCCTTTGGGAGAAGAGTTATTTTCCTTTTATAAAGAAGGTAACATGGACAACCATGGTAAACTTATACACTGTAACACAACTTATAAGGTGAAGCGCCAGACTTTCTCCAAAGTTTTGTGGATTGTTGGTTTTTATTTTTTACATTTTCCACAAGACACACCACTGAACTATCAATGGATTAAAAAGAACATAAACAACAATTTTTCAGGGCTGAATTAAACCATTAGGCATCCACTCAAAGTATAAATCCCATTTACTTCTGACCTGTGTTAAAAGGTAAACTGGTGCACACTAAAAAAATTATTTGCAAGATTTTCTTTGAGCATACGTGGATTCCAATTGGGCAGCATAAAACCAAAAGTGCTTAAGGACACCCCACAGACAGAAGCTGAGGGAAGGGGCTTTTATTAAGAAGACACAGAAACAAAGCAAGGAAACTATTCAATTGGCTATAGTTTAAAAGGGTGCCTTATTGGAAAAAGCCTCGCTGGCTGTTTGTGGTGGCTGTTCTTACATTTCATATTCTCAGATTCAAGTGTGCTGACTCTGGCTTAGGTTTTGGTTTGCTTACAGAGGCTACCAGGGCTTTAGAGCCACTGTGACCTAATGGCCTCTTTGTGGCATTATTTAACACTTTCGGGAGTGGAGAGAAAGCCACCCCAAGTAACAAGATGCAAAGCCAATAGATTTGATGGTAATTTACTTAGGCACTTTTTGAGACCCAGACAAGCTGTCAGCTCATCTGACTGGGTAAGATCAAATAACAGTTTCTAATTTAAAAACCATGCATGATTACATTGATAAGCTTTCCTTTCTTCTGAAATCCATACCAAGTAAATACTACCAACCAAGAAACTTCAGGGTGCATTTCCTTAATCTTTACTAATTATTCTGTTTACTAAGTGAAAATCAAAATTTTTATCCAGAACAAGCCTTTTTTACAAGCACTTTCTACAAAACATCTTGTACTCACCAAGTACATTTTCATGTACTGTAGCAAGTGTCTCACCTGATTGTCTTTGGCAAAACTTTTTATCTTTAATCTTTAAATACTAGCATGCTGTTTTTTAATCATATTTAACTTTTGTACTTACTATTTCATTTATCCTGCCCCATGAGATCCAGCCAATAGTATTCCCTAGTGTGTATTTATTAAAAAAAAAAAAGATAGGAAAAAAATACTTCCTCACATTCTTCAAGTTTCTAAACTCTTTCAAGGTATCTACTTGCTCCCAGCCTCAAGAAAATCATCTTTTGTATATCTGTCTTTTAAAACACCCATACAGTTTTCTTCACTATTCCTCATTTATTCATAAGTTCCCAGTCAACAGTGCTTAAAGAAATGAAATGTGGTCTCTCTTTCTCTTCTTTTAAAAGACACTGGTTAAATTTCTTATAATTCTATAAGACTTTAAAAGGAACCAGTGATGTGCTTTGTACAGGATAGTGAGTCTGAGATAAGAAATATATATATATTTCTTTATACATATTTCTTATACAGATATTTATGAATGTTTGTGTCCCTACAAAATTCATGTGTTGAAAACAGATCCTCAATCAGGAGGTTGGGCATTTGGGGGTGATTAGGTCAGAAAGGTAGACCTTTCATGAATGGGATTAATGCTTATAGAAAAGGCTTCACAGAGCTCCCTAACCCCTCCTGCCATGTGAGGACACAAAGGGATGACAGCCATCTGGGAGTCAGGAAGCAGGTCCTTACCAGATACTAAGTCCGCCAATTACCTTGATCACAGATCTAACAGGCCTTCAGAACTATGAGGAATAAATGTTTGTTGTTTAAAAGCCACTCAGTCTATGATGCTTTTTTTATAGTATCTCAAACAGACTAACATAGAAATAAATTTATATAAATATATATAAACACATCTTAACTATGTATTACATATATTAAACCTATAGTTTACAAGATTTTAGGTTATAATAGAGATGCTCAACTACTCCCATGAACTTGGTTAAAAAAAAAAAAAAAACACAAACACCAGTTTTTACTTTTCTGGAAAGTCATTCCCTTTGTAGCACCTAGCTGAGGGAGAAAAAGGCATCTAATCTATCTATCCTTATCCTCTATGGTAGGAAGAATAAGACACCCCCCTCAAAGATATCCACATCTGAATCTCTGGAATCTGCAGTAGCAGATGTGATTGAACTTAAAAGCCTGAGATGGAGATATTGTCCTGGATTACTTGGGTGGACCAGTGTCATCAAAGGGTCCTTATCTGGGGGAGGGGGGTGGGAAAGTGAGAGACGAGGAGATGTGGTGAGAATAAAGGCAGTGCAGCAACAGAAAAATAGTAAGAGATGCCCTTTTTCTGACTTTGAAAATGGCTTTTTTTTTCTGACTTTGAGGATGGACCACAAGCCAAGGAATACTGGCAGCCTATAGACTCTAGAAAAGGCAAAGACTGGATTCTCCTCCCAGGCTTCCAGAGGAACACAGCTCTGACAACTCTTCTTAGGATTCTTATCTCTAGAGCTGTACAATAAATTCTTATTGTTTTGAACCACTAAGTTTGTGGTTACTTGTTATAGCAGCCATAGGAAATTAATACATCTACCAAATCATTCTGACAAGGAATGAAGTGACAAATATCACAGCCAGACTGCCTTGACAATTAAGACTCATGTGCATAAAACATCCATTGGTGTCCACTGCTGTAAACTGGTGTCTTATGACTATTGGGTTCTTGTGTCACATGGTTGTTCCAACTTTCTGTGGTTCTGCAAGAGCTGGGCAGTCTCTCAGAAGGCAGAGCATGTAAAATAGTCTCCTATTTTACCTTATAGGAGAAATCATTGCCAATGTCAATCCTGTGAGTAGAGGCAGGTCTTCAATGCTGTGAGGGCAGGCAAAGGAACCCAGTATCTTACCCTTGATCCGGACTCTGAAGTGACTAACCAGAGTGATGGGAATCAAAGTGAGATTTATCCCATAGAATCATGCCAGAGGCCAGAAAAGGACTGACTTTGGAAGTATGTGATTTCTCCCAGGACCTCATGCTAACATTCCTGGTCTATAATCCACAATGCCAATCATATTTTATAAATTTACTTACCTTTTTGTCTCTTACTTATGAGTAAGCTGAAAAGAGAAAAAAAACATTTTCTCATGTAATCTATAGGATATTTATGAAAGAGCTGGTCACCATCCCACATTAAGTGGCCAACATACCACATTAGTGATGAATTTTAAGGAATTTTAAAGAAAAGTCCAGCTTGACTGCAGAAATAGCAATTCAAGAGTAAGGCAATCCTCAATGATCAGTCAGGCCAGGGGGATGGGTGCTTTTTCCTACCAGCTCATTTTCTTTCCTCTGATAACCTTGGCAATGTCAGCTTTGTTTTTGTTGAGAAGAGCAGCATTTTATGGAGCACAATGAGTGCTGCAGGAGAGCAAGAAGCACTATGAGCATGGACTGAAAAATCGTTGAAGGGAATCAGGGAGACAGACGTGAGGTGGGTCTTCAACGGTATATGGATTTGGGTGATGAAGAGGAGGAAAGAGAGGGTTCTGGGCAGAGCTGCGTGTCAGTACAGAGAAGGCAGCATGTGAACTGATCCAACTGGGGACTAGGTGGGCACTGGTAGGGCTGTAAACTGCTCCTAACAGGGCCACAGTATGGAACCATTCTCCTGAAGTCAGTAAACTGATGAGATGGCATTTGCATGCTAGGCAGGTAGGTGGAGGCTCTGAGAGGACACGGCACAGGTGGAAACACATACCAGCCTCAGGAAAACTGGAGTGGCAGTTCAGTGAGGAAGAGTAAAGACTGCTGGGCAAGTATGGTGGAAGTGGGAAAAGAGTAGAAGAAGGGGCGAACCTGAGACATATGTGGGAGAGCATATGCCAAGATTTCCATTGGATACATGAAAAAGTAGAAATAAATGGTGATGCTTTGGGTCAAATAGGAAAGATTTAATACGGTAAGTACACTAATTTTCTAAGGTTGCCATGAAAATGTTTCAGTCTGGGCGGCTTAAACAACATAAATTTATTACCTCCTAATTCTGAAGGCTAAAAGACCAAGCTCAAAGTGTTGGCGGGATCGAAGTCTCTCTCTATGGCTGGCAGATGGCCATCTTCTCCCAGCATCTTCATGCAGTCTTTCCTCCCTGCTGTGTGTTCTTTGTGTGTGTGTGTGTGTGTGTGTGTGTGTGTGTGTGTGTATTTTTTTACTGGAGTTCAATTTGCCAACATATAACATAACACCCAGTGCTCATCCCATCAAATGCCCTCCTCAGTGCCCTTTCCACTGTGTGTTCTAATCCTCTCTCTTTATAAGAACACTAGTCTTCCTGGATAGGGCTTACACCAATGACCTTATTTTAATTTAGTGTTTTCTTTAAAGATTCTTCCTCCAAACAGTCACATTCTGAGGTACTGGGATTTAGCATTTCAACATATGAATGTGAGGAGGATGCAACTCAGTCCATAATAGTAAGGCAGATAAAAGAGAGGGAGGGAGAAAAATGGTAAATTCAGCTTTGAACATGTTGAATTAAGAGGACATCAAGAGAGTCCTACAACTTTCTGCTATGAAGGTTTCTAAGTAGCAAGCTTCTTTTCAATCCCTAGGTAATGATTCTTTTTAGGAACTGTCAGTGCAATTAAGTGTTGGGAACACTAGAAGCTGATTTCCTGTAGATGCTCCATGCAGAGAGGCTCCTAATTCTTTTCAGAACTCCACACTTTATTGTATGTCAGAATGTCTCATAGTGTATTCCACAGATCATTAGCCCACGAAATGCTGTGCAAAAACAAGCTTTCTGGAGTCAAGCTTTTCTGGGGACCCTACATGCTGTGGTATCCTTCCTGGAGAACCACAATGCACATAACAAAGGTCTTCAAGTCTTTTAGCTAAAAAAAAAAAAAAAAAATAGTAGAATTGGTCTTGCTTAACCTGCATTTCCAACATGATTTGACCATGAAACACTTTTTTTCCCCATATATTGTTTACTAATGTACTGCAGAATAGATTTTTGCGAAAAGCTAGCCTTAAGCATATTTCAAAACCATATTCTTCCCTCACTCTCACAAATCAACCCCAAGATTAGGGCTTTGAGTATGACATGAGCTCAGCATGAGAAAGCCCTCTAACACCTGAGGGTAACATTGTGTGCCAGAGGAGAGCACCATGGCAGACAAAGTAAGATAATGGTGCCACCTGTGCTCTACAACTCTATGCCAGGCAACATAATAATGGCCTCCCCAAGGTGGCCATGTACTATCTCTGAAACCTGTGATGTGTTACATGGCAAGAGGAGATGAAGTTTGCAAATAGTTAAGTATGCTGATTGTCTGAGTTTAAGAAAAGGAGAGTATCCTGGCTTATTCCATGTGAGTCCCATGTAATCATAATTCCTTTTAATTGGGTAAGAGAGCAGTAAAAATGTCAGAACCAGAGAGATGGCAGCTTCAAAGCATTGAAGCTTTGAAGGTGGAAGCAGGCCATAAGTCATGACTTGTAAGTGGTCTCCAAGAGCTGAAAAAGGCAATAAAATAGATTCTTCCCCTTGGGTCTGCATAAGGAACACAGCTTTGCCCACATCTTGATAACATGGGCCCAGTGAGGCCCATGTTAGACCTCTGACCTCTAGAATTGTATGTCACTAAATTTTCGGTAATTTGTCACAGGAGCAATAGAAAACTAATACAGAACCTCACCAGAATAATTTAGATGGGTCTTACCAATTGCTGGTTTCCAAGGGTAAGTCATATACTTGCTAGAGAAGTTAAAAAATAGCTAAATTTAAGTGCTTAGTATTCATTTTGCATGCCAGAATGTTTTAAATATTTATAATCCAGTTTTGATTATACAAGTACAACAGCAAGGCCATCCTAATTATCAGATATACTTTGCAGATCAGAGCTAGTATAGCTACCATTTGGGGATGGTTTATTTGTTGATTGGAGGTCATATTCCAGAGCAAATCTGTGATTAGCATTAGTATCACATATTGACTATCTGCTTCATTTGATTCAGTCAGACCAAGACTCCATCACTGCTGCATGCGTCACTCCCCATGCTAGGCCCAATAGCAACAATTCAACAAATATAGATTGTGTTGCACCTACCACTTCCCAAGCATTGCTGTAGGCGCCGTGACGGAGACAAAGAGGGTAGGCAGCTTATATTCCAATCAATGGAGGAAGCATTCAAGTCACTAAATAATATTTGCCTCTCTAGCAAAGGGTGATGTATTAATTCCTGAGGCTGCCACAATAAAACAACAAGACTGGGTGGCTTTAACAACAGATATTTGTTGTCTCACAGTTCTGGAGACTAGAAGGCTGAAATCAAGGTATTGATAGCTGGTTCCTTCTGAAGGCTGTGAAGCAAAATCTATTCCACATATCTCTCTTAGCTTCTGGTAGCCTCGGGTGTCCCCTGGCTTATAGATGGTGTTCTCCCTGTGTCTTCACATCATATTCCCTCCACATGTATGTATCTATCTCTATATCCAAATTTCTCCTCTTAAAAAAGTAATACCAGTCATATTGGATTAAGGCCCATCCTACTAATCTCTACTTGATCATCCATAAAGACCCTATTGCCAAATAAAGCCATGGGAAGTACTGGCAGTTAGGACTTTAACATCTTTGTGGATTGGTGAGAGACACAATTCAACCCACAACACAGAGGCAGGAAGGCCCTGAAACCAGCTAACTGGAAGTAGAGAGGTGCCAGTTGAAACCTCTGGGATTTCTCCAGCCCTCCCTGGTGTTATACTGGGAGAGCTGTGGTTAACAGCTCCAGCTCCAGTTGTTCTACCAAGATGAATCTTTCAGCTACTCATTCACACTTTCCCTGGCATTTGCTTCTCTCAAATTTTCAGAGTCTCTTCAAATTACTGAGTGGCGTTCACTTCCCCTTGGTTCACCATTACCTGTTATCTACATGATAACATTTAAACTGGCGGTTACATTGGTGGCAAGTCTTATGCATCTTAGTTATTCAGATAACAGTTAACTTAGGTGTGGCTTAAATTATGGCCAGTTTAAAATATTTCTTCTTTGAGCATTTACAAATATTGCTTAGTCATGTCTGAAAGTGAAAGGATAATATAACAACAATGCACATATTTAAAATGCTTTATAAGGAGCCTCCCTATAGATATTTCACATTTAGTCTTTCTAAACAATAAGTTTATGAAATGTAAATTAATATCCTAATTTAATGCAGATAATTAGCCTCAAAAATCTTATGACTCATGTCTGAAGTCACAACACTACTCAATGGTAGGTATGAGATTCAAACACAAGTTATTAAAACATGGCTTAAGATCATCTGTGACTTGAAATTATTTGAAATTGGAAAGGATGGTCACAATGAAGGGTGAGAAAATACAAGAATATGATCCTACTACTCACTAGATAAATATTTCACCAAAATTATTCTTTCCTGGTACATCACACTTCCTTTAAGTCAACTGAGAAATCACCTCTTCAGAATCTGACTGTAGAGCTGATAAATCTTTCTTCCCTATGAGAGACCTGTCTGGATCAATATTTTCCTACACTAAAACACCCTATGTTTTATCACAAAAGATCTAGCTTCTAACTTAATTCCATTTAGTTCACTTTCATTCTCTTATTCAGATTTTTTTAAAAATACATATCAAAATTTTCAAAAGGCAAATTATCATTCCCACATGGGGGGCGGGGGGGGGCTAGTCCTAATGGGCTTCAGAGAGAGCTTGATGCTACTGGAGCCACTCAAAAGGCTACCCCGTCAGTAGGTGGTTATTAATTGAGAAAGAATATAGTCTGTGTGTTCCAAAGGAGGAATAAAAGGTTCACTTTTCATTACAGTTCTACCCTCTGTTTTCTCCATGACCTTTGTTGGAACTTGCTAGGTGGCAGGGCAGTGCATGGGCTTCAGGTAAAAGGAAGTGAACACTTAGCATGAATAGGCCAAAGACTGTACCCGCTCATAATGAAATCTCAGAGAGCAGCCCTTAATTCCAATACTGGAAACTCTAAAAAGGTTAATAACAGGGAAAATCCATGGCCAGCAGTCAAGTTCACTCCTGGAGAGCACATACACTGATGTTAACTAAGAAGAAAACCCTGTCTGTCAAGCCACAGTATGAAAGCCAGGAATCAACTCTCTGGCATGATTCATGCTTCTTCATTCCCTTGATTCTCACCCAAGTTGAATATATTCTCTGGCTGAATTAGCCTCTCAACCCTCATTTTGAAAAGATTACATGATTTCTGCAGTGAGAACTGCATTTGGTTTCTCTATTGTTTCATGTCCTGCCACTTCATGCTAATAAAATAGACAAGAACTTCAGGCAAAGTGCTTATTAGAAAAGTTTACAAACTGAAAACCTATTTGTTATAAAAATACATCTGCACTGGAAAAATTTCAAAAATGGCTTCTAGGTTTCCCTTAAAATGGTACTAAGGGGTAATAGGAAATGCAATCTTGTCCACTATTTAGGAAGGAAAGTGAGCTAAGAGCCACTACTTGCGAAGATCTCCCTATATAGTTTGCAAATTACCATGATATTTAGAACTAGTTGCTCAAAATAATAATAATAATAATGACATCCAACTAAACCAGAGCCTTTAGAGACCTAAGCAGTTAGAGATACCAGTTCTTAAGTGACTTTGTTCAGTAGTGCTGAGCAGCAACATAATGTCTTACATCTCTAGCTCTTTACGGGTTATGTATGTCTTCTGATTTATCCCTCCCTTTCCAATCTGAAAGGAAGATAGGACTCCCAGGGGTATTGCTATCCCCATTTTTTAGATTAGGGAATTGAGACTCAGAAAGCCAAAACAATTTGCTTCTGCTTCAGTTAGTAGTTGGCACACCTGGGACTCTGTTTTTTGTTTGTTTGTTTGTTTGTTTGTTTGTTTGTTTGTTTTGTCTAGGTTACACTATAACTCACTGATTAATACTATTACCTTAGCAAAAATATTATCACATGCTTCCTATCATCTGCTTTAGTTACCATTTAATGACTGATGATGCCAAAGTCCATACCTGTAAGCACATCCACAGACTGCAGTTCTTACTGGATATCTAAATTTGGGTATCCCAGAAGCACCTCAAATTCAACAGGTTCAAAACTATATGCAGCACCCAGCAGGCTCCTTCTCATAGCACCACCCTTACCCAACTAGTAAAGATAGATGCTGCAAACAGGTTGGAGAAATGCCCCAGCGCTAGCCAAATACCATCTATCCCTCTCTCCATGATCTCAGCATTTACAGTGTGTAGCATGTATGTCATTCTGTATTTCTCCACATCCCAGTGTGTGTTTACATGTGAACTCCTGGATATTTCAAATTCTTTGAGAGCAAGGACTATGTGCCCGTCGCTTGGCAAGCATGCCATATATGTTTGCTGAAGCTGATCTGAAAATTAACATAACTTTTAGATTAGAAGGTCTTTTTTTAATAAAGTTTCTGTTTCAGAATAGTTTTAGAGAAAAAGTACAAGGATAATACAGAGAGTCCTCGTATGCCTCTGTTTCCCCTTTTATCATTGCTCATTAGTATGGTATATTCGGCACAATTAAGGAACCAACACCTATCACTATTAATTAAGTTCCACACTTTATTCTAACTTCATTCGTTTTCACCTAATGTCCCTTTTTCTCTTCCAGGACCCCATCAAGGATTCCACGCTATGTGTACATATTACATCTCCTTAGGATCCTCTTGGCCGTAAGACTCAAGGTCTCCTTGTTCTTGTTGACCTTGACAGTTTTGGGGAGTACTGGCCAGATGTTATGTAGAACGTGCCTCGATTTTCGTTTGTCTGATGATTTTCTCATGACTAGACTGTGCTTATGGGTTTTGGGAGGAAGACCAAAGAGGTAAAGTTCCACTCTCATCACATGATATCGAGGATGTACATACTGTCAACATGACTTCGTTGATGCTGACTTTGATCACCCGGCTGAGGTAGTGACTGTCAGATTTCTTCCACCATAAAGTAATTCTTCCCTCCAACCCTTTTCTTATGGTACTCTTTGGAAACATGTTTCTATGGGCAGCCCACACATGAGTTATGCTTCACCTCCTTGAGGGCAGAGTATCCTCATGAATTATTTGGAATTCTGAACAGACTTAGCTCTTCTCTCTCATTTATTAATTCTCTTATTTATGTCAGAATATACTCATGGATATTTTCTTCATACTTTGAGTTATAGTCAAATACCACTTTATCTTCTTGCTCAAATTGTTCTAGCTTTGGCCACTGAGAGTTCTCTCAGTTGGAAGAAGTCCTTTATTCACAAAAATAAAAATATCGTTTATGAATGCAAGGTAGTTTTTACAATTTCAGAAACTAACATGGGCCATGTCATTTAGATGCTTAGGACCTGTTTTAAATGAACAGTAATATTTGGCTTCTGTTCTTTTTTCATGCTCTTCCCTCCTTTTCTTATTTTAACTGTTGTAAAAATTTATAACCCTTACTCATCTTCATATTGTACCTAACTAATCCCCACATCCAGCTTTGCAAGATAATGAAGGATTTTTATCTCTATTTTACAGATGAGAAACTAAGACACAGAACAGTTAAGTGGCATGCCCCAAGGCTTTGCATGCCACACTAGGGAAATCAAATCTGTAATTCATCATGCCCAACCCTTCTTCGGAGAGCTGGGTCACCACTGCCTCCCTCCCTTCTCCAATTATGGAGGGCTTTGCAATCAATGCGGTGGTTATCATGCCCTTTGCAAAGGCTCCAGCTCTCCAGCAAAGGTTAGCCTGTGTTTTGCAGTCCTCAGGCATGTTTTGCCTTCTCCTGCGTGGAGAGCCCAGTAGAGCAGGGAAATTTCAGCTGCTTCTCAAGACCACCTGGAGTTCTCAATTCCCAGCTCCCCCAAGAAGCTTCACAAACAAGCTTCTTGTTTTTGCCCTAATCCCACAAGACCTTTACTCAACATCCAGTTGCCTGTTCAGTTTAGCTTGCCTTTCAAAACAAACAGGACTCATTTTTGTTCTGAAAAGCTAAGCCCTATTAAGCCACTGTCTAACACTGACAGGAGATGAAATTTTTGAGCTCCCAGTGCTGTATTACACAGGGATCGAAAGGGAGGACACAGAGAGGAGAATGCACACACAGTAAAACAAAAAGTGCCTCTGGTTCTTTTCAGGGCTTTTCTGATAATTAGCTTTGTGACCTCAGGCTACCCCCCTCACTCCCTGTGGACCTCAAACTCGCCATCTGTAAAATGAAAAGGTTGTGGAGATCAAGGCTTTGTAGCCTTGTATATTAATCCTTCACAAGAACAATTTCATTTCATACATTTATAACTGAAATCAAAGTTCACTAACCAGTACTCACCCTTTCTACATGTGATTACTCTGATATTTTATATTCTATCCCATATCATTTTTTTAAAATGTAGGTTGTTTTGGAGCCAGTAAAATTGATAACCTTGCCCATGAATGGATCATGGTCTGCAGTTCTGAGAATCCTGGGGCTGGATCATATCCAAGACGCTGGCCAGCACTTGTTCATCAAACTCCTAAATTAGGGTTGGAATAGACATTTATTGTCAGAGCCACTAGGCACATCCTAGAATCCTGCCACTTGCCCCAATTTTGTCCTGACTCTGAATTAGCTGTGTGACCTGCAGCAAGGAACTCAACTTTCTGAGCCTCAATGTTTTCATCTCTAAAAATGTCCTGTCGTAGGAGTATTAGATCACACAAGCAGCAATGCCTCCATGTTACATGCAAAGTGGATGGCATTCTTATTATTGCAAAAGACTGGAGGGAAAAACATCTTCTTATCTAGGATGAGGCATCTTTCATGGGAAGGGAAGACGAGCAGAGGAGACTTCCCAATGGAAGGATGGTAGAGCACCAGGTAAATCCTTACTGCACTGCTGGGCATTGTTCTTCGTCAGTCATGCCAACTGGCTGCATGTGAGGATGCTATAGGTTTGTGCATGCTGATCATTAGCCAGACCCTTCGACAACCGTCACCTATGTACATGAATTTGCTATCAGACTGTAATAACAGGGTTTATTTTTTTAATTTTTTTAAATTATTTTTATTGGAGTTCAATATGCCAACATATAGCATAACACCCAGTGCTCATTTCGCCAAGTGCGCCCCTCAGTGCTCATCACCCAGTCACCCCAACCCCCCCACCCACTTCCCCTTCCACTACGTATTGTTCATTTCCCAGAGTTAAGTGTCTCTCATGTTTTGTTACCCTCACTGATATTTTCACTCATTTTCTGTCCTTTCCTTTTATTCCCTTTCACTAATTTTTATATTCCCCAAATGAATGAAACAATATAATGTTTGTCCTTCTCTGATTGACTTATTTCACTCAGCTTATGCTCCCTCCAGTTCCATCCACGTTGAAGCAAAAGGTGGGTGTTTGTCATTCCTGATGGCTGAGTAATATTCCATTGTATACAGAGAGCACAGCTTCTCTGTCCTTCATCTGTCAATGGACACCGAGGCTCCTTCCCAGTTTGGCTATTGTGGACATTGCTGCTAGAAACATCGGGGTGCAGGTGTCCCGGCGTTTCACTGCATCCAGATCTTTGGGGTAAATCCCCAGCAGTGCAATTGCTGGGTCGTAGGGCAGGTCTATTTTTAACTCTTTGAGGAACCTCCACACAGTTTTCCAGAGTGGCTGCACCAGTTCACATTCCCACCAACAGTGTAAGAGGGTTCCCCTTTCTCCGCATCCTCTCCAACATTTGTGGTTTCTTGCCTTGTTAATTTTCCCCATTCTCACTGGTGTGAGGTGGTATCTCATTGTGGTTTGGATTTGTATTACCCTGATGGCCAGTGATGCAGAGCATGTTCTCATGTATAGTATCATTGTCTGGCATACTTTATGAAATAGAGGAAGTAGACTCAAACAACAGAATCTCTTTCCAAAGCCCTTTTAATTTTAATTGGAAACCTTTCTCACTCTGTCCAAGGCCCTTGTTACATGCCCCACCCCAACACTTGTACCCATGCATTCCAGACCCATCGATCTCCAGGTTCTTCAGCCATCAAGAAGTGTTTTCTAGGAAGAGAACATGTTGGCCCAACTAAAGTAATCAGGCCATTTGTCAGCAGGTGTCATCTTTAAATAAAGTCTTCTACAGGAAAGGAGGGTTGTTTTTATTCCTCTGAAATGAACAGATATGAAGACAAGTGCAATGAAAGTAAGGGAAGAAACTCCTCCCTTCTCCTTTTTCTTAGAGCAATTTCTTCAGAAAAATTGCAATTTTAAGTTCGTTCTCTATCTCTTTGAAATAAATGTAGATCTTTTTAAAAGCTAAATGGTCTTCTCAGCTTTAGGTCTCACAGTTTCTCCAAGGGCCTGGGAGCCGTGTCTCAGAAGTGAGATCATCACAGAGGGTAAGCGTTTGGGTGAGGGGTGTGGGCGTGGCTCCACAGATGATCCCTCAGTGGATAGTGATGCTGAGAACTTGGTCAGGAAAAAATTAATAAGGGCAATGAATTAGCCTGCTGTAGGGAGTTAAAATCCTGTGTGAGGAGATGAATTGGGCTTTGTGCTAAAGGCCATCGTGACCCGTTTGACAACTCTAATTCTTTTTGGTCACTTATAAGAATATGAATAGAACACTTTCTTCCACCTTGCCCCTTCTCCAGCCTTGTTCTTTTTCTTCAGCATTCTCTGAATCCAGAGGTGATGCCAGGGTCAAATAGAGATTCGAAATCTGGAAAAAGAACAGCAACCGTCAGCCCTGCCCTGCCCGGGGAGAGAACATTGGCAAACATCCACCGGACGCTACCTCGGTGAAATATACTATGCTAAGTGTTACCTGATTGTCACAATAAGCCGAGATAGACCTATGAGCCCCATTTTACAAATGAGGAAATTAAAGCTTGGACCCCTTAAAGCAACTACTGTGAGTGAAAATTACAACCCCAGGACTGGTGACTTCAAAGTATAGGCAACCACCGCGGTAGTACAGCAGTAGGGTTCAGAGATGTGGTTTCTTTCCTGCTCAGTATGAACTCAGAAAAGCACTGAACACCTCTGGCCCTCCTATTCGTCTGAAAGGCAGTCGATACGCTGACCTGAGTCCTGCTGCCTCAGAGGGTCAAGCTACACAGCAGATATGAAAGTGCTTGGAAAGGTCTATATAGTGTGGTGCAAGTATAAAGCATTATTTACCCTGACAGCTGAGGATAGGAAATCAGGGGAGAGGTCTGCTAAACAGAAATATTATTAACAGACTCAGAAACCAACAGAGTAAAGAAGTTCCTGAAGAGCCTTCCCTGGCTTCCCAAGCACTGTGGGACTCTGCAGAGTAAATTCCAATCATGGGGCCATGTCCTCCCAATGGCTCTATCAGAAGCAGCTTCCAGAGGACTCTTCAGTGTGCAATTCACATGAAAGACCTGCCAGTCTGGGAAGATCAAGGCCATAACCTTGCGACAGAGTCTTCCACAGGGATATTTTATATCTGAGACCTGGCAAGTGGTTCCTTTTTGGAAATACAGGAGGAAGAAGATGAAGTGTCCAGACTCCAGTGCAGTAGCTTTCAGAGTGGCAAGAGGGTCAGATTAGGCCATGGAGGGAGTGTGTAGAACTCGGGCAGGTGGCCCCCAGCTCAGAATTCTGTGTCTGCTCTTAGTGCCTAGGCTAAGCAGCTGCAGTAGACTCACCAGGTGGTGGCTGAAAAATAGGTGGAAGGTGTTTCTCATCTACGTGGTTGTCCAGAGGTAAGCAGTCCAGGTGAGGCAGAGGCTCTGTCCCTGTAGAACCAGACTGAAAAGTCAACTTCCCAGTTCCCAAGAAGCACTTTCATTCCATGGTATTGCTGGTAAAAGTATAAAATCAGCTCTCAAAATAAACAAAAACAAACACCACCAAATTCCTGATTTGTAGCATCTGTTAATTTTCATGGTACCAAAAAGACACCACTGAATGCAAAGCAGACAGTTGGCTCTCCATGCACCTTGCAAGTCACTCTATGCTCTCAACTCTGCATTCCAGGAAACAGTTCCAGTTTCAGCCAATGGGAAGGGAATGAGGGAAAGTGACAGTAACCATCTTCTTTTTAAAAAATGTGATCCTGAAGCTGTGCTCACTCTCTATGGTTTAAAACTGGGTTACATGGCCATCCCTTGCTGCAGAGGAGGCTTAGAAATGTGGAAGCCATTAGATGGATGTACCACATATATTCAATTGAACCTTGAAAGAGAAAGGAAGGGAATAAAGATATTGCTTCTTTTGATTTAGCCCTAGGTTTTCCAAATGACAAGTTTCCTCCCTTTCCCCTTCTCTCACCTGCAGTCCAGTGAAATTCTGTGAATGTCTGCCTTGGGATCCAAGAAACCACATCATCATCCCTTCTCCATCTAAGGAGTGAGGAGTCACAGGCTGACATGAGCCTGATGGGCAGGTTTATCACATTCCTCAAGGAAACATCCATGTATACACTAGAAGCTTGCCTTAGGTGGGGAAATCTGGCTGTGATCATGCAGTGATAAACAACCAGCTGAAAACTACAAAATTACAGCCAAACAAACGAAGACTCCTAACCTGGATGTTGGATAAATCTAAAACTGCACCACTTTTTAAGCCAGCGATCTTTCACTTTTACTCCCTATGCACTTTTCTTTAATACAGGATGAAAGTGGTAGTCATAGAGAGTTATGGTTTCCCTGGCAGGCTGAGTTTACATATCATTCAGGTAACAAACTTTCTGAGCATCTATTATGTTCTGGGCTCTTAGCTGTGCACCAGGGCCACAATGATGAAGAGAAGATCTTCACATCAGGTGCTCCTAATGCCACATGATTTGGGTGTGCAATAACCCAATTAGTTTAAAATTCATCAAGTCTGCCAAGAAAGGTCACAAACAAATTAATCAATTTAGGCAACATATATTGAAGGACTTATCCAGTGTAGGTTCTATTGACTTTTAGGTGTTATTACATACTGAATGTTTCTGTCTTCCCAAAATCCCAAAACCCCCAGTGTGATGGTATTAGGAGGTAAGACCTTGGGGAGATAATTTAGTCATGAGGGTGGCACCCTCGGGACTGGGATTAGTGCTCTTATGAGAAGAGACATGAGCACCTGCTCCCTGTCTCTACTTTCTACCACATGAGTTACAAAGAAAAGACAGACATCTACAAACCGGAAGCAGGCTTTCATCAGATCTGCAGGCACATTGATCTTGCATTTCCGGCCTCCAGAAGTGTGAGAAGTAAATGTCTCTTATTTAAGCTACTCAGTCCATGGTAATGCATGATAGCAGTCTGAACTGAGTAAAACAGGTTTGCATTTGTTATCATCAAATTACCACAAACCTAATGGCTTAAGACAAAATATATTTATTTTCTCAGTTTCTTTGGGTCAGAAGTCTGGGCACAACTTAGCTTGATTCTTCATAAGGCAGGGAATCAAGATAATCAGGGAAGACTGGGTTCTCTCCTAGGGCTTGAATGGGGAAGGATCCCCTTCTGAGACTACACAGTAGTTAGAAGCATGCAGTTGGGAACAACTGACATTCTGTAGTCAACTGCCAGGGCCTTAGACTTAACATGTCCATTTCTGTTCAGGTACAGCTTTTTAGAGCAAGGGCTGCATCTAGCTGCTTTCATTAGAGAAGTGTGTGTGTTAAATTCTTAATGTTGAATCAGTTTACACTGTTTTGTATAGTGAAAGTGTATTTTCAGTACTACCGCTAGCTAATTTAACTTTAGGAATAAAATTAGATTTTAAAAAATGAAAAAAAAAAAAAAAGGCTTCAGACTGAGCAGCTCAGTTTCTTATTGGCTGTTGGCCAGAGACTGCTCTCAGCTCTTTTGCCACATGGACCTCTCCACAGGGCAGCACACAAAATGGCAGCTAGCTTCTTCAAAGCTAGAATTTTGAACAGTTTTGAAGAGAGAGAGTTCCTAGCAAGACAGAATAATCCTTTATAACATAATCACATTGACGTAATCACATACATTCTTAATCACATTGACGTAATCACATACATTCTGTCACCTTTCTTTTATTCTCAATTACAAACACATCACAGGTCACTCCCATGCTCAAAGGGTGGAGGTTACCCAAGAGGGTGAATCCCAGGAGGCAAAGGGTCCATGGGGGCCATCTTTGAGTCCATCTGTCACAGGGTGGTATAATTACTTGGGTGTTACTATCCCCCACACAGAGGATGTTTAGCATACCTGGCCCCTGTGTACCAAATACGTAGAGCCCCTCAGTAATTTTGATAAACAAAACTGTCCCTATGTATTTTCAAATGCATGTCACATGCCAGCATGGCTTCTGGCTGAAAACCACTGTGACCTCTGGTTATCAAATTGATCACAAAATTGCTCAATTTCTATTCACTTTGTGTTCTATAAATGTGACCGATAACTGACTAGAAAATACATCTTAATCTTTTCACCTTGTAAGCAATATATCATAGTGAGACAGTATAACCAGTGCACCAGCCATTGAGTTAACATTAGATAAAGCTTAACTAGAAGGGAGACCTGTAAATAAAGTCACCCTAGAAATATATTGCTTATTTCATCATGAAAAACAATTTTTAATGTAAATGTAATACAAAAGATAGTGCAATCAAAGACATTTTAATTCATTAAACAATCACAAACCGAGATCCCCCATTTTTCTAATGAAAAGCTTCTGTAAACTTTTACTCAGTGCTTTGGAAACCAAAGTATTCACTTCCTCCCACAGCATGGCGGCACAATTGGTAGAGCACAGTTCTAAATTCCCCAAAGAACAGACTTCATTTAATGTCTTTCCAAACTCTCCTTACAATCCTTGATACAAGAAAAGATAATTGTGTCATTTTCCATTCTCATTACACTGGAAGATTGTTCTGACAATGGATTTATTTGATGCCTTTGAGAGCCCTCCTTAAAGATACAATCAAAAGAAGGAGAGTGCATCAAAGAACTCAGGGAATTTTTTTTGTCCTTCATCCTTCATGATGAGACAAATTAAAAATAGAAAGAGACTCCAAAGGAGATCTATTCTTGTTACCTTAAGATTCTTCTGGGACTAAGTTGCTAGTTACAAAAGCCACCTTTCTATGTTGAAATCTATTTCTGCACATATTTAAGTTAAAGAAGAAAAAGTAGACAGACTTCATGGCTATCTCTAAAGTCTAGTTGCTACATAAACACACTTCATACAACCTTTGTAAATCTGGAGGAAATTTAGGACTATCTTCATTTTAGAAACTCATAGAATCTCAGGTCTGATAACTCAACATTAAACCAAAAGTCTCTTTCCAGGATAAGGTGAGACACAGACTGAGCTACTTCTGTTTGAAAACATGATCCCTTAAGGACACTTATCAAACTTTAACGTGCATGAATTGCTCCATGATCAGTCTGGGATGGGGCTTGAGATCCTGCATTTCTAAAAACTCCCAGGTGATGCTTATGCTTCTGATCAGGGCTGGGATTAGGGTGGAGAAGTTAAGGACTTGCCTCAAGCACATTTAAGAGGATGCCCAAAACTTGCTTATCAAAATAGACAATCTTTTTAACACAAGATTTCTAAAGACCAAAATGAATATAAAAATATTCCTAATTAAAATATACCAAAAAGCTTAAACAAAAGAAAGACTGTTATTTCTTTATAGCTCCACACTATTGTGCAACATTACCAGTTATTTCCAGCCCATGCTTTCTTGCAAACTCCACCACACAGGTTCCCAAGGACAATGGTGGCTTGGGAACAGGTTGGACATGGCAAGGTTTTATATATCATAATCCTTTATCATCTTTATTGTGGTTGTTCTAAAAGTAGAGTTTTTTTTTTAAGATTTATTTAGAGAGAGAGAGAGAGCATGAGCTGGAGGGGCAAAGGGAGTGGGAGAGAGAATCTCAGACTCCCTGTGGAGCTCAAAGCCCTGAGATCACAACCTGAACTAAAACCAAGAGACGCTGAACCTACTGCACAACCCAGGCACCCCAGTAGTAGAAATTTTATTAAGATTTCCACATGGTTTGAAATGTGGTAGGGTATTTGTTAAGTGTATATAGAAGCACGTATTTCCTTTGGCCTCCAGTTCCAAACTGCCCAGTGGGACGCTGCTGCTAGTCTTCAGGTCATACTTGGGGCAACAAAGCTACCATGGCTATGTAAGCACAGAGCTTTGCTCCTTCTGTATCTGAGGCCTGGCTGCTCAACATGTGCTCACCTGGCCAGTAACATTGACATCATCTGGAACCTTTGTAGAAAGACAGACACCCCAGAACTTCTAAAGCAGAATCCACACTTTTGATTCACAGGTGGTTTGAGGCATAATAAAACCTGGTAAGTATGGCTTTATGAATTTCCAATCAAGAGACTGGGATCTGCAAGACTGTGGGCTCTTCTTTCTCTGCCCCTTGCATGTGCTTCTCAGCAGTTTCAGACCTCTGTCTTTGAGTGGTTTCTGTGTGTCTTAGGTAAAAAGGAAAACAAACATTTATTTCCTGCAGTATCCTTATATATTTTGTATTCCTTATTGTATTTCTGAACCAACTGTGATAAATGACCTCAAGAAAGAATCCCATCCTCATGTGGAAGAAAGAGAAGAAATAAAAAAATAAGCAGGCTTTATGTCCACAAGAATGTTTGACGTCTGCCCAGTACCAACTGTTCTCATGTACAGAAATGGATAATTTTTCAAGAAGAATGTCAGGATTGACTGCATTAACCTTGAAACATGGGTCCCTTTGGGTTGTAAATTTCTGCAATCTCACAGGTGAGGCTTTTTGAAAGAGAAGAGCAGAAGGGAAGGGAAAGGGGGTGGAGGGAATAATCCTTGCCTCCCAAGCAGAAAGAAGGGTCTCCTCTGAAGCTATACTTGGGCAGTTTCATAGCCCAAAATACCATTTATCTCTACTGGTCTCCTGAATGAAATGAATATATTTGTTAGGCAGAAAAACAATAATCTACCACTCCCCCTAGGAAAACAAATCTTATTAGGAAAAGTTTAAAATAAGGCAGCCCCAGTGGCACAGCGGTTTAGCGCTGCCTGCAGCCCAGGGTGTGATCTTGGAGACCCGGGATCGAGTCCCACGTCAGGCTTCCTGCACGGAGCCTGCTTCTCCCTCTGCCTGTCCCTCCTCTCTCTCTCTCTCTCTGAATAAATAAATAAATAAATAAATAAATAAATAAATAAATAAACCTTTTAAAAAAAGTTTAAAATAAAATGCATTTGCTCCTTCTCATCAATGGGAAAGTAGAATTCTGGAGAATTAAGCAATTTAAAAACCATGGAATTACGTAATTTTAATGTTACAGAATCCTTACATAGGATCCTGTTCCCATGATCGTTTATGATCTGAAACAAAGCATGAGTCTGTCAACATAGAGTATTTCATATTTTTTTAGTGCTTTGGGAAAAGTGCTATTCAGACAGTGAGATATAATATTACATGAACTTCTCAGTCCGTCCTCAGAGGACTAGCCACAGTGACACAGATGAAGAGTTGAAGGGATGTGGCCAGAGGAGAGAAGAGAAACCAGAAAAGGAAACTAGGCGGTGTGGTGAGGATGTGAAATTGATGAGGTCCTGGATACAGTCTATTTCTCTTGATAATGAAGTAGCAAATATTGATTAAAACACAATTTTATATGATATAATGTGCCCCCTTCAAAAGCCACAATTCAATTGGTAAACAACTTTCAGAAACCCCTCACTATTGCATCTGACATAAACTGCTTCATAAAACTTTATATCAGAATATAAGAAAACAGTCACTGATTTAGAGTAAAATAAAAAAGAATCATCTTCCATTTAAGTAGCTATCTAACAAAGAAGGGTTAAATCTCAGAAACCACAGCTGAAAATAAACACCATTTTTCTTGTGACAGTTTAGGTCACTAGCACTGCTGTTCAGCAGCGCCACATTTTAAACCTGCAAAATCCATTTTTCCCCTCCAGTGTTCTTTTCCTTTTATTGCAGTATATATGCCACTCAGTTTGCTTTGTCTGATATTTGCTTTGACTGTTATCCACTTCATTTTTTGCCCTCCCCTTCCTACTTTTTTGTTATTTTATTTGGCACTTGCTGAAGGAGTTAGATTGACAGCCCAGGAGATCCAAATCCTCTGTTTATCCAGAGAAAAAGTAAAGAGAAAAGCAATGAGGCTGGGCTTCACTGACACCCAGCGTGCCCTGGGTTTTACTGCTGAGCCCCTAGTTTATCAGAAAGCTCGTCCACAGGGCACTCTGTTGTTATCCTCCAAGCTATTGGTGACCTGTGGGGCAAAGCACAGTACTGACTTCTAGGGAAATACCTAATGTCTTGGCATTTAATGTGGGTGGTAGATGAAATCTGCAAGAAAGCATGGAACACAGAGATCTCTTAGCTGTCTCTTTTCTCACCTACAAACTACACTGGATTTGGCATAGCTCGGGTAGCAAGCTTTCAAGACTGTGCTTGTGGGTGTGGATGTAACTACAGTGGATTTTCAAGCTTTCTAGGTGTTGTATTACCTGGAGATCTTGCTAAATTTCCATACTTTAATTTGAATGATCTAATGTGTGCCTGAAGTTCTGTATTTCTAAGAAGTTCTCAGGTGATGCCGATGCTGCTGGTCCAGGGACCGTATTTCAAATGACAAGACTGATAAGCATTTGGGAAAGACCAGGGGTACTTGCCACAATCAAGTTCCTTAATTATTTCTAGAGTTGGTTTCACCTAGAAATAAGGAAGGTGCTGTGATACCTAAGCCACTAAATTCCTCCAGAGTGAACATTAATGCCTTCATCAGTTCATCATGGCAACAAAATGTTGATGGGATAAGATATCCATGATTCATGAAGAATGCCAATGCTTTTTTATGTACAAAGGCCTGAACTAGGAATATTAGATCTATACAGTATGTAGAGTATAGGATGTGCATACCTTGCCCTTGTCCTTAAACTTGGGTTCTGCTGATTGGTACAAGCCGTCTTGGCTGGTTGTGAGCATGCCCTAGGAGTCTCCAGATGTCGTGAAATAATTTATTACTGCAACTTCAGCGAGAGACTAGATCAGATTTTATTCTCCAACAACTGTCTTTTGTTTGCTTTTATCATAAACCTCAATATACTACCGTTTTAAGCCACACTGAGAAAGATGCATACATTTTAAAAAAAAATAGCTAGAAATTATTCTTTCCCAATAACTAGCGGCTAACGTCTAACTCTGGGAGCATCCAATGCCTGGTCTAACTAGTCTATTCCAAAAAAAAAAAAAAAATCTGAGGACACTTCCTTACATAAAGATGTAACAAGGTCTATATTAGCATTCCCTAGTCAAAAATTTAAATTTGTTTCCTCATAATTGTGGGCCATAACCAAAAGTCTGACCCATAACAGAACCATTCAATGGCCTCCAAAGAACTTCTTCAAAGTAACATAAAATCTATGGATAGAACAGTGGATTTTTTTTAGGGTTGGAATGTAACAGCACTCCAACTGGTCTTAGGGGTTAGTTATCTTGCTTCAAACTTACACACTCCTCACTTGCTGACCTAAGTCCCTTGACCTGTAGCAGAGAGGGACTTCCTTTCCAACTTACTTTCTTTGAGATTTGCAGCCTTAAGGAGTAAAGGACCAAACTTCCCCAAGAAAGTCTGACTACATTTGAAAATAGCTGACTAACCTGCTTTTGTATATCTGTAAACCTTGCATTCTTTTGCAGAAAGAACAAAATGCTCCTGAACATCAGGAAAGAGGAGCCAGACCCCCTCATACAAGTCTCCAGCACTGACGATAACATCCACAGCTGGCACCATCAGGTCTGCCCGTAAGCAAGGTTATAGACCCCTTCACTGTCTTCAGTGATTAGCTACCCTGACACCCCTTTGAAAGCCCTTGGGCCCGGCAGAAACCTCAGAGTATGCTTTGGACAGGAGTCCACCTTCTCCCCAGGTGATTGGCCTCATAAATAAAGCCCAAATTCCTTTCAAATCAAAACTTATCTTTCGAGTATTGGCTGAACTTGGAGTTCAGTAACTGGAAGTTGAAAGTTTCTGAACGGAAAATTATCAGAGGTCAAAGTTGGCAGACACCTTTTGGAAAATAATGAGAGATGTCCTCTTTCCCCACTTCTACAAATATCAGAAAACTTCACATACATTTATGAGAAAAAAATCAAAAAGTAAGCAAAATATCCTGTTATTCTCCCTTTATTTTTAACTTTTTTTCATTATTCTTGTTTTTTTAATCTACCATCACCTTCAGAGCCTGATCAACAAGACACCAATCATTTTTTAAAGATTTTTTATTTATTTATTTATTAGAATACACAGAGAGGAGAGAGAGAGAGAGAGGCAGAGACACAGGCAGAGGGAGAAGCAGGCTCCATGCAGGGAGTCTGACGTGGGACTTGATCCTGGGTCTCCAGGAGCACACCCTGGGCTGAAGGCGGTGCTAAACCACTGAGCCACCCGGACTGCCCAAGACACCAAGTGCACAAGAGCCAAACTGTGGAAGGAGCCTCGGTGTCCATCGAAAGATGAATGGATAAAGAAGATGTGGTCTATGTATACAATGGAATATTCCTCAGCCATTAGAAATGACAAATACCCACCATTTGCTTCGAGGTGGATGGAACTGGAGGGTATTATGCTGAGTGAAGTAAGTCAATCGGAGAAGGACAAACATTATATGTTCTCATTCATTTGGGGAATATAAATAATAGTGAAAGGGAATATAAGGGAAGGGAGAAGAAATGTGTGGGAAATATCAGAAAGGGAGACAGAACATAAAGACTCCTAACTCTGGGAAACGAACTAGGGGTGGTGGAAGGGGAGGAGGGCGGGGGGTGGGGGTGAGTGGGTGACGGGCACTGAGGGGGACACTTGACGGGATGAGCACTGGGTGTTATTCTGTATGTTGGCAAATTGAACACCAATAAAAAATAAATGTAGTATTAAAAAAAAAAAAAACCTCACGGCACTGCATCCTGTACCTCATGCCCTTGTCTTACTTCCTCTGGGTCTAATTCCCATTTTTTTATGGTCTCTGAATGTGACATGATTGTACATTTATGTCAAAAGAACTGACTTGACCTTCTCTCTGCTCTAGAAAAACAAACATTACATTATTTTGAGGGTTTCTTCTCCAAGAAACAGGCCAGACTTTTGCGCTTTAAATTCTTTCTCATATTTTATTTTAAGACTTTTTATTAAAAATTAAGAGAAATAACTCCTGACTTGTGCAATAAACTGTCTTTAAGAATAAAGCAATGATCACTCCTCATATTCAATAGGTACCAAACTTGTTTTCAAAAACCTCTAGGTTTGAGATCACTGGGTTAGGGAGGTTGTAATACCCTGTAATAAGACCATATTACATCCAAAAAGGAACCATACTATAAGTATAAAATGTACTGTCTTAAAAATGTTTATTTATTTAGGACTAAGATCTCAAAGTCCTTACTATGCTGAGTGCTCTTTAAAAAGGTGATAATATTTCCAAAAGTTTCTAAGAGAGATGCTTAGAACTATTTTCCCAAATTACGTACCTCATAACACCACTTATGAGAATTAGTAATAGGTATTGTTCTAGAAACGAAAAACCATATTCAAATAAGTTTGACAAGCATGAACCCAAACACGGTTAAATAAGCTTTTCTGAGTTCTTAGAGTTCCATAGCAGAGACTTGTTAGGTGCTGACCACTTGTTCTCTATTCCTAGACACATGGACTGCCACATTTCTAGCTGCCTTACTACTAAGGTTGAGGTCATGGGGCTGGTTCTATCCAATAGAATGTGGTCAGGGTGATGTGTGCCATTTCCAGGGCTGACCATCAAATGTCCCACCTCATTATCTTTCCTCGCCTCACTTCTTGGGAACTTAAAGCAGAGAGTCAACTGGGGTCTCTCAGGAAGCTGTAGAAAATGGTAACACTAGGAAAAAACAAAGGAACCACAACTCCAAATCACTATATGGAGGTCACTTACCAAACATCTGATCACATTATGACCTGAGTGAAACCATGCCTGTATTAAGCCACTAAGTTGTTATAGTAGATGCGCAATAGCCTTCCAGTTATCTCCTTCCCTCCATTTTGCCATTAAATTGATCTTTCATAAATCTGCTTTCATCATTGGCTTCCCTCTTCAAACACTGTTGTGGGCTTTCTGTCAACCTTATTAAAGATTTGAACATCTTTATTCAGCCTTAAGAACCCTCCTCCATGTGGATGTAGCTTTACATCCTTCTCCAGAGAGTAAAACCTCAGTGCCAACAGGTCCATTGTAAAGCAAAAGATTTTACCTATGCTCTCCACAAAGGTTCAACTTGAAAACCAAATCCAAAGGCATGGTTTTGAGCATTCTAGTTCATAGGGCTCTTTGAAATTGGATTTCTTTCCTTATTTTGGACATTCATATTTTAGAAAAAACACTCAGTCAACTAACCAAAATAAGTGTTGATTATGAATCTATTAGGTACCAAAAGCCACATTAAGTACTTACGACAGAGTAGGAAACAAAGGATCTGCCCTTCTTATCATGAAGCTAACATTCTAGAAATACACCACAATTTTCCTGAGGAGACAATATCTTACTGACTTCTTTACTGACTTTTTTTAACATCTACTGTTTAACATGACTCATGGAGAGTACTCAAAACATCAAAATGCCATGGCAGTTACTGTCTTGGTGTGCTGATAACTTTTCCCTTTATATGCATTATCTTGGACCCTTTCTTTGCATTCATGTATTTTTGCCCAAGGAGGCTATGGTCGGCACAGTTCAAAAGATGTCCCCAGAAGATCCTCCTTATTCAATAAAACATTAATCTAGGAACTGCTCTGAAGGGACTCTGTGAATGTAAGTAAGGTCCTGAATCAATTGACCTGAGACAGAGATATAATATATAATCACACAATATAATCACACAAGCAGTAGAAGAAGGCAGAAAAGTCCAACTGAGAGATGCAGCAGAAGGGGAAGTGAAAAAGATGTGAGGAATGGGACCCATCATCACTGACCACATAGCCCTGCTGCACCTGGACTTGTGACCTAAAGAACTGGGAGATAATACAATTGTGTTGTTTGTTTGTTTGTTTGTTTTAATTTATTTTTTATTGGTGTTCAATTTACTAACATACAGAATAACCCCCAGTGCCCGTCACCCATTCACTCCCACCCCCCGCCCTCCTCCCCTTCTACCACCCCTAGTTCATTTCCCAGAGTTAGCAGTCTTTACGTTCTGTCTCCCTTTCTGATATTTCCCTCACATTTCTTCTCCCTTCCCTTATATTCCCTTTCACTATTATTTATATTCCCCAAATGAATGAGAACATATAATGTTTGTCCTTCTCCGACTGACTTACTTCACTCAGCATAATACCCTCCAGTTCCATCCACGTTGAACCAAATGGTGGGTATTTGTCATTTCTAATGGCTGAGGAATATTCCATTGTATACATAAACCACATCTTCTTTATCCATTCATCTTTCGATGGACACCGAGGCTCCTTCCACAGTTTGGCTATCGTGGCCATTGCTGCTATAAACATCGGGGTGCAGGTGTCCCGGCGTTTCATTGCATTTGTATCTTTGGGGTAAATCCCCAACAGTGCAATTGCTGGGTCGTAGGGCAGGTATATTTTTAACTGTTTGAGGAACCTCCACACAGTTTTCCAGAGAGGCTGCACCAGTTCACATTCCCACCAACAGTGTATGAGGGTTCCCTTTTCTCCGCATCCTCTCCAACATTTGTGGTTTCCTGCCTTGTTAATTTTCCCCATTCTCACTGGTGTGAGGTGGTATCTCATTGTGGTTTTGATTTGTATTTCCCTGATGGCAAGTGATGCAGAGCATTTTCTCATGTGCGTGTTGGCCATGTCTATGTCTTCCTCTATGAGATTTCTCTTCAGGTCTTTTGCCCATTTCATGATTGGATTGTTTGTTTCTTTGCTGTTGAGTTTAATAAGTTCTTTATAGATCTTGGAAACTAGCCCTTTATCTGATACGTCTTTTGCAAATATCTTCTCCCATTCTGTAGGTTGTCTTTTAGTTTTGTTGACTGTATCCTTTGCTGTGCAAAAGCTTCTTATCTTGATGAAGTCCCAATAGTTCATTTTTGCTTTTGTTTCTTTTGCCTTCGTGGATGTATCTTGCAAGAAGTTACTATGGCCGAGTTCAAAAAGGGTGTTGCCTGTGTTCTTCTCTAGGATTTTGATGGAATCTTGTCTCACATTTAGATCTTTCATCCATTTTGAGTTTATCTTTGTGTATGGTGAAAGAGAGTGGTCTAGTTTCATTCTTCTGCATGTGGATGTCCAATTTTCCCAGCACCATTTATTGAAGAGACTGTCTTTCTTCCAATGGATAGTCTTTCCTCCTTTATCGAATATTAGTTGCCCATAAAGTTCAGGGTCCACTTCTGGATTCTCTATTCTGTTCCACTGATCTATGTGTCTGTTTTTGTGCCAGTACCACACTGTCTTGATGACCACAGCTTTGTAGTACAACCTGAAATCTGGCATTGTGAGGCCCCCAGATATGGTTTTCTTTTTTAAAATTCCCCTGGCTATTCGGGGTCTTTTCTGATTCCACACAAATCTTAAAATAATTTGTTCTAACTCTCTGAAGAAAGTCCATGGTATTTTGATAGGGATTGCATTAAACGTGTAAATTGCCCTGGGTAACATTGACATTTTCACAATATTAATTCTGCCAATCCATGAGCATGGAATATTTTTCCATCTCTTTGTGTCTTCCTCAATTTCTTTCAGAAGTGTTCTATAGTTTTGAGGGTATAGATCCTTTACCTCTTTGGTTAGGTTTATTCCTAGGTATCTTATGCTTTTGGGTGCAATTGTAAATGGGATTGACTCCTTAATTTCTCTTTCTTCAGTCTCATTGTTAGTGTATAGAAATGCCATTGATTTCTGGGCATTGATTTTGTATCCTGCCAGGGTACCAAATTGGTGTATGAGTTCTAGCAATCTTGGGGTGGAGGCTTTTGGGTTTTCTATGTAGAGTATCATGTCATCGGCGAAGAGGGAGAGTTTGACTTCTACTTTGCCAATTTGAATGCCTTTTAATTCTTTTTGTTGTCTGATTGCTGAGGCTAGGACTTCCAGTACTATGTTGAACAGCAGTGGTGAGAGTGGACATCCCTGTCTTGTTCCTGATCTTAGGGGAAAGGCTCCCAGTGCTTCCCCATTGAGAATGATATTTGCTGTGGGCTTTTCATAGATGGCTTTTAAAATGTCGAGGAATGTTCCCTCTATCCCTACACTCTGAAGAGTTTTGATCAGGAATGGATGCTGTATTTTGTCAAATGCTTTCTCTGCATCTAATGAGAGGATCATATGGTTCTTGGTTTTTCTCTTGCTGATATGATGAATCACATTGATTGTTTTACGGGTGTTGAACCAGCCTTGTGTCCCAGGGATAAATCCTACTTGGTCATGGTGAATAATTTTCTTAATGTACTGTTGGATCCTATTGGCCAGTATCTTGTTGAGAATTTTTGCATCCATGTTCATCAGGGATATTGGTCAGTAATTCTCCTTTTTGGTGGGGTCTTTGTCTGGTTTTGGAATTAAGGTGATGCTGGCCTCATAGAACGAATTTGGAAGTACTCCATCTCTTTCTATCTTTCCAAACAGTTTTAGGAGAATAGGTATGGTTTCTTCTTTAAACGTTTGATAGAATTCCCCTGGGAAGCCATCTGTCCCTGGACTCTTGTGTCTTGGGAGGTTTTTGATGACTGCTTCAATTCCCTCCCTGGTTATTGGCCTGTTCAGGTTTTCTATTTCTTCCTGTTCCAGTTTTGGTAGTTTGTGGCTTTCCAGGAATGCGTCCATTTCTTCTAGATTGCCTAATTTATTGGCGTATAGCTGTTCATAATATGTTTTTAAATCGTTTGTATTTCCTTGGTGTTGGTAGTGATCTCTCCTTTCTCATTCATGATTTTATTAATTTGAGTCTTCTCTCTCTTCTTTTTAATAAGGCTGGCTAATGGTTTATCTATCTTATTAATTCTGTCAAAGAACCAACTCCTGGTTCTGTTGATCTGTTCCACAGTTCTTCTGGTCTCGATTTCGTTGAGTTCTGCTCGAATCTTTATTAACTCCCTTCTTCTGCAGGGTGTAGGATCTATTTGCTGTTTTTTCTCTAGCTCCTTTATGTGTAAGGTTAGCTTTTGTATTTGAGTTCTTTCCAGTTTTTGAATGGATGCTTGTATTGCGATGTATTTCCCCCTTAGGACTGCTTTTGCTGCATCCCAAAGATTTTGAACAGTTGTATCTTCATTCTCATTATTTTCCATGAATCTTTTTAATTCTTCCTTAATTTCCTGGTTGACCCTTTTATCTTTTAGCAGGATGGTCCTTAACCTCCACGTGTTTGAGGTCCTTCCAAACTTCTTGTTGTGATTTAGTTCTAATTTCAAGGCATTATGGTCTGAGAATATGCAGGGGACGATCCCAATCTTTTGGTATCGGTTCAGACCCGATTTGTGACCCAATATGTGGTCTATTCTGGAGAAAGTTCCATGTGCGCTTGAGAAGAATGTGTATTCAGTTGAGTTTGGATGTAAAGTTCTGTAGATATCTGTGAAATCCATCTGGTCCAGTGTATCATTTAAAGCTCTCGTTTCTTTGGAGATGTTGTGCTTAGAAGACCTATCGAGTATAGAAAGAGCTAGATTGAAGTCACCAAGTATAAGTGTATTATTATCTAAGTATTTCTTCACTTTGGTTAATAATTGATTGATATATTTGGCAGCTCCCACATTCGGGGCATATATATTGAGGATTGTTAAGTCCTCTTGTTGAATAGATCCTTTAAGTATGATATAGTGTCCCTCTTCATCTCTCACTACAGTCTTTGGGGTAAATTTTAGTTTATCTGATATAAGGATGGCTACCCCTGCTTTCTTTTGAGGACCATTCGAATGGTAAATGGTTCTCCAACCTTTTATTTTCAGGCTGTAGGTGTCCTTCTGTCTAAAATGAGTCTCTTGTAGACAGCAAATAGATGGGTCCTGCTTTTTTATCCAGTTTGAAACCCTGCGCCTTTTGATGGGGTCATTAAGCCCGTTCACATTCAGAGTTACTATTGAGAGATATGAGTTTAGTGTCGTCATGATATCTATTCAGTCCTTGTTTTTGTGGACTGTTCCACTGAACTTCTTCTTAAAGGGGAATTTTAAGAGTCCCCCTTAAAATTTCTTGCAGAGCTGGTTTGGAGGTCACATATTCTTTTAGTTGCTGCCTGTATTGGAAGCTCTTTATCTCTCCTTCCATTTTGAATGAGAGCCTTGCTGGATAAAGTATTCTTGGTTGCATGTTCTTCTCATTGAGGACCCTGAATATATCCTGCCAGCCCTTTCTGGCCTGCCAGGTCTCTGTGGAGAGGTCTGCTGTTACCCTAATACTCCTCCCCATAAAAGTCAGGGATTTCTTGTCTATTGCTGCTTTAAGGATCTTCTCTTTATCTTTGGAATTTGCAAGCTTCACTATTAAATGTCGAGGTGTTGAACGGTTTTTATTGATTTTAGGGGGGGATCTCTCTATTTCCTGGATCTGAATGCCTGTTTCCCTTCCCAGATTAGGAAAGTTTTCAGCTATGATTTGTTCAAATACATATTCTGGCCCTCTGGCCCTTTCGGCGCCCTCGGGAACCCCAATTAAACGTAGGTTTTTCTTTCTCAGGCTGTCGTTTATTTCCCTTAATCTATCTTCATGGTCTTTTAATTGTTTGTCTCTTTTTTCCTCAGTTTCCCTCTTTGCTATCAACTTGTCTTCTATGTCACTCACTCGTTCTTCCACCTCCTTAACCCTCGTCGTTAGGACTTCTAGTTTGGATTGCATCTCATTCAATTGATTTTTAATTTCTGCCTGATTAGCTCTAAATTCTGCAGTCATGAAGTCTCTTGAGTCCTTTATACTTTTTTCTAGAGCCACCAGTAGCTGTATGATAGTGCTTCTGAATTGGCTTTCTGACCTTGAATTGTAATCCAGATTTTGTAACTCTGTGGGAGAGAGGACTGTTTCTGATTCTTTCTTTTGAGGTGAGGTTTTCCTTCTAGTCATTTTGCTCAGTGCAGAGTGGCCAAAAGCAAGTTGTATTGGGAAAAAGAGAAAAAGAGAGGAGAGAAAGAAGGAAAGAAAAGAGAAAGAGAAAAAAAGGGAATAAAAAAAACAAAAAAACGAAAAAAAAAGAAGAAAAAGAGAAAGAAAAAGAAAGGAGAAAAAAAAGGGGGTGGGGGAAGGAAACAAATCAAAAAGCAAAACAAAACAAACAAACAAACAAAAAGAACCACGGGGGAGTATCTTCTGATTCTGTGTACTTTAAGTCCCTTGGCTTCTCCTGGAAGTTGTCCGTCTAGCTGGTGTTCTGGGGGAGGGGCCTGTTGTGTTGGTTTTCAGGTGTTAGCAGTTGGGGGAGCTGCTGTGCCCCTGCCTGGTGCAGGGCTCCGTGGGGGCTGTTTACCCCGTGAGGCCGCAGGAGGAACAGCCCCAGTGGCGGGGCAGCTCTGGAGCCCTGGATTCAGCTCCGGCAGGAACTCCGTCTGCAGGGCCTGGAGGCTCCGGGGCGGGGCCGTGGATCTGCTCAGCTGGGGCAGGAGCGTCCTTGCTGTCCTGGGCCCTCCCCGCCTCTGCCTTTCCCGGGGGAGGCCGGATCCTGGGCTGTGTCCCGGCGCCCTGTGCTCCGGGGCCTGCGCTGGTGGATTCCTGCTCCCGCCCCGCAGCCCCCTCCGCGGAGCCGCCCCCGAGCCCCCCGAGCTGCTCCCGCCCCGCAGCCCCCTCCGCGGAGCCGCCCCCGAGCCCCCCGAGCTGCTCCGGGTCCCGCCGTGCGCGCTGCAGCCCTTAGGGAGCTCGGCGCACTCTCCCGGGGCGCAGGTGCCTGTTAGTGTCCCCGGGAGCCCGGGGCATCCCCGCCCTCCTGGGTCCTGCTCCAACTCCCTGCAGCCCCTTTCCCCCGGGAAGGTCGGTGCAGCTCCTGCTCCTCCGGGACGGGGCTCTCCTGTCCTGGGGACACTCGCCCCGGCCTCAGCCCGGCTCCTCGCGGGGCCCCTCCCCCTTGGAGGCCTTTGTTCCTTTATTTCTTTTCCCCCGTCTTCCTACCTTGATAGAAGCTCAAACTCTTCTCACTGTAGCATTCCAGCTGGTCTGTCGTTAAATCTCAGGCCGAATTGATAGATTTTCAGGATAATTTGAAGGTTTTCTAGGTAATTTGGTGGGGACAGGTGATTTGGGGACCCTGCTCTTCCGCCATCTTGCTCCTGTTTTTTTTCCAATTGTGTTGTTTGTAAGTCACCAAATGTGTAGTAACTACTATAAAAGTGGCTAAAAGCCAATACAAAGGTTGGCATATTTCTTTATTCCTTCAACATCACTTGGTGAAGTAACCAGTCTGAACAAGACTATAGATGGAAATAAAAAGTTAAAAAGACACTCTCATCTTGACTGCCACAGCCTCACCCCCTGGGGTGTCAGAAATCACCCTGGCCATCAGGAGGCACCTCTCTCCATTCCTGTGTGGTGGTGTCAGCAGTGACCCCTGGAGAAACCCAAACTCCCAAGCCCAACCAGCAGAAACCTCGCCTCCACCAGGTATCCGTGGAGACCAAATGAGGAACCTAAGCCAAGGGTAAGGAGGGTTTTTGAGAGGGTTTAAATCAATGCCAATCTGGCAGAAAAATCAAGTAAAACTATGACTTAGGAAACATGTACTATATGTTAGAGACCACTGATGACTTTATCTTTTAAGTGATTTGTAGTGGATAGTGGGGAGGTGTAGTAGATGGTGCTATGACTGTAATAAACATTATATAAAAAGTAAATACAGAGTAAAAAGTGGTATGTCTGGGTTTTTTTTTAAGATTTTATTTATTTATTCATGAGAGACACACAGAGGCAGAGACACAGGCAGAGGGAGAAGCAGGCTCCCTGCAGGGAGCCCGATGTGAGACTCCATCCCAGGACCCCGGGATCATGACCTGAGCCGAAGGCAGACGCTCAACCACTGAGCCACCCAGGTGCTCCTGTCTGTTTTATTTTTTATTTTATTTTATTTTTTTAGGAAAGCTGCCTATGAAGGAAGGGCATAGGGAGGTAGCTGGAAATAAACAGAAGGATGTGTGTTTTACAAGAAGGTAGGGATTTAAATGTTCCTGCCATAAGAGAAGACTCTCCAGAGAGCAGGGCAGAAGAACTGCAGAATAGGAAAGGGGAACTGTGAGGTTCCTCAGAAGACAGTGGAGCTCCAATGACCAGGGGAGTAGCCCTGGATGGGAAAGGCTTCCATCCCTCCCAGGATCTCAGAGTGGGGAAGAGGCTGAGCACAGAGACAGAGGTTTTTAGTGGCAGGAGTCAAATCCACAAGAATGCTTTTGTGATGATTTTGGGATTTTCTCAGTAGGTCACAGTAATTTGCAAATAGAAAAGTGGAGGAGATGTAAGTGTTTTTAGGATAGTCTAGGACAGTCACACTCAACCAAGATAATTAAGGAATAATTCTTTGATCAGTAATTATAATAAATTGAAACAGTGATGTCTCAAATAGTTAGTGTTCCCTTTGAGCATTCACGTTAGTTTTGAAAAATCATTTCTTCTCTTCCCTTGTAATAAAAAAAGAATATTAGTAAGATCGCAGTGCTCTGCTAATGGTTTTAAAAAGTGAATTATTAAAAAAAAAAAGTGAATTATAGCGCTGCCATCTCCCAGGTATTTTCGGGCAATTTTTACCATTTATTTGGGAAGAAAAACAAAAAAAGGGGGGGGGAGTCGCATTTTCAACTACACAATCAAGAAAGAAAAGTCACTGAATGTAACACTTATCTACCTCAATCAGTGCTCAGCTATATCATTACTTATTGATAATAAATGTCATGTTCCCCCTTTTTATGCCTCTCTTCATTATCTTGAGGGTTAAAGAAACCAAACGCTGACGTGTTTTCCTATCCTAAAGGACAGGGGTCTCACCCTATTTATTCTCAGGACCTGAAGACACACAGTTTGTTCTATAAGTAAATGTCCCAGAGACAGAATCAACATGCGGGAGCTCAACCCGAGAAGCAGGGAGGGGGCGTGTTACCATCACAACAGTTAGTCTTACCAGTCGGCCCAGGAGAGAACTGGATGGGATAAAAATGTGGCTGAAGACATGTATGACCGCAGAAGCCTAGTTAGAAAACCCTTTGACCAAAGAAGAAGGAAAATAATTGAAATAACCGTGCTGATGTCAGCTGCCTTCTTGCCCTGTCCTGGCTGAGCACAGGAGGGATTCCTTGTACATTTCCAAACTATAGATGTCGGCATGATTAAATACGTCAGTCATGCACTAGGATACGCCAGACGTGGGCCATGCTCTGTACAACTGCACTGCACCTTACCCTGGATTAGAATTGAACCTCAACCCTCAAAGTGAAGTCACACATGCAACACTTTAGAGATAGGCTGGACACGGAAAACTCTTGCATGTTATTGGTGACAGAGCACCTCTTTGTATTATTACTCTTTCCATTTCCCACACCAAAAAAGGAGTTATTGGATGATTCTGGAAGAGTCAGGTGATTCTTCAATGAAGCTCACTATGATTTAGCTCAAGGGCTTCTTCAAGGAACTTATCTTTAGAAGTCAGACTTTCCTTAAATAGGAAATTAAATGAGCTCTTTGAATTGCTGAGGTCCAGAAACATTCACAAACCTAATGACAGTGATGGGCCCCACCCGTGAAGTATAGACTCATGTAGAGACACACAGATTTCAGATACTCCATGAGTTAGTGCAGTCCAGTTAAAGACCATATTGTGGGTTTAATTGTGTCCCCTAAAAAGATGTGTTCAAGTCCTAACCCCAGGTTCCTGTAAATATAACCTTGAGGATGCAAACCGGGTCTTTGCATAGGCAACCAAGTTAAAATGAAGTCATACTTGTAACGGGGAGGGGAGTGTCCTAAATCCCAAATGTTGGTGTTCTTATAAGTGGAAGAAAGACACAGATACCTAGGGAGAACAACATGTGATGATGGAGGCAGAGACTGGAGCGATGAATCTATAAGCAAAGAAATATCAAGTATCTAGGCACCTGGCTGGCTCAGTCAGCGCAACGTGTGATTCTTAATCTTGGGGTTGCAGGTTCAGGCCCCACACTGGGTGTAGAGATTACTTAAAAATAAAATATTTTTAGAAAGAAAGAAATATCAAGTATTGCTAGAAACCACCAGAAGCTGGAAGAGCCAAGGAAACGTCCTGCCCTAGAGACTTCAGAGAAAATACGGCCTTGCCAACACCTTATTTTACACTTCTAGCTTCCAGAGCTGTGAGATAATAAATTTCTGTTGTTTTAAGCCCTTCAATTTGTGGTATTTTGTTATGGTAGCCCTAGGAACTAATACAGCCCCTATGTAAGAAATCCCAAAGTGACTGTCTCACACACACAGTCCATCAGCAACTGTGTTGGCTTTACCTGAAAATTATATCCAGAGTCTGACCATTTTCAATACCTCAAACCCTAGTTCTCTGGTCCAACCCACTGTCAGTCATATCTTGTTTGGCTATCAGATTTCTCTAGCTTAGTCAGTGCCAGGCTGCACCATTACTTGTTGCTAACACGTGTCACATTCTCCTTTTTTACCCACCTCTTTTCTTCTTTACCTGTTACAAATCAGAGATGTTTTTGTGTCCTTGGTACTTATATCTCTTCTTTCTCAACCAGGGCGTGGTAAACTAGGGCACCTGCACACTACCCCAACCAGAGATTCTAGTTAAGGAGATTTTTCATTAAACCCCAGGATCCACCCAGCTTTTATTTACTATGCTTCAGGCAATCTCAATGCTCCTGAGAAGCTGCTTCCTGGAACTCTTTGTGTTTGCAAACTTCGTTTTTAAATAAAGTTTTAATGCAACACAGCTGAGTCTGTTCATTCATGTATTACCTATGCTGCTTGCATGCTACAACAGCAGGACTGAGTAGTTCCAACAGAAACTACAAAACATCAACTATTTAGTGTCTGGCCCTTTATAGAAAATGTTTGGTCCCTGTTCTAGACTACCTGGAACCCTGGAATGCTTTGTCCAAAAATTCAGAGTCTCTTTCCAGGGGCTGCACAAGCCCATTCAACTTCGAGTACATCCTCCCACAGGCAGATGGTGCCTCAGAAATATACACTCCCTGTGTGTTGGCAGGGGTGGCCAAGACTGGTGATTTGCTAAGGTGTGGATTATTCTCAGACATACAGACCTCTAGGTCCATGCACAAAGGCATAAGTTCCCCACAATGGAGGAAGGAGCTGGGAAAAGAATGGCTCCCCTGTTCCACCATGTTCCACTAAGAAAATCTAAGTCTAATAATTCTCATTTAAACCTCGTCTTCTTGAATGTTACGGAGACAAATTTGTCAAGGTCAGAAGAGAGAACACACTGTATCTAACATATTTTAGTATAATGTATAACTTTAAATATATAGACATATGGGATATGGGCCT